>NC_072010.1:92375684-92686023 GCF_027791375.1 Indicator indicator | reverse complement strand
GTCAAAATCAAGCATGGTTGACATCACAAAATGTAATAATTTTGCATGCATGCTGAATGTGTTTTAAAAAAACACATTACAAAGCACAAACACACATGTTTAAGTCAGGCATAGTCCAATCATGATAAAGCTATTTGCCTAACCTTTATAGAACTTACTCTGATAGGAAGTACGGATCCGTTTCGTTAAATCTGGATAAAAGTTAGACAGGCCACGCATGCAAAAGTTGTCTTTGGAACATGCCAGTACACCAGCATCAGCAGCAGGCAGAGGAAAGAGAGAAAAAACAGTCTAAAGTGAAAGGAAGTGATACCATAACCAGCATCTAGAACAGCCAAGGTGAAGAAATTTCAGCAGACGCTTACCTTCTAATTGGGAGATATAACAAGAAGAGTAATCAAAAACATAAAGGATGTGGGATGGATGGTGAGAAAGCAGCTGAGGCTATTTTGAGATGCATAGTTTCAATGAGTGATCTAGAAGTGTGTACTCCTCCTTAGTGGTCTTTTATTCCCAGTGGTCTCCATTCTGGCAGTGCTGCATAGCTGGAATGTTGCCTTAAAGGATTGGCCAAGGCTGTTACTGACACAGATCCTGTGTAGTATAGTGACAGCTAATTCTACATCAGCTACCTTCCACCTTTTGTACAGGGGTCTGCAGCACCATTGCTTGTGACTGGCTGCTCAAACCACTTTGGGAGCTGTTGTGAGGCTGTCCAAACCAGAGAGAGAAGATGAAGTTAGCTTAAAGCTGATGCTTGTCTCTTCTCTCCTCAGCTGTGCCAAATTTACATCTTTAACAGTTGGCACAGTTGAGAACTAAGCTTGCCATAATTAAAAGCCTAGAAAGTGAGATAAATGGTCTTTCAGGAAGGGACATTTTATTCTCTGAAGTTTACTTTCTATTCCCAATTTTAAAAGTTTCCATTGGCTCTATGGAGAAGTAAGATTTGATGGTTTTGTGCAGGGTTGGCAATGAAAATGCTGATGTCATAAAACCACTATAGTAATAAACCCACTGCTTTTATAATTTTACAGTTAAACTTAAAACTCAATATTTTCCAACAGATTTTTAAACCTAAAACTTCACAGCTATGTAAAACACATTTAATAATTATGTCTGACTCTAGTATGTTACTATGGAAAATGTGGAGTAAAAAGACTTAAAGCATAAAAGGTCTTCTGACTTTTTTTATCATACAAGTAATTTTTGTAGATAACCAAGAAAATGTGGTAAAATTTATCTGCATTGATATTTCTATCACACAATGCATAAAAATAGCTATGGCTTCCAAATGTGATCCTCTGGGCATCAGCTGGATTTTATAAGTTTATAGCAAGAGCTTCAATTCACTGAAGAGTGGCTAATTTGAGCTACCTGTGCTACCTACATAACATGTGTCTCAGATGTTACACTTCTCCAAACACAACTGCCTATTCAAACACCAATGAGCAGCATTTGGCAGAAGATTCAAGTTTAAATTGAAGCCTTCACTATTCATATGAACTTACTGAGGCTAAAAAGAAAACAGCATACAGACTACACTTCAAGTGACTGCCAGAGAAACAATTCACTGCTCTACTGATTATGATTTTTCACAGACTCAGCTAAGGGAATTACTTGCTGACCTCCATCCCAAACGAAGAAACTTTCTAAAGCATTTGGTTGCTGGGAAAGTGTTGGTACCTAAAGCATGTCATGTTTCTTTTCTCAAGTTGTAGAAACTCCACTGGCCAGCAAATAGTCATGCATTTCAAAAGCACTATACAAAGCCACAGGCAAAAAAACCCAAAGAACATATCAAGCTCATAAACACAACAATTTATTTCCTACCTGCAGCAAACTGCTTGTTTTTGCGAGGTGAACGGGGTTGACGCTGGTATGGATCACTTGATCCATATAGGTCAAGGGTTCCCATGCTCAGCAGTACTGTCCTCTGCATAAAGTCCACAACAGCCAAACCATTGCAGTTGCCAAATGCCACTCTGAGAAAAGAGATGTTCCTCCAAAGTATTAGCAACAGGTAATGAAGGCAAACAAGAAGTAGTATTATGAATTCTACACAAACATTATCTTCAGAAACTACTCAAAGCTGACATTTCATAGTTTTTATTATTCTCATAACCCTGAATTTATAAATCTGTGTCCTGAAAGACAGTAATTGATTTCCTAGAAGGTAGAATTCTCACTTGACCTTTCTGTGCCAAGGGCATCGCAACTATGTTTGGATATTGCTTAACTGAACAACATAATTCTAGTAATAATGATGCAAAGTAGGCTTAAAAATCTGGACATAGATCTTAAAATGAGGCTATATATACATATAAAATACAAAAATAAATTAAAATCTAAATACAAATACATATGTAAATAATTATTTTAATATAAATGACAAATGAACTACATGAAGTGTATTGTAAAGATACTCAAACCTGAAAGATATAAAAAAAATTTCCTTCCAACTTTGTCAGCTTGGCCGTAGTATAGATTCTTGTTAAAACAGTCTCTACCCCTCTGGTATTTTGATGGTATTTGATTCATGAGCATGATTTCTCAACTGGCATGAATATGTCTAAGATCTGGACTGCAGTATTGTTTTAAGGAAAAAGAGATGGAACAATTTAAAGTTTTTGATGCCTAGAAAGTCCCTTTTGAAGAATTCTTCCCAAATTCTTCCCTATTGCTTCTACCAATTTCCTAATTACACCAGTTTCAGAGAGAAGTTGTATTGCACCATCAGTACTTTCTCCTCGTCTCCCAAAAAAATGTTTTCTGGTCCTGCTTTTTTCCCAGTTTGGAAGGAGTGTAAGTTGAGGGCAGGAATGAAGAAGCTAATGCATCTATCTAAGGAAAAGGAAGAAACAAAAAGATCTTAAACATGTCTATATGTAAGACCTGTGAGAAAGTCTGAAGTGAACTGCAGAATATGGAAACCCATATACCTCAGCAGATATCTTTGCTTCATAGTCTCATTAAAGCATTAAACTTATTTAAGATTTCATATAAAAAAAGACATGTAAAATTGACTACTTTCTTTCTGATTTAAATAATGCTAAATAAATTCACAGAGAATATGACTATTGATGTCAAACTCCTGACACATTGTTAGAGACTTGATTTAAGCAGAAATATTACATACTGACAATTATTCTACACAGGTCTCTCCTTTGCTGTCAGACTTCAATTTTAGCTTCCAGACTACAGATACAGCCACAAGGAAACTCAAAATCCCCAACCATGCTCAATAATATTAGGAATAATTTGTGATCAAGTTACACTCTTTACGTAAAAAATGATTAAGGTGGTCAGTTCAAAGCCCTGCAAAATATACTCAGCTCACACTAAAAGTGACTTGTGTACTCACCTCCACTCGACTTCTTAATATTTCTTAAGGGAGATATATGAATTTTTGTGTGGAAAAATAGTAAGGAAAGAGAGAAATAACAAGATGGAGGAAGGGGAAGCAGGGCAGATAGAACATTTTCCTCAGTTGTACCTTTTCCTCCTCTGCTTCCATTAAAAAAAAAAAAGAGTTCCATATATAGCAAAGAGAAAAGCTAATGGGTGAAAATGAGGTGAGTTTTTATCACAGTAGCAATTTAAGGCACCATCTACAACAATGGCTCAAATTCAAGTGGTTCTTACTACACTGTTTTCTATCTTTGATGACTTAAAACTGACTTTAGTACAGAATCTGTGGAAACACTAAGAACACTCTTTTTATCCTGATTGACTCTTCACTTAGCTGTAGCTTCAACAGCTAATAATATACACCAGTTCAAAGTGCCTACAAATGTGCTTTTATTTAGCACAACTTTGTGCTTATGTGGAAAGACTGTAAGGTGCCCCAACAAATAAGGTCCACGTTTTACGAATGTAAAGTAATAGCTGTTTCAGAAATTACTAAAACCCATTTTACTTAATGAAGAACAAAATATTTTTAGTGAGGTTCCCAGAGAAAAAAAAGTACTTTATCTCTCATATTTGCCAGAAGACGGCTGTGTGCAGTTTCCTATGTCTTCGTGTTTCTTGACAGAATTTACTGACAAAGAATAATGAAAAATAATTTTCCTATTGTTTTTTGGCATTCTTGATTTTGCTTTCAAGCATAGGTTAATAGACATTGTTAGAGAAATGATACTGAAGTAAAAAGATTACTAGTGTAAAGTGTGACAGCAGTTTCTGTGCTCCCCATGTTCTATGTGGAGAAGTAAAATAAAGGAATAAAAACAGCAAGTGTCAGACTTATTCAGTTAATACTTTAGGGAACAAAAATTATAGCCATCTGTATTTTGAAAATTATTAACCTGAGAGCTATCAGTTTTTGCAAACACAAGTTGAAAGAAGAGCTAGTGATCATTCACTTTGTGGCCAGTGAATTAACAAAATGGGTCGATATTTCTAAGTTCACACAGAAGTGTGGATACAGAATCATAGAATCATAGAATGGTCTGGGTTGGAAGGGACCTCTGAAGGTCATCTGGTCCAACCCCCTCTGCAGTAAGCATACCTAGAAAAAATACTTTACCAAGAAAACCCAGAAATTGGTCATTAATATTATAACACTCCTGAGGAATGGCAAGAAAATCTAGACAGACATTAGTATTAACAAGTAATTACAAGTAATTACAAGTAATTACTATTAATTTAAGACTGTTTTCTAACATCCAAGTCTTTATGAAATCAAACACAAAATAAGAACAATGAATTTCTCAGTTCTGACTGATGAATAGAATCAGTTGCTAGGAGATATGGATATCTTTCAAAGAAATGTCATAAAATCCATACCAAACATTGTGAGGCTAAATAACAGGAGAAAACTAAATTCTGATGAAAGACACGATTGTACCTTGTCATAGTTGAGACAGACAAAGAGAGAGGAAGAGAGAAGAGACAATGGAGGAAAAAAAAGAAGAAAGGGGCCTTTCTTTGATAGCTTCTGGAGGCATGTTGTATTTAGGTTATTGGGCTATTTTATTGATACATGCATCTCTTTCTGAAATGTACTTAGTATGTGGTGTTTTAGAGGAGGCTGTCTTGTAAATGATTCCTGCATCTAGTAAATAATAATTTAAGGGATATGATCAAATCAGATATGTTTAGGAAACCAGCCTGAGTACTAACAGAACAGCAATCTATCAGAGTAGTTTACAAGTGAGAGAATGGTGTGATGATTCCTGAAATCAGATGCTACCTGAGACTAGCAAGGGTGCAAACCAGGCAAAACCTAACAACTTGCACAAGTGACAAATACAGCTAGGTATGGTAAAAAAAAAACTTCTAGAGTTCATGAAAATTTTCTAGAGTTCATGAGTAGGAAACTGCCTGGACACTCAGGCCAAATACTTGACAAAAGAGCCCTCGATGATGATATTTTTGCACAAACGTAAAGGCTCTGCATAATGTTTCCAACATCTCTGAAGAAAGTCAAATGACTTACTGATATCACAAGGAATCAAACAGGTAACACTCATTAGAGCCTATAGTTTTTACTGGAGTAACACCTTCTACAGGGGAAACCATTTCAATGTATCTAGGCAACTCCCAGCGAGCGAAAACATTAAAAATTGGCAAATAAATTGAACCTGAGGGAAAAAGCACACACAGAGATAATGCTCACTTGCGTTGTCATACAGAATTTAGCAGCTGAATGTTCCTCATGCAATTTTCCATTTCAGGACACTGGTTCTCTTGCAAACAGAGATTAGCACAGACATAAAAATGAGAAGACAATTTCCAACTAATATACAATGTCATGAGAAATTACATTTAGCAATTAATCACACCACCATTTTATATGAAATATATTTCACCTTGGTGATCCTTTCAAAGTAAGTCTCAAAATTACAGATTTCAAAGGTAATTAGATTTTATTTGAAAAGATGGATGGAATAATATGAAAAGATTCAGTCTTTTAAATAGGAATAGTGAAAATATTGGCAAGAATGACAGTTTAACATCTCATATTACAATCTTTATGTGAATTCAAATAATTTCCCCCACGCATCTGTGGTGTAGCAGTTCTTGACTGTTTTAATTTAATTTCTGCAGGAAACGTCAGAGAACAATTGGAAAATATGTGATTTGGTGCAATAAACAATAAATCTACGCAACTTTAATTTTGAGGTACTTACAGTCCATAAGCAGAGTTTACAGCAAGACTGGTAATCTGTTGTGGAGGCTCACCATCCACCCACACCAACTGAATAACAAGATCTGCTTGGTATCCAGGAGGCATTCGCACAGGTCGAGTCTTAACACTAAGAACAAGAGGTACAAAATAAGAACCAGCAAACAGACAGACAGACTGGGACATGCATAACAACTGCTTCTCTTGAAAAAAATATTAGTGAAACACAATCCCTTAATAATTTCACAGCAGCACCAGTACTTGCAGCATACTGTGCTTGTACCCACATACTGACGCTAAGCATTCCAATCAGAACAGGGACATTTTGGAGAAATTCCAGATTTTGATTTTCATTTCTGTTGCAGAAAGAAAAATCTGAAAACTTCAATATTCCCTATAAGAGAAACTAGAGAAGACATATGTGGGGTCAATAAAAATAATTGTTTTATAATGGTTTTGCTTTGCTTTTCCCTTTTCAGAATATTTTCTTATGCTACATAATGCACATTTTAAAAAAATCATCGTGAATAATCAGCTTCAATTGAAAACCTAAACTACATCCTTCCAAAACTTTGACAGAGGACATCTCTGTATTTTTGGAACTTTCTTGCTCTGAAGCATGGCAGAAAAAAGAGGCAAGAGAAGATGAGAAGATATACTTTTCTGTAGTGGTCCTCACCACTGCATATTCAAAACTTATCAACTTGACAATTCTATTTGTCCATCTAGTGCAAATGGGTTCTGTTTTCTTCTTGAATTATGATCACCTAATATGTAATGTGGTCTTAATAAATGAATGCTTCTTACATAAAATTTGATGTAATTATTGACCCCTGTGACCAGCAGGACCAAGGAAGGGACTGCTCCCCTATACTCAGCACTGGTGAGGCCACTCCTGTGTTCAGTTTTGGAACCCTGACTATAAGAAAGACATTGAGGTGGTGGAGTGGGTCCAGAGAAGGGCACTGAAGTTGGTGAAGAGTATGGAGAACAGGTCTTGTGAGGAGCAGCTGAGGTTGGAGGAAGTGGGCATTGGTCTCTTCCCCATAGTAATAAGTGATAGGATGAGAGGAAAGGGTCTCAAGTTGCATGAGGTTAAGGTTGGCTATTAGAAGAAACTTTACCGAAAGGGCTCTCAAACACTGTGTAACAGTATGAGAGATGAAACCCCCCTCCCACACTGATAATAACCAGGCTAGCTCAGTCTGGAAGCAAATGAAGCTGTATTTTATAGGCAAAACTATAATCTATGATGAAATGCAATGAATATGTACAAATATACACTATTCACAACATTTACAAATACGTGCAATCAACAGAAAAGCACAACCAAGCCCCCTTTGGGCCCCCCAAAAGATGGGGGGCAGCGTGCTTCTTTTTCCTTCCCCCTCCCAGAGCAGGCAAAAGGGAAGAAAGACAAGAAGCAGAGAGAGGTTTGTTAGACTTAGCTTGTCAAGGTCAGTGTGTTATCTTTAGCCAGGAGAGAGAAGAAGCAGGCAGACTGAGAGAAGATGGACTGTGAGAGTGCCTGACTCCCCACTGTCCTGTATCTTGTTTTGAATAGTGATTCTTAAACATTTCTGTCTCTCCAATGGAAGTGTTTAGAATAATCATTGTTTTGCTTTCTTACACCCAATACTGATTTATTTACATTCTTTCATTTTCTCTGCTCAAACTTTGTGAGAATAAAAATTAAAGACAGTCTTAAAGCCATCACACACTGGAATAGGTTTTCCAGGGAGGTGGTTGGATCCCCATCCCTGGAGGTGTTTAAAAGAGACAGAGATGTGATGCTTAGGGACATGGTTTAGCACCAGACCTGGTGGATAGTTAGATAATGGTTGGACTTGATGATCTCAAAGGTCTTTTCCAACCAAAATGATTCTGTGATTCTATGATGATACAATGAAAGAAGATATTATGCAATATTTTATCACTTGAAAGGAAGCTCTACAAGGAGTGGAGGAAAGGACAGCTGGAATGGGGGGTATGTAAGGAAGCTGCCTGAGCAGCAAGAGACCTGGTTAGGAAAGCCAAAGCACAGTTTGAATTGAATCTAGCCAGGGAGGTTAAAGGGAACAAGAAGAATTTCTACAGGTATATTAATGGTAAAAAGAAGACTAGGGAAGGTGTGGGCCCCTTCAGAAAGGAAACAGGTGAAATGGTCACAAGTGACCTGGAAAAGGCTGAGGTTCTCAATGACTTCATTACTTCAGTCTTCACTGCAAGGGCCTCCAGCCACACTCCTGGAATAGTCATGAAAGCTAATGGCAGGGACCAGAAGGAAGAACTGCCTACTGTGAGTGAAGATCAGGTTCGCGATCACCTGAAGAACCTGAAAATGTTCAAGTCCATGGGACCCAATGGGATACATCCACGGGTACAGAGAACTGGCAGATGAGGTTGCTAAACCCCTCTCTATTATATTCCAAAAGTCCTGGCAGCCTGGGGAAGTCCCCACTGACTGGAAAAGGGGAAACATAACTCCCATTTTCAAAAAGGGGAAGAAGGAAGAACCAGGGAACTACAGGCCAGTCAGTCTCACCTCTGTGCCTGGTATGATCATGGAGCACATTCTCCTGGAGGCACTGCTGAGACAGAAGAATAGTGAAGAGGTGATTGGGTACAGTCAGCATGGCTTCACTGAGGGCAAATCCTGCCTGACAAACCTGGTGGCCTTCTATGAACAGGTCACAACATTAATAGATGAGGGGAGAGCAACTGATGTCATTTACTTGGACCTGAGCAAAGCCTTTGACACTGTCCCACACCACATCCTGGTCTCCAAACTGGTGACACATGGGTTTGATGGGTGGACCACGAGATGGATAAAGAACTGGCTTGATGCCTGCACCCAAAGAGTGGCTGTCAATGGCTCCACGTCCCAGTGGAGGCCAGTGACAAGCAGAGTTCCTCAGGGATCAGTCGTGGGACCAGTCTTGTTCAACATCTTTGTTGGTGACATGGACAGTGGCATTGAGTGCACCCTCAGCAAGTTTGCTGATGACACCAAGCTGTGTGGTGCAGCAGACACGCTGGAGGGAAGGGATGGCATCCAGAGGGACCTTGACAGGCTGGAGAGGTGGGCACAAGCCAACCTCATGAGGTTCAACAAGTCCAAGTGCAGAGTCCTGCATCTGGGTCGAGGCAATCCCAAGCACAAATGCAGGCTGGGCAGTGACTGGCTGGAGAACAGCCCTGAGGAGAGGGACTTGGGGGTGCTGGTGGACGAGAAGCTCAACATGAGCTGTCAATGTGCACTTGCAGCCCAGAAAGCCAACCAGATCCTGGGCTACATCAAGAGAAGTGTGGCCAGCAGGTCAAGGGAGGTGATTCTCCCCCTCTACTCAGCTCTGGTGAGACCACACCTGGAGTACTGCATCCAGTTCTGGAGTCCCTATTACAAGAGGGATATGGACATGCTGGAACGTGTCCAGAGGAGGGCCACCAGGATGATCAGAATGCTGGAGCACCTCTCCTATGAGAACAGACTGAAAGAGTTGGGGCTGTTCAGTCTGGAGAAGAGAAGGCTCTGAGGTGACCTTATTGTGGCCTTCCAGTATCTGAAGGGGACCTACAAGAAAGCTGAGGAGGAACTTTTTAGGATATCAGGTAGTGATAGGACTAGGGGGAATGGAATAAAGCTGAAAGTGGGGAGATTCAGACTGAAAGTGAGGAAGAAGTTCTTCCCCATGAGAGTGGTGAGAGCCTGGAATGGGTTGTCCAGGGAGGTGGTTGAGGCCCCATCCCTGGAGGTTTTTAAGGCCAGGCTGGATGAGGCTCTGGCCAGCCTGATCTAGTGTGAGGTGTCCCTGCCCATGGCAGGGGGGTTGGAACTAGATGATTCTTGTGGTCCCTTCCAACCCTGACTGATTCTATGATTCTATAATATTTTGTGGTATTCAGGTTATTAATTAGTACATTCATACTCTAGGTAGTAATTTATACATAAAGCCCACTAGCCAGTGTGGTTTTACTGTAACTGTAAATAGTGAGACTGCTTATATTGCAACCCTCTGCAGAGTCATGACAGGACATAGTCTATCACATCTAATCATCTACCCCTGTGAAAAATAGTACCTAAAGGAAGACTAAGAATCGGGAGAGGAAGAAGAGTAGACAGTTAATACAGACACAGGCAATTCATTCTGAGGAACTGCAGGTTTTCCCATAACTATTTCTTTTTGCTATAAGCACTTCTTTGTACATATATCTCTACCATAAATAACTTAAGCACTATTATCCTAGGTACTGGATCGTAAAGATCTTAGATGGCTCTTGATGATGCAGACTGCCTCTGGAATGTGACTGTGATGTTACTCAGCAAGCTTTCCAAGAAGCTTTGGCCTACACTGCTGAAAAGATCATGGGACAGACACCAAAAAAAGGCAACTAATTTTTATCCAGAAGCAATAGAAGATATTCAAACAGTCTTTCAGGTTTTTTGTAGCTGTTGACTGCATCTGTTCAGATGGAAGCCTTGGTAGCAAATAGGGCTACCAGCAATCTCAGAAAATTGAAAATAGATGCAGAAAATGGGAATAAAATGAAGTAAAACACAGCCAAAGAATGACACTGGGGCAAAAGTTCTGAACAAGGCAATTCTATCAGGACAATGGGCAACGTACAAAGCAAACAGTGTTCTAATTCTGGCAGATGTTATGATGAACAGAGGACTGTGCAATATTCTCATACATTCATGGTCTGATACAGAGCATGAAAAAAGACTGGACATGGATGTACATTATGACACCAGGAGATAAAATCTCCAGCTCAGTGTTAGCAGTAGAAGCACTTGAAGATACTTTTTGGAAAAGCTCTTAAAGCTTAAGGACTAATTTCTTAATAAGACTTCAATACTTGTGCTGGGTTAACCTCAGCTGGTTGTCAGATTCCCACCTAGCTGCTCTCTCGATCCTCCTTCTCAATAGCACGGGGGAAGAAAGCAAGATCAAAAAGCTCATGGGTTGAGATAGGGCAAGGAGATTATTTACCAATTACAGTGACAGACAAAACAGATTCACCTTGGGGAAAATTAATTTATTACCAATTAAGATAAAGTTAGATGGTAAGAAATATCTGTCCCTCACCTCCCCTTTTCCCCAACTTTACTCCTTCATTCCCAACCTTTCTACCTCCTCCACCCTGAGAAGCACAGGGACGATGTATTTTCTGTGTTTCCAGGACTACTTCCATTTTATCATAATAATTCTACTTACAACAGAAGTTTTTTGACAGATGAGGAGTGTGGATCCAGTTAGGATTTGGGGGGGAAAAGTGGTTATTTATATGCCTTTCCCTATTGAAAAGGGTGAGAGTGTACATAGTACTGTTTTATTAAAATGTAAGAGGGAATATGCCAGCAGTTCTAGTGCTATAATTACTTTGACTTTGAAAAGTCACTTTGCTGTCAAAATATTTACATTTACTTTGTGTAAAACAGGAAAAGAAAAATCAATTGGCCACTTTAATGTGAGATTATATGCAGTTATGCAAACTTACTAAAAATCAACCAGCAGAACCTCTGCTAGTTCACTACAGCTTTTCTGTATCCAAGATCAACATTTCCTCTCCTTCTCAGACCAAATAATAATCCCTTTATAGAAAATCTTAGCCACAGAAATAATCAACTGCATTCTTGCTGATTTCAGTGTCGTAAACAAATTTCACATTGGGATTTTTTTATTAACTCCTCTACCTTTTCTATTGTGGATGTCATATATCTTGTCTTCAGTAAAGCTTTTGATATAGTCTCCCATAACATCCTCATAGAAAAGCTCAGGAGATATGGCATAGATGACTGGTCAGTGAGGTGGATTGCAAACTGGCTCAACAACAGAGTTCAGAGGCATCATCAGTGGCACAGAGTCAACTTGGAGGCCTGTGGCAAATGGTGATCCCCAGGGATCAGTACTGGGTCCAGTTTTGTTCAATATCTTTATCAACAACCTGGATGAAGGGATTGAGAGTACCCTCAGCAAGTTTGCTGATGATACAAAACTGGGGGGGTTGGCTGACACCTGTCAGGCTGTGCAGCCATCCAACAGGCTGGAGAGCTGGGTGCAGGCAAACCTCATGAAGTTTAATGAGGACAAGCGCAGGGTCCTGCATCTGAGGAGGAATAACAACAGGCACCAGTACAGATTAGGGGTTGCCCTGCTGCAAAGCAGCTCCACAGAGAAAGACCTTGGAGTGCTGGTGGACAGCAAGTTCTCCATGGAACAACAATGTGCCCTGGTGGCCAAGAGAGCCAATGGTATCCTGGGATGTATTAAGAAAGGTGTGTCCAGCAGGTCTAGGGAAGTTCTTCTACCTCTCTCCTCTGCCCTGGTGAGACCACACCTGGAATACTGTGTCCAGTTTTGGGCTCCCCAGTTCAAGAAAGACAGAGACCTGCTGGAGAGAATCCAACAGAGAGGCACTAGGATGATTAGGGGACTTGAGCATCTCCACTATGAAGAGAGACTGAGATCCCTGGGGCTATTTAGTCTTGAGAAGAGAAGACTGAGAGGGGATCTGATCAATGTCTATAAATATGTGAGGGGTGGGTGTCAAGTGGAGTGGGCCAGGCTCTTTTTGGTGGTACACAGTGATAGGACAAGGAACAATGGGTTTAAACTAGAACATAGAAGATTTCACCTCAACATGAGGAGAAACTTCTTTAAAGTGAGGGTGACAGAGCACTGGAACAGGATTCCCAGGGGAGTTGTGGAGTCTCCTTCTCTAGAGACTTTCAAAACCCACCTGGATGCATTCCTGTGCAGACTATCCTAGGTGATCCTGCTCTGGCAAGGGGGTTGGACCTGATGATCTCTTGAGGTCCCTTCCAACCTCTGATACACTGTGAGACTGTGATTTTGATTTCCATGGTTTACATTTATGATTAAACTGAGGTCTGAGGTTCAACTGTGTGACTGAATGAAGCAGACAAACAAACAGGATGCCAAATATACTGTTCATTTTACAAGAACAATGAAACAACAGTGCTTCTAAATTGTCATGCTATTTGCATGAAGCTCAACGGCCCTAAGTATCTGCAAAGCCAGGCAATGTTCGTTTAAACTGCTTTTGAAATGACTGAGGCATTAAAAATATTTAATAACAATTAGACTGAAATAATAATGAAATTACTAAAATGAGAGCAATTGTTACCAGCAGTGCACTGTAATTGCTGGAAAATTACAGTTTATGGAGTTTGCATGTAATTCCTTTTTTGAAACTATTCAAACTGATAATTTATCTGCCTTACTAGTAAGAACATACTCATCTACCCCCAATAGTACCAATGTGTACTCCATCAGACAACTTGCTTATTTCTAAAGAAGACACACACACACACTTCCATACATTGTATCTTTTAAAGATTATTTCATGAGTATCAACACAGTTTCCATCCCTTACCATAAAATGCATATACTTCTTTCATGATTATTATTGTCACGCTAATTAGTAAACGAGGGAAAGCTTTGCACATGTCTGATTTATGGAAATCTCTTTGTGAATTAAAAAAAAAACCCAAACCAGTTCCTCAGAAAGTCCTTGATTTATCCTGTAGTGCTCTTATTCCATTCAAATTTGTGGGTATGAGGTGAAGATTTACTCTTAGATCATGCTGGAAATTACAATCAACCCTTTACTGCAAGAGTTTATCTTACACATAATTACTTCGAGCCTTTAAAATCCCTTGTTAATTATTTTGCCTTAATTCTGGTGCTTGTTCCATACACTGGTTTCTTCTCATTTGTGTCACACACTTACAATTAACTTCTTTTTTTGGAGAGCTGAACAATTAGAACACACACATAGGAATGCTTTGTAGAAAGACAAATCTTTGACCAACAGCATAGACTTACCTAAGACATGGGATACTATCCTTCATTGTTCCTTCACATGCTACAGTGTTGGTACTGCCTGAAAGGCTCTTTAAAGAAGGAAGCTGGGAGGAGGCATCTGGAAATGGAGGATTTGTTTCTGGTTCAGGAGTAATGATATCTTCTACTTCATACTGAAGTCGTACCTCTAAAGACTTCAATAAATAAAAAAGTTTAGTTATAATTTAATGAAGCTGCTGAAAGTTTTGTTATGTTCAAATAAATATCAGTAAGCCTCTTTAAAAAATTACCACCACCACCCCCACCCCCCATTTATCATTATCATTTGCAGGCAAATAATACTGTAATTTGTTATTTATGCAGCCTAACAGAAAAATCAAATAGGAACTAGTCCTCTGCCTGGTGCTTACTGAGAAATACATAGGTATATTCCAGTGCTAACTTGGATTCAAGCCTTTTATTTTAAGTGAAAGGCAAGAACCTAGCTTTCCAGAATTTATCATGAAAAGAGAAGTTAATCGCTCATCCCAAAATAAATATTTTGGTACAAGAAGAAGGTCTCAGGATAAATGTCATGAAAATTTCTGCCTATTTTCTGATATCTTTTTCCTAAGCAAATTCATTAAAAGAATGATATCAACTTTGCCTCCTCATTTCCTAGTACAACAGAGTCTCTGCAAGTTAGACTGTAGCCAGAGATCAGAAGAGCAACAGTATGGGTAGTACTGATGGATGAACTTCATTTGTCCAGAGGTGAGAGTCAGGAAATCAGAAATAACAGAGCAGAGAGTTCTGTATTTCTTAGACTGAATATGAGTTTGATGGATTCTGGAAAGCAAAGTTCAAACTAGTTACTTGTTGCTTTCTTTCTAGGCTCTCCAGATGGAGAAAAGATGACCAACCAGGCCCAAACTCCCTTCAGTTCTTTCCATTAATTCAGGAAACCTTAACCGAAGGATTCCAAAACACAGAGGAAACTAGATAGAGAACTCAAATCTAGAGATGTGAGATCAAATCTGAGAATCACAGTAAATATTGGGCAATTCTTTCTACCTCATTAATTATTGAAGGAGATCCCCATTTTGAAAATGAAACAAGGTACATCCCTTAAAGAGAGAAGGTCTTGGGATTACTGGCTGAATAGTAATTTTGGTGCTGTTACTTTCAAGTGATCCGTAGCAATTGCAGATGTAGACACTGAAAATTCCATTTTAATTAGTGATCTCCCACTGAGACATCACATGTACCAGAATGGAGATTATGAAAATACCTAGATTTTGTGAGGTTAGGGAGATAAAAATCAGAATTGAAGGCTGTCCTGTTTCTCAACCACTGTGTTAAAACATAAGATTTCAGAAAGAAGTGATTCTGCTAAACCAGAAGAGAAAGAGTGTTTTCTCAAAATATCACTTGTTTTCTACTTGTAAAATCCACTGATATTTTTTTGCCTGAATCAGCTAAAGAAACCTATGGTCACCATTTGCATTCAAAGACTAATGAGTGAAATATTGAGCTGAGGAAAATCTAATCTCCTGGAAGTAGCTGTTGCTGACTGAAACAATTTGTAATGCTGTTTAATTTTCATGTAAGACTGGAGTAACTGTTGAAGAGCATTTTCTTCTGCTTGCCATATTAGAAGTGCATCTTTGGACATTTTTCTGTGTGTCTTCCTTTTTCTACTAAAATTCATTTTGTGAAGTTCTAACTATCATCCATTTGCAGCGAGAAGGGGAAATGTAGACTAATAACATGGCTGAGATTTTTTTTATGTTTTGGTCCCTGCTTTGGTTGGACCTTGGAAGTGGTACAGACCTGTACCACTTTATTGTACCAATTTATTTTTGTACCAATTGTACCAATTTATTTTGAGGATTCCACTACCAGGCTCATGGATTTTCCTTTCTACATTCAAATTAGTGTAAACCTTTTTCCTATGGTTCTTCTGCAGGGCTTTGTAAAAGAGATTCCCTGAGAGAAGACTGATCACTGTGGAAGTGATCATGTTTAATAGATACCTAGATAGGATGGATCAGATTCAGAACAACAGGAACAAATGCTTTTTACAAAACTGCATGATTCCAAGATTGTCTCACACTTACTACCTGCCTCCAGAAGCTGATAATTGATGATGCATATAATACTTCCATTAAGGAAATATATGCCTCTGGGACATATTCAGCAGCAGACTTCCCTGCTGCATGGAGAAACCTTTGAGTAGACTCCATCCTTCCTATTTACCACAGCAATAACATTACATCAGGCAGACCAACATGTGGTCTTTAAAATGTTGGGATTTGCATTTTGAACTCAAGGTAAGTTCAGGCTGGCTGCTGGAGAAGGAAGACACTATGCACTAGAACCTGGATTCACCTCAGGCAGCAGAGAGATTCTGAGACTGACCAGTGCAGTCTCGGTATAGACATAGCTAGACAGCCTGAAGTCATCTACTTATTCCAACAGAGTTTTCCACACTTTTTATTAAAAAAATAATATTTAAGAGTGAAGACTTGGATGCCTGCAGCACAAATGCAGAAAGGATGAGGCCCATCTCAGGGATTCACAAAACCCAGGGGAATCGGTGACTATGCCACGAAGATTAGATAATATTAAAGCAACTCTTTAGAGGACAATTCCTCATACAAATGCTTCTGAATTACAGATAAGATTTGAGACACTGTCAAATAGCACATAATAAAATAGAAAATACCAGTTCTGATAAAATCAGCCACAAAAGTAGAAGACAGGAAAATAAAGAAATTAAATGTTAGGTAATAAGAGATAAGAGGCATTTGCTATGGAATAATGTATAAATACAAAAGTTTAGTAATTTTAGTACCATTATACAGGAACTGGTCAGTAATGTGAAATTACTGTTCATTAGTTTTAAAACATTCCTGAAATGATACATTCAGCTTGCTTCATAATTGCTTCTTGAAGAAAAAAATAAGAGGAAAACCATGGAAGAGCTATAGGTAATGAATTTCCTTACCAGATGGCACATGGCTACAGGCCAAAAATGACATGTTTTTGCTGAGCTATAGACTTTCTAAAGTACATGAAAATAGTGTGGAAAGGAAAAGAGCTGTAATTGGGAAAGGTGGAAAATAGAAGAGAGATTTTTGAGTGATTCCCTGGGGTTCGCTGAGCACTGGCTGACACAAAGAAATGGTTTCTGCTGAGAGTGTTTTGAGATGCAAACTGGTCTTCAGCACCACAGAATGGCAAGCCTAGAGAGGTAGTCATGTTTAGTTTGGCTTTGCCTTAAGAGTAGTCTTTTGTTAAACAACTTTGACTTCAGGAAGAATGTTTTACATTATAAATGCTGTCCAGACACACTGTTAGCAGTGGTTGTGGCTCCTGTGCAAAAATGCAAGGTTTAAACCAAAGTCAGTCTTGCTGTAAGTACAAAGCGACTGCAGTGCAGTTAAAAGAACATTAACTGTATGGTTCTACATGAAATAAGGTGACTTCTCAAGACATGAAGACATAAAAAGAAGTATTTGAACAGGAAAAAGCAACATAACACTTGGGAAATTATAACATGCTTGGCCATAAATAATCTGGCATTTCATATACTGTCCATTTTTTAGGAAATAAAGTCAGCATAAGCTAGAAAAAGAATCAGCTCTTGAAATATTATTAAAGCCAGTGACAATTTCCAGTTCCCTTGGGGTACTAATGCTATGAGCATAAATTAAAGAGATTTAATACTTGAGTTAAAAAGAGCACTATTATGTAAGCACACAGTGTACATTATCTAACAATAACATAGAGCAGCCAGTATTTTTAGAGCAGATAAATACAACAGAGATTTGCTGTACCATAAAGTCTGAAAAGCAAACTGTCTGAAGTCTGTTCTGGTTGTTACTATTAAAGCAAAAAAGTAGGCACTTTGCTATCAAAACCTCAGTTATTTTCACTAACTTTAGTAGGATCAAGATTTCAGTCAAAAGGTTTGAAATAGAATGTCCCTAAATCTATATCTTGTACAGCTTGATATTAATTTTACTTCAGAATATGAGCAGACACAGCAAGACAATTTCACTTAGAAATTATGTTCTTTTATAAGAGAGGAAAATTACGAAGGACTTACTGCAATTTCAGTATTTACTTCATGTTTGCTGAACCTGTAAACAACCACATAGGCAGAAACCCCTGCCACACAGAAAATTCGGCTTTCAGGACACCAGTACATCATCTGAACAGCAAAAGGATCTTCTTCCACAATCTCAGCTGTTGCTTTTCCTTCTCCTTGTTTCTGTTTTTCAAAGACCTTTGACGTTTTTAATTTGTACAACATCTGCAGAGTAACTGGAATATATTAAAACATATTAAAAAATACTGACCAACATGAAGCAAATCAGATATAAAAATTCCTCGGTTCCCATTCTCTTTTCATTATAGCATAATAAAGAATCTTATGAAGAGAAGAAGAAGATGGGTATTATACAATACAGGTATTATTCTGTTGCACAGTACTGTTAAGATATGCATTTAATACTTCCAAAATAGGTATTTGTGAAAAAATTCTTAGTACTTTCTGGGACAGGATGCCAGAGGTGTCAGTCAACTGTTACGTGCATAATTAGGCTTACGCTGAATGTTACAGAGCGGCTCTGATAATGGTACTGTTCTCCTAATGAGATACAAACCTAAGATTTCATTTTTCTGAGGTTACTGTCTTGTTAGAATGTAAAGACTGCATGCCACTTCAGAAGAAGACATTAGGAAAGTATTTTGGTGACCTGGGCAACACAAAGACTTTTTGAACAATGAAGAGTTCTAAAATGTTTTTAATTTCTTGAATAATATCTATATTGATACCTGTTTATAAAGCCTTCCTATCCAGAAGCTTTTGGCAAGAATAGAACTCCACTGACATGAATTTCAGAGGTGAAGGAGAGGTTATAATTAATCCCATTTTGTTTCACTGACATTCCTCCTTGTTTTTTACTACTTTTATATTGATTTATCAGTGGCATTAATTGATAACTGCATAAGGTCAGAAAAAAAAAATCACTCAGGCCCAGTACCTATAAAGGCCAAACTGTTATGTACGTTAGTGCAGTTGTGTACTAGATCAATCTAGCTAGCTTGTCTAATTAGAGCAAGAAAAAGATGAGAGAATGGTGCTTTAGTTATGTAACCAGATGACAAGCAAAATTACATTTTCATTTTGAAGTGCAGATATATTTCAAGAATTTTAGCATATACGATTTTTTATATTATTGAAATAGGATGAGGGGAAATGGTCTTAACTTGTGCCAGGAGAGGTTTAGTTTGGATATTAGGGAAAATTTCTTTACTGAAAGAGTGGTCAGGCATTGGAACAGGCTGCCTAGGGAGCTGGTGGAGTCACCATCCCTGGAGGCATTAAAAAATGAATAGACATGGCCCTTCAGGACACGGTTTAATGGCTGTGGTGGTGCTGGGTTGATGGTTGGAGGCAATGTTAAAGTTCTTTTCTAATCAAAATTATTCTATGATTCTATGAAAGTTTTAGCATATATAATACTACCAATTTTTCACAAATTGCAGCAAATGCTTCTGTAATGAATGCATAATTCTTCCTGCCTCCTGTGGCAGTGAAAGAGGCCTCAGGATGCCCTTAAATCCTGGTATTCTAGGGTGGCAAAGCTAGAGTGGCACTTCAAATCAGCCATCACGTGTCTATGCACACCAGGACTGGAAGAACTACAGAATCAAAGGGCACATGTATGAGGTGAGACTCTCTCTGCTTCTGTGAATTACTAGGTTCCATCTCCACAAAGGCAAAAAAGAACCAGCAATAGCTTTCAAGCAAAGATGCATTTGGAAAACTGCTTCAGTGGCTTAGTAATACCCTTTTCCCCCACAAATCTATGCTTTCAGATTACAAAATGATGCCATTAAACTGTGTCTAAAAGCAAAGCATTTTATGCCTTCAAATACCAGTATGATGTAATGTTTGCTATGAAATCTCAAATAAGATTTGAACTTTATTAAAAAGGTTAAGAATCTGTGCATAATAAAACTTTGTAATAATTAAAATCTTATATATGAAAAGTGACAAGTACAGTACCAGTAACACAGTACATGCCCTGAAAGGCAGGACTAAAAGCAGGCCATCAGAGAAGCACTGAAAGTACCATTACTGTTGAAGGGATTGTGAAATACTCATGATCATCTAAACTTTTACCTCTAAGGAGAATTCCTATTGCAGCATGTACATACTGATTAGGGGGTTATGTTTGTACTTCCTGTGAGAATTTTTTTCTCATTCCTGCCAGAATTCTAAAAGAAATGACTTACACATTGGTTCCTCTGCAGTGTATGCACTAAATGCTTTGGGGTCTTGAAATGGTCTGTATTGTCTCACCCTGGCTTTAACGCCTCTATTTGCATCTTCTTTTTAAAAGTCTAAGTATGTAATGAAACATACACAATACAAGGTGTAATGCCTCACATTACTTCTCTAAATAACATTGTTATCCTATTGTTGTTCATATTTAAGCTCTCCCAAATTTCTGCATTTGCAGATAAACTCCTATTGACTTAATAAAAAAAAATATTTTTTTTTTAAATTTCCGGTCTTCACCATTACTGAAAACACTGGAGGATGTAAACGCTAACAAGCATGTAAGTCTTTGTTCTCCACTTCCAAAAATACAAATTGCATAGCAACAACAACAAAACCCCTCATAGTCATGTTCAGCTGACATGTCTATGTAGAATTTCTTTGTGAAATGAGGATTTGGAAATCCTCATTTTCTCCTGGTCCATCCCAATGAGTAAAAACATTTGGAATTGGGCAAAAAGAGAACTACCTCACACTGTCATCAGGTGTAGCTGACATTAAAGTCTTGTAAACATTCCATGGATGTGGCTAGAAACTTTATCTGTATGAAAAACTACAATTCTGTGGCACAAGGTGGAACTAGCAGGTAGTTTAAGTATTATATACTCTCTTCATGCCACCATTACAGACTGGTCATTAGGATCAAATTAAATCTTTCTATGGCTAACACCTCATACTGAAGTGTCTTTCACACTCTCTTTTAAGAGACTGATACCTCATAAAAGAGGTATTCTACCCAGGTATTCCTGTACCACAGAAGAGACAGAATACAAGGCAACTCTACTGTAGCTTTCGCAAAGCAGAGTCACAGTATTTGAACCAGAATATTTGACCTTTCAACCAAAATCTACATATATATTTAATAAATATATTTTCCTAATGAGTATCATATGTATTGTCTGTAGGGGGAAATGCTGGGTTTGATATGTGTACTTATAGCTAGAATGTACACAAGTATTTTCTGAAGCTTTATTCCTGCTAGGATGAATGCAAATGCTTCTTCACAATTACTTTCTGAAGCTTGAGACCAGACAAGGAAAGTGTTAGGGTCTTTTCCCTCTTTGCCTGATTAGACGTGTTCTGAGATGTATTATTTTAATATTTACGTTTTACTTAGCTGTAAAAATTATTAGTTTGTACTCAGAATAGAAGAGGCATTTCAACTGGAACTGAATGTGAAGTGGAACCGAATATAAGAGTGTGCCCACTCTTTTATACACAGAAGAAGATTATGCTCTAGGGATTTTTTTTACTAGCACTTCATCCTTCATAGGTTTTGGTATGCTGGATGTGGGTTTTATTTCCTCTTAAACTTTTTCCTTCTTTTCTATCTAACATACCTCATCAGCACCGGCTTTTTCCTTAATGTAGTAAAAATTTGCTGAATTTCACCTTATTACTCTTAATATAATTACAGGTATTACTTCTCATTCAGTTAAGTATCATGATATACCTCTCTCTATGTGTGTATGTGACTTGTCAGCATTATATAAAAGCGAACTTAGAAACTTACTGGCAGAAGCATCCCAAAACTTTACTGATCCATCTGCATGGCTTAAAAGAAATATAAAAAATTAATGTGTTAAAACAAGATGCAATTGTAAAACTACTTTATTCTACTTTCAGCAAATGAAAACAATAAACAGAAAAAATTTTGCTCACATGATAATTCTCTTCCTGACAGTATATAGTTATACATATAATAACTATAAGAAAATATTCTGTTATTAGTTTGATTAGGTAAATAAAACACATGTTCATGCATTTCCTACAGAGAACTAAGCCTCAGCGAATTTTAAGATTGTAACAGCAAGCAATGAATTCCGACATTAATGTCAAGTTTAAATTACAGCACTTTTGGCTTTGCAGTAAGCCAGTCTAAAGCCTATGCACCCTAAAACTGAGTTTGTATAATGAACTATGAAAAGACAGAGGGGAACTTCATTTTGCTTAATCCCTTACAGCTGTGTTCTCTATAGCAATGTAAAATCACCCCTGAATTAATGCTGGGGAAAGAAGACATTTCTGTTTAAAATGAGAATAATCCCTTCAGCACCTTATTGCACAAATCATAATCTTGTTTTTAAAAGTGTTAAGTAATAACCAGAGGAAAACACAGTGCATCAAAGCTAAACAGCTTCTGCTTTACAGCACAGCCCTGTGAAAATCCATCAGGCATTGCTCAGGAGCCTTTCTAGATCTATTTGTTATGGGGCTGTTTCTCCACTCACATGGTAAAATTCATCACAGTGCCCCACAGTCTCACTAGTGCTGGCACATTTAGATGAATTCCCAAACAATCCCCAGTTACAAAGTCTCCAGAAGGCCAAAGGACAACAGCTATAGAAGAAACAGCTATTCCCCTTTTAAAAGCTATTATCTATGCCCTTCAAGGCCGAAATATTCCCTTTCATTGAGTTCTCCTTGCCAAAGACCCCAGTCTCCCAAGAATGTAGAGTTGCTGTCTAATATTGGAGCCTCAAGTGACAGTGCTTCATGGTAGCCCATCCCCAAGTAAAAAGCTCTGTATTCTACAGCAAATAGGAATTTCTGTGATGACTGTGTGTAAGAGAAAAGACTGCATACCTCAAATGAAGAGGATATGGGTATTTTGTGAAGGGTCAACTCTTATCTATAGCTAACCCAAGGTCAAAAGCTGTAGACACTAACATTTTAAAAGTACCAATCCTCAGATTTATTCTCACCCTGTAATAATGATTTCAGGATATGTCTGAGCTCCAAGGTTCCATGCTCCACCACTGATAGGCCACTCCTAAACAAACAACAAGTGTGCAGAGATGACAACTAATTCCGATGAATCTTGCTTAGTTAGTTCTTAAACTAAACAACATCTTCCTCCAAAAAAAGCAACACAATTCATAAAAGGAACAAAACCATGTAGCATTCAAGGCTTAAAGCTTATTAACATTATTATATTACCAACATTTTGAAACACAACATGTTTTTCTGTGATCAATTAAAGCTCTATGTTTTAAAAGTATTTCTGCACAGGTAACACTCAACAGCCCAAAACAGGAACTAGAGGAAGGAATCATATAAGGCTGGGCTACTCTTTCCAGATTGCTGGGCTCTTGCAGTTTCCAGAGGACACTGAACAGACTGAAAATCTATTTTGAGGACAAAGACTACTGAAAAGATTGTCCCAGAAACAAATACCTGAGCAAGAGGCCACAAGATACAAGATAAGCGAATGCAGCTTTTATGAACAGATGAACACATGAACATATGAAATCATCATCTCTTCCTGCATATTTTTTACTAGAGTGCCATGGATTGAGTTGAACCTGCTGCTGTTATTCATACCATGCTGCAGTCATGCCAGCTTCAAAAAATGAAAGTGCTAACTGCAGCAAAGTATTATGGGGCTTGAAGTTCAGACTGCAACATGGGAGGCTTCCTGTTCTGGCTTCTTGGTTCTGGCTTCCTGCATACGGTCTCTTTTCTGCAGGAAATGGCATTGAAATGGGTGGGGGTCAGGTAGCTTCTGATTTTGGTTTTGTTTTATGCCAGGCTTTTTCCCTGTATTTCACTGCTCTTCTGCAAATAGGCTAAGCTAAGGTAATCATGCATTGTATTATTAGATTAATTAGATTTCCAGCTAACGTAATTATCCATTGCAATTATGATATATTATATTAAACTCATCTCTTTATCTAAACCCTGAGTTTTGTGTGTTACTTTTCCCCTCACTTAGCGTTGGGGGAGCAGGGAGTTAGCCCTTGCGCTAAACCATTACAGAGTGGCAAGACTTCCATTCTCTTCCTTGGCCTAGGCTGGCAGAGCACAATGCTGGTCTGGCTTAAAGCCTGACCTGTATGGATATAGGATGTGAACAATAAAATATGTGCAGAGTGGGTAAGGATGTGTCTAGAGCATGAGTGGGTGGAAGAAAACTGGGGACAAAAACTGGTTTTGTGGAACCATGTAGTGATGTTTGTGGGTGACACAAACAGAAATAGGTGGGTGGCAAATGAGTGGCAACCTACATTCAGAGTGTATATTTCTATGTGCACAAATAAAGCAAGGGGATAAGAGTGAATACAGGTAGGAGGTGAAAACTTTGGGAAATGGTGTATATTAGGCAAGGATAGATAAGCAGACAGATTCAAATAACTGGGAAAAATATTTTCTGAAGTACTTTGCTGAATGAAAACCCAAAAGAAGAGCCCACTTTCCAGTTCATGGAAAATAAGGCAACTTCCAGTTCATGGAAAATAAGGCAGCTCCAAGGAGAATACTTCAGTTAATATGAATAAAAGCCTGACAATGTCTGATTTGCTTACCCATTAAAACAAACAAAAAACCCCTATTATGATGGATTAGTTTAAGTCAAAATACAAACCAGACTAATACTCCATAAAATAATTCTGCTTGCTATCATTTCTGCAGCTTGTCCTGTTCCTAAAAGCATTATGTTAAGACTTTGGTAGCTCAGCAAAATAATTATTAGTATCTCTGTTTAATTAAAACCTCACAGACATGCTGTCAACCCTCAACTTTCATTGAGGCTCTTCTGCTAACTTCTTTCAGTGATAACGTTTTAATTTTTTTCTTTAAGACAATTTATCCATTGGAATTTGAATTGTACACCGATGGCTTTCTTTTAACTGAGTCTGATCTGTCATAATTCCAGAGCCTAATAATAAAGTCCTATGTAACAGTAATTCATAGTTATGCTTAAGTGATGGTGTTTCTGAGGGACAAATAACAGGCTGTAAACATACTGCTAAGCTGCTGGTTAGACCATTTTGAAAGTGACGATTACAGAACTAAAATTATAATAGTTTTGTAAGATGTTACAAAAGCATAGGTTGTACATCTAATTTCTTTTTTTTTTTTTAATATATTTGGTTTTGTTTACCTTATTGCTGTATCCTTGCTTTTTATGTTTTGCTCCTACAGAATAGAGCACAGGAATCAAATCTGGAGGACAGTCCGCAAAATATTCTGTGCAGGTAACAGGTGACTCATGAATGTCAATAGGATATGGATTTTCAAAGATTGGAAAACTAGTTAAGGAAGACAATTTATTAGAAGCACTGTGACACACTGAGACATAGAAAGAAACATATTCTTATACATTAATATGCAAGAGAATTGAAGTCATTACTAATAACATACATTTTCCCTTATTTATTAAAACATACGTGTAATTATTCAAATAAAAATATAAAAATTCCACTGCTGTGACAAGAATCCTCTTGTAACAGAACCACTCATTCATGTGAAGTCTTCCTAAGGCTAACAAAGCTACTTGTCTGAATTATGATTATGAACTAATATTTCCCAGCATCTCAAAAACCTTATCTATGCAGAAATGACACATTTTATAGACACTTCAGGAAAACGGATATATATTATTGTTGCGTTGTGGCGGACTAGTACGACATGTACACACTTTAACTTGCAGATCAAGTAGAGTATCAAGCATAGAGCACACTTTATTATTATTAACAACACACATTTATATGTTTTCTATGCTACTGTGGCTACTTCTAATTGGTTAACAAGTTGTTTTTAATACTCTTAGTGGTTATTGCTACCCCACTACGGAAATAGCTATTCCTGTTACATTACACATGGGAGGATTCCTCTTATCTTAGGGGTTTCCCAGACACTGTTGTTGCAAACCACCTGCATCTCTGGAGCTTCCCATATCTTTACTGATACACAGTAATCTGCCCAAGGACAAGTTGTTCTTTCTCAGGCAAGGAATCTGCGGACCCGCTGCAGTCCCCCACATATTATGATATTATATTTATTATGACCTAAGAATTACTTATACAACTGTGAATTTTACGTTGAGCAGCTTAGCTTATTGGTTTGGTAGAGTACTGATTCTACAATGAACAACAGTGATAACAGATGAAGCAGGTCTCAGTTTATTTCTCAATTCCATCACTTTGGACAGTTTGATAAGAAGGAAGGCTTCATTTCTGGCACATTATGCAATGTTATTTGCAATTAAAAAATGATTCTGATTTCAGTTACATCCATTTTATATCGCTGAGATTATTTGAATTACTCTTGAACGTGAGTAAGATCAGAAGATGGTTCACTCAAAATGTTTCAAGATGCTAAGGGCAAAATCTGTTTCTAGTTGTATGACTGTGAACATAGATGTAAATTACTTGCAGTGTTGGAGGCAGAACACAATAAAGAATTGGATTCTGCATTCCATGGCACATAGTTCCACGACACAGTTCCTCTTTGATATGAACATCAACTCTGATGTGAAAGGACTATTTGACATTTAAACCAGCAGTGGCATCATGAAATAATCCCACAGATCCACTAGTAAATACTTAAGTGATAGTCACAGATTCACAAATCGCATTGGGTTAGAAGGGATACTCAAAAGTCATCTTCTCCAACCCCCACCCTACACTGAGCAGGGCCAGCTCCAGTTAGATCAGGCTGTCCCTGTGGAGCCTAGTGAGGTTAGGCATGCATATATGTATTAGTTGAATCTGATTTCCAAAACACAGATTGTGGTCATAATTCAGCATGTGACCAAACGTTACTTAACTCTGATGTTGAGTCACTGTTTGATGGATATGCTGAATGGACCACAGATTTAAATTTATTCCCAAACTTAAGAACAAATATTATCATAAATTCTTGTTGGTTAAGATTGTTGCTTAAAATAGCAGTAAACATATGGAGTGAATTATTACCAAGAGTGAATGATATTGGATATTAAAATGACATTGCATAATAACAGTTAAGATACACAAGTAACTTCATACAAAACTCCATACTTACTTGCTTTGAGTCAGGTCAACAACAATGAGATCTTTTTCCAAAAGCACAACTACAGCATAGGGTTCTTGAAATTCTGTAAGCAAGGAATCAAGTATAAAAGACATGGAGCTCTCCTAATAGCCATTTTTAAAAAGCAAAACATATTTATGTTCTCTAATCATTCACAGTACATTAAACAAAAGTTTTAAGGTAGAAATCCCAAGTACATGCACAAACTACACATATCTGCAAACCAGAGCCAGATAGCAACTGAGAAATTACTTTGGGCCACTACTGTCGATGGCATACACAGTAGAAGTAGAATTGCCATACTATAACTTGCCAGGAAGATGGGATATTGAAATTAAAGAAAAAGAACATAGGTTGTGTGTATCACTGCATTGCTGAATCAAATTATTATACAGAAAATGTATTTTTGCTGTCCAGTAGTAATACTTCTACTGTGTAGAACTGTTCTTCAAAAACGGATTAAGAACAGCCGGCCCAAATCGCTTACTGATACAGAATATCCTCATTTCCAAAGCAATTCCAAAGGAATCCTGTAATTCTGTTCTGTTCAATTTAGATATTGACACCTTCCTTCCTCCCATACACACTTTAGGAGATAATACTGTTTGGTTTCTTTGTTAAATGCTTTTCTCATTTATAAAAAAAAAAACAAATGCTTCCTTTGATGCATAAAATATATAAATGTGAAATTATGACTCTCTTTTCAACAGTGGCAAACAATTCCAGCATATGCAAGCTCAGAGTACTCTCCTGTGATGGCTAATGTCAAAAGGCTGAGTAAATTGATAGCACTTGATTTATCTTCCTTTCAGGACAGCTACAAATGTACATTTGTGACCTGTTTATATACAAGGCTATGAATAAAACAGGTTAAACCAAAAATCTTAAACGTTACAGTGTGAGCTGGGGAGGGCTTCCAAAATATTATTCTTGGGAAGTGTCACTTGTACTTGACACAGTTAAATGAAGGCCGAAACAAACTTTGATTACTGAAAATTAAACTTTTGTGTGAACATTGAAACAAAAACACATTTTGCTTTTACTAAGTGTTTTAAATACGTACGTGATTTAGCCATGTGTGTAAGATTTATTTTACTTTTCTACTTGAGGGATTAAAATGCTAACTTAATTCACTTTTGGCTTACAACCTTTCTTAATTAACTTTCTGGAGTTTTCTCTGGATGTACTTCACCACTCGGCAGTCCTACAATATGCAGTAAAATAGTTTTAATAGCTCACTTTAGGCTGAAGTGTAAGAGCTTTTTTGCAGATAAGTGATAGTTCAATCTTCAATAATTTAGCAATCTGTAGATTTTCACCATCATGTCAGAAATATAAGCACATATGTTTGAGTAATAGCAATATTCCCTCACAATAGCCCATTTCTTTCTAGGTTATATTTGGAGATTTATGCATGCTTTATTGTCCACTTATTACTTGCTTCCTATATTGAGAATGCAAACAAGTACTTTCCAGGTACTTTCAGTGATGTGGTTTCTTGAGATGGGGACAACTGGAAGTCCCTGGAATGGGAAGGTATGAGAGAAGATCACTTCATTTGTGTTTTCCATAACTGTGTTTCGCTGAATAAACTCACCATTTGGATATGGGGTTTCACAAAGAGTTAAAAAATCAACTATAGGGTGATCCATTTCAAGAACTGTAATTGCTTTCCCATGCATGATTGTTAAACTTGGTCTTCGACAAGGCTTATCATATGACAATCCACCAGAAAATATGACAAATGGTTCACTGTATTAAAAAAACACAACATAGTATTATAAGTTTACATAGTTCCATACAAGTTTGCACTATAAGTTTAGTACCTTTAAGGACTAAGAAATAGCTTTTCAAAAAGAAAGCAAAGAAGATTCTGAAGGGACTTTAACACTGGAATGGAACACTGAGCTAATTACAGAATGAAGAACATACCTGTTTTTACAGGTCTTGTACTCTACTTTAAGAATTGGTTTACAAGACTCAGGTTTTTTTCCATCTCTTTGAACTTTCCCTAAGAAAAGAAAGATGAAAACTGTATTAAAATGTCATGTTAATAGAACTTTAAAGCTAAGAAGATGATGAGTGTTAGTTCCTATTTCCATAAAATATGGATTTGTCTAAATTAATTACATCTGCTCTGGCTTTATGGTTTTACTGCTGCATACATCTGAAGGACCATAGACCACATATCAAAGACATCTAAAAACCATGCAGATTACTGACAAGGATGACACTTAGCTAATAATTAATGAATTTGACCAATATATACCTTTTTTTTCTGATTATATTATGGCCATAAACAGCTTAATTCTTTCTTAAGTTACATTCTTAGACTGACTCAGTTTCTTTTCTTGACAAAATATTACATGCTCTGGAGTGAAACTAGTTCACTGATAAAATTCAATGAAGTGTACAATTGAAATTCAGGAATTCTTGGTCAATTATGGCTCATCACTTTCTTTCAGCTAGAGAGAAGTCACTTGTAAACCAAAAACATAACAATTTGGGGTTTGTTACTTTGGACAGCCTGTGCTTGCTTATGACAACCACTTGACTGGAAGATACAGTGCTGAGGGAGCCAATATGTTCTCAGAGGCACACAGTGACATGATGGGAGGACTGAAGCTGTGACATAAGAAACTCTGCTTAAGTATTATAAAAATAATACATATTTATTTCATAATTCTATGACTAAAAATGATAAATTAGGAATTTTAAGAACACAGAACTTGCCTTCCCTTCTTCTTCCCTCTCCCCTTAGCCAGGCTTCTTGGTAATCATAGGCTCACAGAATGGTTTGGGTTGGAAGAGGCCTTAAAGATCATCTAGTACCACCCCCCTTGCCATAGGCAGGGGCATCTTCCACTAGACCAGGTTACTTAAGGCCTCATCCAAACTGGCCATGAGCACCTGCAGGGAGGGAACATCCACAACTTCCCTGGGCAACCTGTTCCAGTGGCTCACCACCCTTACTGTAAAGAATTTCTTTCTAATGTCCAATCTGTATCTACCCTCCTCAAGCTTCAAGACATTCCCTCGCATCTTATCACTACAAGTCTTTGTAAAAAGTCCCTTCCCATCTTTCTTGCAGGCCCCCTTAAGGTACTGGAAGGCTGCTATAAGATCTCCCAGGAGCTTTCTCTTCTCTAGGCTGAACAGCCCCAACTCTCACAGCCTGTCCCCATAAGGGAGGTGCTCCAACCTTATCTTTGTGGCCTTCCTCTGGACTTGCTCCAGCTGCTTGATACCCTTTTTATGCTGGATGCAGTACTCCAGGTAGTGTATTGATTTGCAACACAGTCAACACCTTTTGGCCTCATTTATACCATTTTAACCATCAAAATTACCGTGTGGAATTGTGGTCTGGAATGGTCTGTTAGGACTTTTCAGATTCCATAGGGTCAAGCTGCCATCAGAGTGACTGCACATGAACTGTTTGCCTTCATGATGCCAAGCAACAGAATGAATAGCCTACAGAAATGAAAGAAGAGCTTGAGACTGGAATGGAGTACAGTGTTTACACTAATGATATTTTGATGTATGATTTTGGATTATATTAATCTAATGGTATATCAACAGTTGGATTGCTCTTTTATGTCTGAAGTCCATTCCCAGCGTACTTTAGTAACGAGTGGATGCAATCTACTGCTAGTCAAGAAAAACAAATCATTTTGAATGCTAACATAGAACTAGGATGTAAGAAAATCTATACTGAATCAGACCAAAATTGAAGGAACAAGGTATTAAGGTCAAAGTACGAAATGGAGGGACATACAGTGCAATCATAGTATCCCTGATAACTATCCTTAGAAGTATTTAATCTGGCAAACATACAAGGAATTCTGTGTGACAGGCTTTACAGGTAACATACAACACATGCAGTCTTGCCCAGGGGACTATTTAGGAAAAGCAGGAATAGTACTGAATAATTTTTTGCCCTCAGATACTTAAGTTTCAGAGCCAGTACACAGAAACCTGGATGTTCAGTACAAAAAACCCACAAAAAAACCCCAAAAACCCCAAACAAACAAACAAACAAACAACTGAAGAGATCAGGTATTGCTTCATTGATATAGGAAATGACCAACACAATGTTGTAAGATAATTTTAGATCAGGTAGTGCTCCAGAGTCAAGGAACATTGCACCCGTATGTACACGATGCAAGTATCACAGGATGAATGTTACATATGCCAAAAAAAAAGAAAAAAAATCAAAAATCAATAGACCTTTCTTAGTATTTTGTGCATAATTAGTGGAACTGAAAGTATTCACAATTACATCAAACTAGGGAAAAGAATAATGGCGTAAGTCCCTAATTTTCACCGCTATATGCTGGAAACCAACAAAAGCTATTTTCTGGTGCAACAAAGTATTGATTCACTGCATAGCACAGTTTCTCACACCCTCCCCTCAGCAGCACAAAGTCAAAGAATTTTCCCTCGAATCCATTTCCCTTCCAGAAACGTTAGTTGCCAAATAGCAAAAAGCTCACTATGTTTTTATATAAATACAAATAAGAGACTTATTTTTTAATTCAGTTTAATAAATCTCCATTTTTGCAACCCAGGAAATACTAAAGCCTTGTATGCACTTATAATTGCATATGGCCGTTCCCCTGATTTACTCAGATAACTTTAATACCATGCCTGGCTATTCATAAGTCATCACTGGAGCTGCTCATATCAGTTTTGTTTAAGCTGCCAAGAAATAGCCCTAAGTGCTACTGGTCACTGTTAAAACCTCCCTGGTGCTCTTCCTCTTTTAATAAGCATATTGATTGTTATGGTTGGTAATGGCTCATGGACTAGAGGGAATATCAGAAGAAACTAACTGAAAGGCTGTGATCCTTGACCAAAACTTTACTCAGCTCTTGTGACTGGACAGCAGAGCCACAAATGAGCCTTTGCATTAAGATGATGCAGATGTTTTAATAGGAATCTGCCATGTTTTACATGTGAATACTTCACAAACACACTGGCAAGCTAATCAAGCCCATAATGACACCACAAACTGAACAAAGTGAACTTGAGATGTTTATCCTTGAGTGACATAAGACATGTCACTCAAACTTCTACCTACCACAGTGGGTTTGGCACAATATTCCTCTTAAAAGACCCGGAAGATACCACACTATAACTGAAGCAAGAAGAGACAACACAGAAAGATGGCTCATATAGTCCAATGCCATTGCTCCCAGGTAGTAAGAACCTTACATCTGTGGGGAGCACTGCTTCACTTGTCTATCCTTGTGCAAATTAATTCTGACATGAGCTCATTCATGTTTGCTATCATGCCAAATTTGAATCTCCTTTTGATGCGTTAGCACACATAGAAACATTTCACATGGTTACAGTTGCTGTGTCTGAGCAGGAGCTAGCAACTAGCAATTGAAAATTGTACCAAACTGCTTGCTAAACGGCCTCTCAGCTACTAGGTGCCACCTGCCAGCATAAACCTCCTGTTGTGTGGAGCTGAGGCAGAATGCTCCTGCCACAGACCACTGGCATAGCAGCAACTCAAATTCACCTGCTAGACTTTGGCCCAAAATGGACAAGAAATACTTAAAATTGCTTTTGGATGTCTCAGCTGAAGGTCACAACTAATACTGAAAGGTGTATTGAACAAGTCCCTAATTTCTCTCTGCCAGAATATGTCTAGCATTCTGATCCACTTCTTTAGCATCCAAACACACACAAAAAAAGAGCAGCTATTTGCTTAGAACAGGAGTTCATCGTGGTGGGTGACTCATGTGAATGTTCACACAGTGTATGCAGACAAAGTGTATCACTCCAGACTGGGTATGTTTCTCCTTCTGCAGTACCCACAGTGGTTGCAGATATATAGATTCCATCTTTGGTCATAGTCAGCATGTACTAAAATTAACCATGCCCCAAACCATTTCAGTTCCTTTGCAATCACAAATCTCCTCCACCGAAAAGAACTCATGGGGACACTTTTAAACAAGGACCATACTCATTTCATGCTATTGCTTGAATCTTAAGAATCTTTTGTGCACTGCAGGACCACTGCATCAAGAGCCACATCAGATTTGTTCATTCCGTAACGGCATAGTGCTTGATAAAGATAGGGAAATGTCATTTGGCAAATGTGTCTGTAAACTCTGAAGATTCATTTTGGAAATGTACACAAATGAAAGATGATAACTATGCTTCAGGAAGCTCGGACTGTGCATTGAAATAACCTGTCAAACTTCTAAACAGTCTTTGTACGAAGATGGATGGTTTTTTGGGTCTGCCAACTATCAATAATAACTTGAGAATCCTTTGAAGGATCTGTCTTGTTTGTCTGCTCTCTTTTTATACCAATCAATGGAAATAAACTTTTGAAGGAATCTAGAGAAGAGCTTGAGAGGAAAGTCTTTTATAGAGGACATCATACAGAAGCATTGATTGAAAGGGCCTGGATATCTCATACTGAGAAAATGACAATCATCATCCCACAAAGAAACAAATATACAGAAATCACAGAAATGTTCAGGTTGGAAAAGATCCTCAGGATCACCAAGTCCAACTGATAACCCTACTCTACAAGGGTCACCCCTAAACCATATCCCCAAGCACCACATCCAAATGACCTTTAAACACATCCAGGGTTTGTGACTCAAAAACCTCCCTGGGCAGCCCATTCCAATGCCTGACCACTTTTTCTGTGAAATTTTTGTCCTAATGTCCAGTCTAAACCTACCCAGTTGCAGCTTGAGGGTATTCCCTCTTGTTCTATCACTAATTACCTGTGAGAAGAGAGCAGCACCAGCCTCTCGACAGTGTCCTTTCAGGCAGAGAGCAATGAGGTCTCTCCTCAGCCTCCTCTCTTTCAAACTAAAGAGCCCCAGCTCCTCCAGTTGCTCTTCATAAGATTTATTCTCCAGGCCCTTCACCAGCTTTGTTGCCCTTTGCACTTGCTCCAGCACCTCCATATCTCTTCTGTGTTGAGGTGCCCAAAACTGGACACAATACTCAAGGTGTGACCTCGCCAGAGCTGAGTACAAGGGGACAGTCACCTCCCTACTCATGCTGCACACAGCATTTCTAATACAAGCCAGGATGCCATTGGCTTTCTTGGCTACCTGGGCACATTGCTTGCTCATATTCAGCTGCTTGTCTATTAGAACTCCTGGGTCCCTTTCTGCTAGACAGCTTTCCAGCCACACTGCACTGGAGGTTGTGACCCAAGTGCTCATCCCGTTAATGTTGGCCCATCGACCCAATCGATCCAAGTCCCTCTGTAGAGCCTCCCTACCGTCATGCAGAGCAACACTCCTATCTAACTCGGTGTCATCTGTGAGTTTACTGATGACACACTTTGTCTTCAACAAGATCATCAATAAAGATGTTATACAGCTGACATCTTCAAGAACAGACACAAAACTCTTTAGCAGCAGGTTCAAGCTCCACTCTGGGACTAGGTGCTTCACAGGTGAGAATGTTTTCATCTCTTAAGAAGGTTTGACACAGTAGAGAAGAAAACAGCAACTCCTTGCATCAGGAGCTGATGAACTGAGGCAGCCTTTAAGTGGGCTAAAAGAGAGATTTTTACTTTTAGCTGCTACAAGTTTTAGCTCTGGTGAACAAACTCTTAAGTATTAGGGAAAAGCTTTAAAGGGAAGTTACGAGCTTATAACACCAAGCAGAGAATTCTGGATAATGCAACTTGTACAACTTTCTCTATCCTTGGTGAGAAGCTCTCTCATTTGAAATGAGCAGACATGTTTTATCTGTGAAAGGTTCCCAGGCTTCAAGACCTATGGAAGATGGAGTAAGAAATACAACTGTAAATACTGCAATTGTAGGTCTGTGTACAGGGGGAAGAGTTTTCACCTCCACCACTTAGAAGCTATTGGATTGCCTCAGTGAGCTGCTTATTCTAGGAGGAATGTGTCCATGGCAAGGAAAATGAAAGGCCATACTTCTGTATTGGACAGATCTTGCTAATATTGTAGGGAAAAACTCAACTCCTGTCATAAGATTACACACATCCTGAGGAGATGTCTGCAACATATGTCTTGTATCCATGTCTGGAAATATGATGTGATGTGAAGCATCACACTGGTATGACAATGCCGCATAGCCTAGAAAGGATAAACAAGATTTCACAGTGGTGATGTCCTAATGGACTGAGAGCCATTATCTCTTCATGATTCTTCTGTTAGCCAGCTGTTCAAGCTGCAAATAAAGAGCACCTATTCCATCTGAGTTATGTGTCTTCTACTTGTAGAAACTTCAACTAAAAAACAGCACTCAAAAAGAAAAAGAAAGAAAGAAAGAGAGAAAGAAAGAAAGAAAGAAAAAGAAACTGAATGGAGAAGACCATTTAATAATGGTTCTCACTGATAATGAAAGCATTTTGTCTGGCTGTATGAGAAGAAATATCTTTAAATTCATGAGATATGAAATTATTCCTCTCTATAACAAGTGAATGCCAGCAGACATAGTGCCTATCTTGAACTTAAAAAAATAAGAATATTTAGATTTGTAGACAGACAATCAGTTACCAGCCTCCTTCGCTCTTGTATATAAAAATATTAACTGCTAACTTCTCTCTTCTGTGCTGCACAGTAACAGGTTCTACAGTTCTGAATAACCATAGAGCTTCCTTCTCAGCAGCTGGTATGGAGGGGCTGAAATCCAATGCTGTCAGAGTAACACAGAAGAAATCCAGCTGAGGCTTGATCCTGTGAAAGGATGAGCACTTGGATGGAGTCTTGAGGGTGCCAACATTTATCTTGAGTGACATTACCAAGGTGGACAGCTATTTGAAGATTACAGAGAAGAAAGAATTTGCCTCGGTAATGAACACTCACAGTGCATCAAAGACAAGAAAATAAATTTTCTCACAGCATGCACCAAGTGCTAATGGAGAAATCTGGTGCCAGAGCAATATTTTTATACTAAATTTAAGTATCTGCTCCACTGATAAGCCAGAAAAGATCATGTCATCTGGCAATCCTTAGAGATGTCAGAAGAGGAAGTGGTGAGTTAGATGAGATTTCCAGGTCTTTCACCATCAAATAGGATGACTTCATTTGTTTCAAAATCGGTGCTAAAGAAAGCATAATGCTAGCAAGAAAAATGAGGCTAGATTAATTTCATTCAGATCCAATTCAAAGGGGCACTTCAGTATTCAGTGAAGACACAGACCATTTACTGTAATTTATCTAAGATTTCACAGAGACCCTGCAATTGCAAGTGGCTGGCTCAGCACCAGAAGAATGATACTGAAAGGTTGGTCAAACATCATGGGTCGCAGAGACCTTCATTTGGTCCAGAGAGAATGGTGAAGGGGAGCAGGAATTACGTTTTCTGAACTGTGATCTTAGGTGAGCAATATGTAGAAAGAGGTTTAGGTTTGAAAACTTCGGTTCATGGCCACATATTAAGTGGCACATACCAAAATAATAATTTATAACTCACAAAAGCTATACAACACAGGATTTAAAAAGGAACCCTTTTTAGGGGCTCTGTAGGGAATTCCTAGCAGATCTGGAACATTACCAATGTGGAGCCTGAAAGTCTGGAATACAGTACAATGGCTAGCCACACAACCCTTTTAAAGACAAACTATGAATCTTGAAACTATTTCAGTAGATGATAGCAAACCAACACAAGTGTTAAAACAGAGTAATGACACAGCAAGGAACCACAGAGGAAGAAAGGACGACTAATAACAAGCCTGTAGAAAGTTCCTGAGGACAGTACTGAAAAAATGTGAAACAACTAAATTGTATGAGAAATTGTCAACACCCAACCACTCTGTCTCAACAAGCAAAAAAAAAACAGAAATGGTATTATAAAGATCCTGTTTTATGTAGTCTCATTCTGAGCACAAGAAAGGACAGTGAGTGAACGGACACCCCACCACCTCCAGGAGACCTGTAAAAGGAAAAAATTGTGCTGCCTTAAGTAACACAGCAGGTTCAATTTCACAAGTGTATGCACTGAAGGACTGTCACTTGGAGACAATTTAGTGGGCACGCCACAAGGCTTTAGTGCTGGCCTGTTTAAACTCCAAACTACCCTATCCTTTATAACATTTGCTAGGTGTATGCTCAGAATCTTTTCCCTGAAGCTCAGTGTAGTGTCAATATTTCTGTGAAAACAGGCCTGAAAGACTGAAGGATTCAGATATATTCAGATTACTTTTTAGAGTGAAAATAAACGTGTACAGTCTTTACATTTAATAAGCAGCAAGAGGAAGAAGGGAAGAGAACTACAGGAAACCAATTACTGACTGGATTACCATAAAGAGAATGGGCTTTCTCTACCTTCAGTTGTAGATGTACTCATTCACTTTACAGAAGGACTGGCAGGACAAAAGATGTTTTTTCCTAGGGCTAGTGCTAAAATCATAGAAATTAGGAGTAATCTATTTTTTAAACAGCCTGTTTATTGGTACACAAACTGTGCCTGGGTTTGATACAATCAACCTACAAACAACAGGAGACAATTATCTGATAAAACCATGAAAATACAATTTTGAAAACCTTTACATCACATCTGGAATACTAGGTAACATCAAGAGCCCTACAAAATACTTTGTCTTTCATTCTAGTTAATGATCTAGTAATACACAGTAAAGGTAATGATATAATTCCTAATGTAGCTGTATCTCAGGTCAGCTCATTGCTATGTTCTGCTCAAGTGCGGATCCCCACACAGAAAGTGGAAAACTTGTCAGAATCGAGAGGAAGAGACTCCATGTTGTAGCACACTCCCAACAGCCTAATGCATTAGAATACAGGTTTCAGGTTTTGATTTCTATTGTCAATACCTTGTTCAAAAGCATAGCACAAACAGTACTTCCAGAACAAGCAATACCTTGAGATAAATATCCATCTGTTTGATAAGACATATGAGGAACTGCTGAGCAACAGTTTTTCTGAATTGATGGAAACTGCTTACCTCATCATAATAAGCCCTCAGATCAGCTCTTTTAGATCGTAGGTCCCAGAGTACTACAGTCCCATTTTCATAACCTATCAATAGCTGGAGTAGGGAAACAAACACAATTATACTTTCAGATTCAAAAGGTATATATAAAAATATCAGAAGAGCTTCAAGATTTTAAGAGAGTTTTTATAAGTAAATAAGCACTAGAAAAAGCAAGGCCAAACTTGTAGTTTTCACTCCATGTAATACCTATCTTTCAAATGATTTTTCAGTATAAACTATTTTTTGTTGTTGACAGCTTAAGTTTTAATATGGAAGGAAAAAAAAGAGTTTATATTCCTATTTTTAATTTGTTTTGTTTCTTGTTTTTCCTTTCTTTGCAAGATTATATGTCTGGACAGTCTTGACAACTGTGAATCTACTGAGAAAACAAGACTGTAACATGTTCCTCTCAGCCCTTCTTATCTTCCTTACCCCTGTTGGAGGGAAAACAGTTTTTCACGTAAGAGATCACTCAAATAACTTTGAACCAAAGAGTCAAAAGATTAAACTCTCATTCTGCTACACATATTCCTATAATTTCTGTTTTTTACTGCTTTAAAACATTTTGAACAACTCCTGCAGAGAATAAATTGCTTCATTTCCTAGAAACTGAAAATAAATTAATTGGTATGCCAATTTTTGCTTTTAGAAGTCGTATCATCATGCACGCCCAAGAAATACCAGTGAAGATGATTTGTCAAAAGGTGAAAGAGAAGCACAGTGCTCAGGACGAAAAGCAGAATGAACACAATCCTTTCTGCCTATCTCTATTGAAAATAACTGAATTATTGATCTGGCACTGTACTCTTAATTGGTACACAATTAATATCAGATCTTATGGATGGCAGATGTGAAGCGTGTCCTCGTGTCCTTGTCCTTGTGTCCTGGGAATTGCTTCCTATAGAGCCCATCTTCCTAAATAATCTGTCCTGGACATGAAGACTGGGAATGTCCAAACTGACTCACACATTTCTGCCATGGAATATTTTATACAACTGGCAGTGATAACTGTTGCTGTTCTTTGTCCATAGAGACATGGATAACAGAATGTAGGCAAGGATTTACAGTTTCTATGGTACTAATTTGAGCAGAAGATTGACAAGTCTATCTCTTAGTCTACGAGATGCTACTAGCAACTTTGCCATTCCTTACTTTAGCTTGCATAAGTCATAGAAAAGAAACTTGGCTGCGCTGCTAAACAAAGCTTCACTTTGTTTCCAAGTTCAATACAATCGATACGTCAATACTGCTACAAAAGAGTCTGGGAAAACTTCAAGTCCTACTAAATACAATTCTTTATGTTGCCAGGAGAATATTCATTATGTGGAGTTATATTATCTAATCTAGGAATTACTTAGTGTATTGAATACCTGAATATGAAGAGTACCTGATTACTTAAGGATTCTATTCCCGAAAAACAATTCAAACTGTCCTAGAGAAATTCCAGGATATTTATCATATTTGCTCTGGACAGGTCCATATGGAATTCTGTGTCAGAACAAATGTGAAAAGATATCCTGTTAACTGGATAGCACTTGTGTCTGGATGCCATATGGTATTCTGGGATAATAAATTGCCATAGAGAGAGTACAAACTCTCTTACTGCGACTGTTTCGCTGCTAGTGTAGTCGTGCTTAATGGAAGACAACTGCATGTCCAGAAGTCAGTGATCCATGGAACAGGTAACCTGAGTGGCTGCATGCCTGTGCTGTGTTATGTTGTGCTGCACATAGCACTTGACTTTCAGGCTTGTGTTGTCCTGCACACATTCCTTGGTCAGAAGATGAACATTGCTATCTAATTGTAAAGCAGAAGCTTGTAGGCAGCTCCCATTTGGTAAGGGCAATGATAGCAGCTTTATGATCTCACCTTTATCTTAACATAAGGCACTATATACTCATATGAGTATCCTTTTGATGACATTAAAAATGAAAAAAAATTTAAAGATTAAAAAATTAAAAAAAAAATATTTTGAGGTCGCTAAAGACTAAAATGCTGGTCAACCTCTTCACAGAGGGGACCAGCACAGTATGTGGAGGTCTATCCAATGCTGTAAACTTGGGGTTCCCATCATCTGAAGAAATGTGTAATTGTGTACATTCTCCTTTTCATAGTAACTCAAAGAAATGGTATTTCAGTCAATATATTATGGAGTCTGAGTGCCTTCCTTATTATCACAAGAAGCACTTGCACTAGTGCATTACAGCTGGTAATGCACCAGTTGAGTTCAGTTTTTATCTACCAGTATTCTTTTCACCTCAGCTTTTGTACGAATATATTCAGGAAAAGGAAGGAATAGAAATGTATTTAGTATGTGACCCTGTTTCATAATAAGCCTTTCTCCCTAGTGAGGCAGGCTTGTCTTTCGATTTTTGTCACACTCTCTGGCACAGATACCACACTGCAGGTAATTACTGAAAGGTTAAATAACTCCTACCTGAGACAGCACTTCACCTGATCTATTGCTGAAATGCTTAATGCACAACAGCACTAACGAGTTACCAAGTGATGTGAATTCAGGGAAGAAGCTGAAAGACAAACAGATTTGCTGCACAGGAAGGAACCTCTCTCTCTCTCTCTCTCCCTCTGCTCAGGTGCTGCTAAACCACCAGTACTGTGGTATGATACTGCAGCCAGAATTCCAACTGAGTGAATATGATTAGTCTCTTTGCCTGTACATTTATGATGCTCTGAGCTGTGACCTGTCTGAACCATAGGAAACTCAAATATTCACAGTCCTCTTGGCCATGGGAAGCACTTGAGAGATCTATAGGATATATGTCTATGAAGTAAAAAATAAAACATCCTTAAATTCTGTTGAAGAAGAAAACACAGACAAATAAGAAAAACGTGTTAAAAGAGTTGAGGAAGTAAACCTTCTAAGATTTCTCTTCAACGTGTGCTTCCTGGCACCTTATTTAATTACTTATGCTTAATTAGGCTAAGAATCATGAAGGAGGCTGGACACAATTTTAAGAAGGAAGGAATTCTGGCAAGATCTTCTTTGTCTAGTGGAGTTGCTCCACATTTTGATTTAACTTCATGAAATGTTTTTGATGATGGTGTTTTAGGGAGATTGCTCCTTTGCAATCAATTAATTCCATCCTAGTACATGCCAGCCAGCCACTTACTTGTCCTGGCAGCACAAAGCAGCTGAGATTAAAAAAAACAACCCAACACAAGCCTGCCAAATGCATGCTGTATTTAGATGTTATGATGTTATTAGATCTCAGAACAGAGACTCAGAGATAGGAAGTTTAGTCCACCAGCTAATAGTTAATAACATTAAACCTTTTCCTATTAAGCTTTCTCCAGTTGCTGGGAAACTGCAGATGATGCAGCTAATGTCCTCTCCTGTGTCAGCAGGGAAAAAAATCATGTTTGCTACAGTTCTGCCACTTATAAATGTCTGTGCACTTCAGTCTATTCCTAATGTACACTTACTCATTGATTTGGCACAGTATATTTCATGGACATAATCACTAGGTTCCCAAATTGTTCTTAAGTGACACATTAAATGCTCACATTCTCTTTGTCATCTGTCTTCCAGCCATGGCTTGCTAAATTCACAAAAGAGACTGCCTGCAAAGTCTGGCTGGAGGGCACTCTAGAAAAATTTTGAATGGCAAAAGTGTTCACTCTTTTGGCACAGAAAAAGTGGTCATCAGTCACTGACTCAAAATGGAACTTTCAGGAATTTAAAGATTAATATATAGTCAGCACACAAATTTTCCTGGTTTTCAAAAAGAGATCTTACTATTGTCCTGGATTTGGAAAGGTTTATCTGTGTCTTAGGGCTCTCAACCACTCAGTGCCTGTAGGAAAATGCTACTTACTTACTTCAGTGAAATGTGCCCAGATCTGTAATAAAATATGTGATACCCCAGAGAGGGATACAGCACTGCAATCTTGCAGAGTACAACACCCTTGTACTTGTAGAGTACAAGAATATCTGTATTTTAAACAATGGTTATGACTGATTTGTACCCACCATTTAATTCCTGAAGCATGGGTAAATAATAATTTCCTCTGCTGCCCACCATGAAGTGATGCAAGGAGTCAGCTTTCTCCCACCATCTCTGGGTGGTTTTTGGTTAACTTGAGGCTGAGAAACTAAGCAGAGTATGTAAACCTGTCTTGAAGCAGCTCTATTGCCTAAGAACAACTCTGCAAAATTGAACAAAAGGTCTGCATATCACAGACTTAAATGGTCAAGAGTAAAAATCAGAGAACAATGTGGGAGGAGGAGAAGTACTTATCATATTCTCTCATAGTCTCTCAGCCTAAGCAATTTTCTCAAAGACAGCCAACTCCACAGCTAGGTATGACTTTCTTTGACCTCATCTTTAGTAACTTTTAAAGGAAATTAAGCAAACCTCTTCAGCAACTATCAAAGCAATTTCTCTTGTGCTAACTTTTCTCCTTTGTGACCAGTATACATTTGTAGCATCTACAGCACCATTTGGAGAAAGTTTTACAGCTTCTCATTGCATATCTGAAAAATAATTTAATTGGCTTGTTTGGAATCTGACTTCTGTCTGCTTTCTTTCATATACCTTTGTATTGAAAGAGACAATGAACTGTTTCTACCCTCTTTATAACAACTGTGATTTTCAAACTCAGAATTACAGTGAGTTCTTTTCTACAATGAGTTGTCCTGTCTCAGCCATATCTCATAGAGAAAACCTTGCCCTTTCCCTGAGTTTCTTTGGGCATTATTATGTTTTTTTTGAGAGTGAAGGACAAATATTATACTCAGTATTAAGGAAGCAATTCAACCATGCATTTATGCAGTCATCCTGTTTTGTTGACTGTTCTTATCCAGGTATAATGCCAAAGTTTGACTTTCTTTGTTGGTCACTATGGAGGTTTGAGTTGACATATTCATTGAACTACCAAGGATCACTCAAATTTCTTGATACCAAACAGAAATAAGCAGTTCAAACCAACTGTTTTATATTAAAGTCAGAAATACTTCCCCCTCTACATATCAATTCCCATCATTTACACTAAAAGTTCACAAAAGACAGTATTTAACCTGCCATTATCCTGCTGAATTTCTTAGCTTCCTGAAGTCCAGTAAGTCTCTTTGCATCACTGGTTTTCTAGGCTGTCTCTGACTATGATAAACATCTGAAGTCTCAAAAGATGTGTTTTATTCATATTTCCCCATTCTGACAACAGATTGTTTTGTCCTTCATTCTTTCAACCAAAGTTTAATGAGACTTGGTTGAAAACCTTAGGTTAATTTTCATCTCTACTGTTAGGTTTTTTGATCTAGAGCAATGTCTTTTGATTCAATGTTTGTGTCTTCTCTTACATCTGTGTGCACCTTATATTGATATCTTCTTGTAAACATCAAACACTATTGAGTCCATATTCTACCAAGCTGCAAGTGTTTGTTAACACCAATTTGTTGTTTATGCCACTCTCAATTTAGCAATGATATAAACAACAGGGATGGTTTCAGTGTGACTTACGTTTTCTAATCTTCCTCCCCCAAAATTACCCATGTTTGTTTTTCATAAGTGATCTGATTCTGCTGCTGCTGTGAGTATGCTAGTACTTCATCAATCTCCAAATTACTCTCTGAGCAACAAGCAATTGTTTATCCAAGCAAGTTCTCCTCTAACACCTTTCCTGGGACCATTTCATCTTCTCTCTCTCAGCTGAGGTCAAAATATTTTAAATCTCTGTTGTGTCACAGCACATGACATTCCTGTAAGAGATGCTCACTCACAAGACCATTTTTTCTTTTAGTATCATATACTGTCTTCCTACCCAGTGAGTTTTAGGTAGGTTATCAACAGCTTCTGCTGTGGCCAATGAACAAGACTTATACCTCATCAAGAATCCTTTCTTTTTATTAGGTATTTTGTCATAGGTAGTTAAATAACTTTTCTTGATGACTTCTGGTTTGAGGCTAAAACACTATGTGTCATAGCATCTAACTGCTTTATTTGATGTATTCTAATTTGCTTGATCTATTGTGATTGTTCAAAAAATGCATAGAGAGCAAATATAACTTGCTGGAGGGCTAGCTGGCAAGTATATAATTTACACATAGTTTAGTTTGCAATATGGGTAAGTCCAAAGAGGAATAATGCAAATGAAATTCAGATGTGGTCATCAATGTTTTTCCAGGCACCTATATTAATTTCAGTATAATCCCCCTCACATCAGTATTAGAAATTCAAACTGCTGCAAGTTTCCATCAGCTGTTATGTGAGGCACACTGTCAAACAGATACATGATTTGTAAGATGCAGTCCTGTATAAAATGTAATAGGCAAAAGCAATAAAAAACAATGACATAATTAAATGCCCCTTACACAAAGGCAAAATGCTCAAATAAATTCAGTAGGAACATAGAAACACTTTAATAAAATTGATATTCATTTGGGGAAAAACACTATTAAAAAAAAAGGCATCTGTGAATTTCCCTCCTAATGGTATCATGGGAAGGTTTAGGTTGAATTTTAGAAGAAAGCTTCTTCACTGAAAGGGTTCTCAAACACTAAACAGGCTCCCCAGGGAGATGACTGAATCCTCATCCCTGGAGGTGTTTAAAAGAGGCAGACATGTGGTTCTGAGGGACATGGTTTAGCCAGACTTGGTAGCATTGGACTTGATCTTAAAGGTATGTTCCAACCAAAATGATTGCATGATTCTATGACCCTAATGCTTTGTGTTTTGCTTTCACTTGTTAACAGCTCTTTGCTATTCTCAACTCTGTTCACAAATAGTGGCAAGTTCTAAATGTCTGTTACTATTGCTATTATTTTTAGATAAGAAAATACTTCATATCTTTGGAAAAATTACTATAATGCCTTCATAACAACATGTTAATCCAAACACTGAAATGATGCTTGACTTTTTAGTCGATTCTTCCTTAAGCAAAGTCGAGTTTATTTAATCAGGAATGGTTTTGATTTGCTATAGGTTTCAAAGTACATTATGCTGTCTGCACCATAGTTTTTTACTCACTGCAATTGTACAAAGATTATTTTTTCTTTAAAATCGTAAAATAGTAGAAGTGACCTTGCAGATATAGAAAGAAAACAGATATTAATATTAGTGATTAACCAAAAAGAAAGAACTATCAAAGCAAATAAAGGCTATGAAATGCTGCAGTGTTTTATACCATTAGTTATACTCACTTTTCCCTCATCTCTTGGGCTGTCACTTAAATGTACAACTGGCCCTGGGTGAGTCTTTGTGGATCTGCAAGATAAACATTGATTCAAATCTATGAATGTTTTCCGTATGAAGAAAGAGATGCCTACCTTAATTTGCAGATGTGTTCACAAATACCTCCAACAGTTTAAAAGTCATTATAAAAGGCCTGACAGAGGAAGAAAGCTATCTGAAAGTTACTAATATCTTTCCACATCCACCTCTATTTCCTTTTTGCCATTATAGGCAAAAATTCTCTTTTGCTGATGAAACCTTTCTGCTATTCTATTTTTAAAAAATCTCACTACTCCTCCTATTACAGTCATTTCCCCCCTCTCATTTCTAAGGATTTTATTTTGCCTTTTTTATTCTCCACTCCCTTTGTACCTACCAATTTTAGAAGCCAAGAACAATTTAGACAAATCCATGAAGCCACCGTTTTCTTTTGAAGATGCCACTGTCTATCAATGAATGTATCCATCTGTCTTTGGGTAGAAGCAAACTCATACATGACCCATAGTCACCCCACATTACATTTAACTTTAGACTAATTATATTTCCATTGTTACACAAACCAGTTGTTCCTCTGTAAACATTATAAAACATACTACCAGTCTTATTTGTATCTTGTACTCTTGCAGGGGAGTAGCCTCAGACTTTCATGCTAAGACCTCAGCTAAAAGGAGTAACCTTCACTAATACAATACATTTTCCTACTTCTGCCATTGCTCTCTCGAATCTATTGTAAATGATAGTTGGAGGATCCTGGAATTTATTACACTATAATAAAATTTCTTTTTGCTTTTCAGGATATTAGTGTTCTGCTGCTTTTAGGAATATGATCTTTTTATTATAACATTTTCAGATATTTCTTTAGTTTTGTTGAGTAAGAGCTTTATACATATTATCAACAAAGTTGATATGAAACAGAGCAATCTGTGCACTAAATGGATGAGATTTTAATTTTCCTCATTTTCTTTCCTCTGTATCTGATACATGCATTCTCTTAATATTTCTATTATCTTACTCCTCAGTATTTTAAAAGGTTAGTTGTTATGTATTATAACTAGCTTGGTCAGCCTGCTTCCATTTTCTTCCAATTTCACTGTTTTAGACTGTCAGGTATGTCACTCCACCAGAAGACTCAATGAACCACTGTTTGGCATTTGCACACACACCACCAGTGTGCGTGTGTCTTTGGTTCCATTCTTGTTAGCTCAAATATTGGACATACGTGTCAAGATGTTGGCAGTGGGAAATTGCAGAGAAAGTCTCTGTGAAGAGAGGCCACTGTCTCCAGTGTCTCAAATGAACACACTGCAGGGCACAGCTGAGCCCTGCAGCCAATACGGTGGTGCCTCAGAGAAAACAAATTTAAGAAAGGGAAAAAAATGCTGCACAGGCAGTGAGGTGGAAAATAAGCATAAGAAACAGCCCTGACAGCCCTGTGAGCAGCAAGGCCAGCAAAGAAGGAGGGGAGGAGGTCCTCTAAGTGCTGGAGTAGAGATTCCCCTGCAGGCTGTGGAGAAAACCATGCCAGACCAGACAGCTCCTCTGCAGCTCAGGTCATGGAAGATCCCACGCTAGAGCAGGGTATTTACTGAAGGAATTGCAGCCTGTGGAGACCCTGAACTGAAACAGATTTATTCTGAAGGACTGCAGCCCTGCTGGAGCAGGGAAAAGTGTAAGGAGGAAGGACCAGCAGAGATGAGCTGTTATGGACCAAGCACAACTCCATTCTCCATCCTTTCTCTGCTGCTCAGGGTGGAGGAGGGGAAGAAGGTAGAAGAACTGTGAATGAAGGAGTAAAGCTGAGCCTAGGAAAAACAGCAGTTAGAGGGAAGACAGTTTCATTTTTGGTGCTTTTTTATTATTATTATTATTATTTTGGTTTTTGCCAATCTGCTTTATTTTAACTGTCAACAAATTATATTTTCTCCAAATGAAGTCTGTTTTGCCCATTGACAGTAACTGGCAAGTGGACTCCCTATTTTTATCTTGACCCACAAACTTTTCCATTTTATTTGCTTTCCCTGTCCCATTGAGGACTTTCTAACTTTGTCAGGAAGTTAGAATGAATCCTTTTCAAGTAGTTGCATACCCTAAAACTCATTTCAGAAGTGCCATCTCAGATAAGATCACACACAGTTTCTGTAGTGATGACAGCAGATATTTCTGAACATTTGTGGAACTATAGAGTTACTCCCTAGCAGTCCTCCTGCACTTCCTCTTCAAAGCTCCAAGAAACACTGATTTTTTAATACCTATCAAGTAAAGTATTTGCATCAAAGGTAAGTACTCTTTGGAGTAAACAATAAGGAATAGTCACGAGGTGCAGCACAAAGCTTTTGGTCTGGTTTGAGATGGGACATGCACAGTCTCATCTTGGGGGAGATGTTTGGGATAGGATAAACTGATAACCAATAGCACCAGTTCAAATGGAGCAGAGAAGAAAACTGTGCATGAAAGGGTTATCTCTTTCTCCATGCTACACTTTCACTTGTTTTTTCTGCCTTATGGCTAGGTATAGGAGAAATGTGATAAATCTTCACTGGCAATAAATCTTGCTTGCTTCTCCTGAAGCAATGTTATCCCTTTCCTAGTGCAGGACTGTGTCTAGGAACCCAAAGCTAGTCCTTTGCACCACACTAAGATCAGGAACAGTCTGCCAAAGGCAGATTGGTGCCTTACTTCCTGTGTCTTCTTGTCTCCTCAAGGAAATTATGTATAAATAGAAAGAATAGCAAGGTTTCGGTTTCCTTTCAAACCCTAGAGAAGTGTTGCTTGTCAAAGGACTGCCAGGCATTAGGCTTTACAGCAAATTTCTCCTAAGGGTAGACATTGTGACTGCACTGCAAGTAGGATTAAATAAAGCCATTATTTAGGTAACTATATTATATCAATGGTTGCTAGGTTGATGGTTGGACTCTTAGAGGTCTTTTGCAAACAAAACAATTAAATGATTCTATTAGTTTACAGAACTCTGAAACAGTATCAGAGCTACAGATACAGTAATTACTACTTTCATACATTAAATTATACCGTATGTGGAAATGTCTGCACACAAAACCATTTTGCCTCCTAGCTTTCGTATATCTAAAATGTTTCCCTCATTGCTATTACAGTAGAGTTGTCAAGGAGACTGGAAAGTTGCATGCTGTTGTTGTGGAACAGCATACAAAGAAAGAAAACTTCGTTTGAATTACATTAAAAGCAAAAGTAGACATCCAACAGCTCCTGGAAAGGATGCAGAGGTGCTGGGAAACCAACCACATTTGAAGCTATTGTGATAAAATACACTACTGTTGATGCCAGAAACTTACATAGAGGCATTCCTTCAAGTTTGCATTAGGAGGCTAGAAAAACTAAATCCTATTCTTGGAGAAAGGGGAAAATAAGGAAGAATCAGTAGGCAAAAATAAGGCATAAGTGAAATAGTTGAGCAGAGTCTTCATTCCCAAATACTAGCTGGGACACTGCTGAGAAGAACTGGGGAAAAAAAGCTCTGAAATGATGTGAAAAGGATAAAACACAAAGTCCATACACAGCAGGCGAAAAAAAAATGTCAAGTCCAAAAAGTATCAACAATGCTTTGCAGTAAAAATTTATTGAGGCAAAAGTTACCTTTAACTGAGCAAGAAGTATGAAGTAATGATACAAAAGATTACAACATTTCATGGCCTTTATTGACCTTTAAGCCCAGAAAAACATACTACAGAAGAACTGAAAAACAGAACAAAAGGTTCCCATGACAGCTGCACTGAACCAGAAGTTTGTTAAGAGACTAGTAATACTTTGAGCTGGCTTGAACTTTATCAGAAATTATTCCTGACAGCTGCAGGTATTAATTTATTTGGGCTGTATTCATTTGGAAGATGGGAAATCTGATATGCCATAAGACTTGAGTCTTGTTCAAAAGAACAGGGCTAAAATGAAGAAGCCATTCACTGTAAAACAGAAGTCTTAAAAAAAAAAAAAAAGAATGGAAGCTTTTACTTAATTATTTGATTCTAAAATTAGAAAGCTCAAAAAGTCTTCTGCACTGTTATAACTGGGACCCAGGAAAATGAGAAAAACGCAGAAAGTATGTATTACTCCATCATTCTGAGAATTTTTATGCACTCTAAGAAACAGAGCAACTCACATACTGTTGCAAGAACTTCAAATACCAAGGCAACCTTTAAGTAATATATGACAAAACAGAATAAAATCAAGAGAAAACAAGTTTCCTCTTGGAAAAAAAAAAAAGTCTGCACTGTTACAGAAGCAATGTAATGATTCTTAAGAAGAATGAAAATCTGATGGCAGAAAGCGTTAGGAGTTAGGAGAAGATTAAAAAAAAGAAAAGGAAAACATCTGTATTAGTCATTGTTACAGAGTTGGAGTTGACTGAATGTGTCAGTGCTGAGAACAGCACGTGCATAAGCAGATAATCCTATACTGCCAGCAGTAGTCAGGCATCTTCACAGTTCTGCCTTCCACAAAGGTGCAGCACACCAGAGATTTTAAGACTTTCTATTCATTGGTAGAGTCATGGAGAAATTAAAAAGAATAAGTAAATTAGATACATCATTCGAATACTGTGGATCAAATCCGGGAACTGGAGCAAGTAAGATGCTCCAGTTCCTCAAGATGCAACTCTGAGCCTTGGACACAAATTCTAAAATGTCTAGAAGAAAGATGCCTTGCAACCTGCACTTTCTTTATACTAGGAACTACTACCATTTGGGTATGCAGAGAGAGAGTAGGAGCTGTCACTAGGCTGTCACTTCTCCCACATGCTGCTTTCCTTCACTACTGTGGAACTATTGGTTCTAAGGCACATGTTGAAAATGGGGATGGGCAAGAAAAAGGCTAAGAATGACCAAATTAATGCTCATAACCAAGTTCCAATTTGCCCAATTTTTTCATGTTCCAACTTCCATAAATTTTGACAAGTTTCAGTTATTAATTCATTAGCTAGTGGGTGTTTGAACACTGGTCTCTGTATGCTTGGGAAGGAGGCTTACAATGCAAATGTCTTATTTTTAGACTTCAGTAGACTCATACCAAGATCTTCCTTTCCTTTCCAACATCAGATGACTTTCCACAAAATGTATGATCCCACAGGCTGAGAAAATTAGCTCACTGTAGTTGGACTAAAAGGAAACATGCTTGGTTCATTGACTATTTTTCTCTTCTAGACTTGTTTTCAAATATTTTGAAGGAAAAGAGAGAAATTGTTTGCTTATTAGAGAGCGGAAAGCCAAACAATATCATGAGCCTTAAACATCTCTGGCAAAGGACTAGGTCTGCTACATGACAGAAAAGTGACAACTGAAAAAGTTTTGAGTTATTCACTCTTAGATGAAAAGATGCTTCAGTGCGGTCTGAGGTTGTGACAATGCATGAGATGACAGAAATGCCTGAGACAAAAATTGCTATAGGAAATGTTTCTAAAATTCCCCATCTTCTAATGCTGGAGCTGTGGACAAGGCCAGCTCCACTGAAACTTAGTGCACACAAGCTATACAGGAATGTTTCCTTTTAACTGCTAGAATCAGTTATGCCTCAGTACTGGAAAACAAACTCAAATGAAAAGATTAATGTTTCCTTTGCATTGTCAGTCTGTTCAGGACTTAATTTCTAACTAATATTAAATATTATTTCCTTTGAGGATAAAATTCAATTTTAATGACTATGCCTATGAAATTTGATATGGTGACAGGGGAGGAAAGAAAACAAGGCATTGGTTTTGTCATCTGGGGGGACATACTGATTAGTGAAATCAGTAACAATATGATGTAAAAAGGAAAGGGAAGAATTTCAGAGTAAAGTGGCTGCTATCAATGTGATGTCTGCTTGGGACAGAGAATTAGATCCACCACTGCCACTCTATTCAAAGATACTGTCCTCTTGGTGCAATGAGCTTGGTGAATTTCAGTTTGCTACTAGAGGTTCCAGGTTCCTCACAACATGAAGCAGATGTCTCAGAAACTGCTTGAAATACATGAGCAGATCCTCATGCTGGACAGAGGAAACAGCAGAGTAAGAGGTTTTTAGTCACGGGAAGCATAGATTTACCTCATTAGACTTTTATGTAAGCCTCCTTCCATTTCATATCCACAGCATAGGCCTCTGTGTTAGCCTGTCAGAAAACTGTCATTTAACTTTTAAATTTAACTCAATACCTTTCCTATCCCATCATTAGATTCTGATGAGCCTAATCCAACTTTTAAATCAACCCTATGTTGAGCAAGAGGCTTCTAGTCCAGAGAACTCCTTCCAGTCCCTTCTTATCTAAATGATTCTACACTTCAATGAAGAAAAGTTCTCCACAGAGTCTTAGGGACAAAACACTTCATTATTCACTTCACAGGATGTTTGGAGGAGATGGTGATCAAGTGACTGTCATAAAAATAGCAAAATCTGAGTTGTTGAGGTTACTGATTATCTGTATTTCACAGAACTTCATAGTTAAAGGGATTGCCAAATAACTCTTTATTTTATATAAAATATAATTACATGGTCTCTATCATAAATCTGAATTTCTAATGTCCTGTACAAAATAGTTAACACTGCACATGCATTCATGAAAATAAAAAATATTTTCAAAAGATTTGCTAATATTTGTAAAAACAAATAATTCCTGAAATTGAAGCTTAAGTCAGCTATGAAAATAACCACAGACAAAAACTCAAAGAAGCTTGCACTTACAGTTCTATTGCCTTGTTCCACATGATGACATATCCAGAAAGAATGAAGGACTCAATATTTACAATGTGTGTATTTCCTCTCTCTGTTCCAACATAAAGCCATTTACTCTGGAAAGGCAGATGGCAATAAGTAATCCTGGAAAGGAAAAACAAAAGAAGTGAGTGAATACTGTGTTTACAATTTTTGGGAACACTTTTGCATAAGAAATAATTGTTCTTTCCATTTTATAACTTAACAAATGCCTGCCTAGCAGGCTCAGCATTCTGAAGAATGTGAAGGTTTTGGGAGCCATCTCCAGAAAAATCTTACAAGAGAACATAAACCAGGGTCATTTTACCTGCCTATATTAGGGACAAGAGTCATCACTCAAGCACTGGATTATGTCACGTTATCTCCAGAAGTATGTAAATTGCACTATGTTAACATCCAAGACTCTCAAGTAAGACTTTCTTACATCCTTTCCTAGAATAAGCAATTTTCCAGTTCAGCAAACAGAGTTAATGGACATCAGCAGGATTAATGTTTTGTACAATGGTGTGACATCATGATTCACACGAGAAAACATTCACTTTGTTGTTGATCTGGGAGAGGAGGGTGCTAGATAGGAGCATTATCAAGCACATTTAACTATTATATCATAGATGCATTAATTCCTACGTGCATATTTTTCTTACAGCATGACGAACTGGTGCTGTATTAGCCAGTAAAGATGTCATGACAGTTTCTCATGATAATAGAGAAGAGTTTTCACAGATGATGAATGAGCAGTTTCAGGTTTCTTTTATATTATATTTTTATATAGATGTGAAATGCATTCAAGCAAAATGAAACCTGTATGAGGTTTAAAAAAATGCCACTAAAGTATAATTCAATGCATGCTACCTACAGAGACTTAAATTTAACCTGAACTTATGGTATAGAGTCATGAATTTTGACAAAAAGCAGGTATTTTGCCTGGCTTGTCAGATATTATATTTATTATTGAGTTCAACAAGTAGGCTATTCCGGGCTTTTATATGCACATTTGATTTGTAGCTATGCATTTTAACCTTAATACCTTCCTCCCCCACAAATATCTGCACATTATTTAAGAACATACATACCTGAACTTTTCATTCTTATAGTACAGCAATCTTTCTGAATTAATTATAGAGGAGTGAGAGTGATGCTGGCGATCTTCCAGCAATTTGTCCCTCTCAGTGATGTAAAGACCTCTGAGTACATTTGCTACCCTTTGAATTAAAGGAATTGTTCAATATTTACAGACATTTCACATATTCTCTGTAATCATGGAATTGTTTCAGCTGGAAAAGACCTTTAAGATCATTGAGTCCAACCATGAACTAATTTTACCAAAGCTGGTGCTAAACCATATCCCCCAGCACCACATCTCTGCTTCTTTGAAACACCTCCAGGGATGGGGATTAATTTCTCCCTGGGAAGCCTGTTCCAGTCTTTGAGAACCCTTTCAGTCAAGAATTTTCTTCTAATATCCAATCTAAACCTCCCCTGGTGCAACTTGAGGCCATTTCCTCTTGTCATGTCACTTGTTACTAGGGAGAAGACACCAACACCTACCTTGCTCCAACCTCCTTTCAGGGAGTTGTAGAGAGCCAGAAGGTCTCCCCTCAGCCTCCTTTTCACCATGCTTAACAACTCCAGTTCCCTCAGTTGTTCCTCACAAGGCCTGTTCTACAGACTCTTCACCAGCTTCATTGCCCTTCTCTGGAACCCTTAACTGTTTCCTGTAAGGTACTCTCAACAAATGATGAGATTCTGAATAGATTCTACAGAGTACTTGGATAGTTGTGCAGTTTTTCATGTATCTAATCATGTGTTAGAACATTTAATGCTGAATTCACTTGAGTGAGCAAAATGTGGGTTTTTTTGTCCTTGTGTATCACACTCAATTGAACACAGCTGAAATATGCAGTCTTCATGGGGGAAATCATTACAGAACCATGAATCCAGAATAAGGCTTACCCTTCACTGAAATCTTGTTTTGTTGATTCAGTGAGACTTCAGTATGATATAGGGTTTGTTCTGTATGTCTGCACAGGATTAAATCTTACCTTTGTCTAATATTGGCAATAATTCCAGTGCCTTTAGTGGAAAGAGAATGAAGTTTTTCAAGAGAACTGCTTTGAGAATGGGAATTACAGCTTAGTATGCATAAATGAAAATGCCTTCAAGCGCCAACTTAGTACTTACATTGTAGGTGCAATCAGATCAATAAAGATCTGACAGAAAACAACCACAGAAGGTGTATGTTAACTACCTTCACTGGAGTTAAAGTTGTTGGCTTTATTATTCTCTTCATAACAGACATAAAGAACAATTTGTCCTTTTCACTTTGTCGTTTTACCAATGTGAAGTTGGTTTTCACATCTTTCCTGATCCTTCTCCTCAAACTAAACAATCCCATTTCTTTTGCTTTCTCTTCAGATGCACACTGTGCTACACTTTGGCTAGATTAATATTTAGTCTTTTTTTAAAAAAATAAAAATTATTACTTGCCTTTTTGTACTGGTTTGAATTTTCTTTAGAATCATAGAATCATTTTGGTTGGAAAAGACCTTTAGGATCATTCAGTCCAACCATTCTCTAACTCTTCCAAGTTTGGTGCTAAACCATGTCCCTCAGCACCACATTTCTGATTCTTTGAAGCACCTCCAGGGATGGGGATTCAACCACCTCCCTGCAGAGCCTATTCCAGTCTTTGAGAACTCATTTAGTCCAGAAGTTTCCGCTAATGTCCAACCCAAACCTTTCTTGCTGCAATCTGAGGCCATTTCTCTCATTGTATCGCACTCCAAAGTATGTATTCCCCGTTACAAAACCCTCAGTATTTTACCATTTCACATTGATGTGCATTCAGCACTTGGTTTGTTTGAAACTCTTAAATTACAGGAAGAGAAAATATTTGTGACTTTGAAAGCATTGGTACTGTACCTGTCTAGTGACTGACAACTCATGTGAACCTTAGTTGATTTGAAAGCTTCTACTCCAAATTCTTTCAGTTGTGCCACCAGACAAAACCAGTCCACTTAGTAGTATACTAGTTTCCAGTACTCTGATAAATCCATTCACAAGCCAGCATGATGTAGTGCAGGAAACTTGGTATCCAAAGTGCAAGACTGAGTCCAATAATCTGATCACAAATGAAGTCTCATAATCACCTCACACAACATATGAGGCTACTATGGCCTGCTTTTTTTTTCCTTTTTAAAATTTGCTTATGGGTTATATTGCCACAACAACCATCAGACTAAATGGGTGTCTAATTTCCCAGCTACTGCATGTCCTCCATTTATTCAGGTTACTTTTAGAATTTTAAGAGCATAATATTTCAAGAGCAAGATCCTACAGTAAAAGAAAATTCAGACTAAAGTACTAATTATTGGCCATCCGTTACATGTTTTCCTCCTGGCCTATCTGAAATACCAGGCACCAGTAGCTACTGAGTCTGGATAAATGGTATCAAGATACAGAAAATAATTAGGTCTTGCTAAAGAATGAAGACAATTATCACTAATTTTCTGGTTTTCTTAAACTTGGCTACTTCCTCTTAGATAATTTAATTTTGTTCTGATAGACAGGATGAGAGGAAATGGCCCCAAGTTGCACCAGGGGAGAGTGAGGTTGGATATTAGAAAAAACTTCTGCACTGAAAAGGTTTACAAACCTGGAAAAGGCTCCCCAAGGAAGTGTTTGAATCTGCATCCCTGGAGGGGGGTGCAAAGGTGCAGAGATGTGGCGCTGAGGGATATGGCTTAGCACCAGCCTTGATGGTTAGATAACAGTTCGACTCAATGATTGTAAAGATCTTTTCCAACCAAAACAGTTCTATGATTAAAAAAAAAAGTATTTTGCATGTTCTTTCTTCTTTAATGTCAGCTACCCTCCTATGAGCCTTCATTTTTTACCCAAACATTTACTACACATTATCAAATATCCTCTTTGCAGTATGTGAGCTTGCAAGAAAATGCTATTCCCTTAAAGACAATACAGATAGGTAAGAAACCTATCAGAGCCTAGGCATTTTGAGGCATTATCATACGTTGTTAGGCTTCACCAAACAAAGCCATACAATTTTCACATTCTCAGAAAACTATGCACTGCTCTGAAGTATTTTTCTTTTACATTATGCAAATGAAATGCAAACTGCTTTTTGTATTACTGAATTTCCACTTTTACAGAAAATAATAACTTGACTTTGAGGCTTGAAAGCTTTGAAGCAAGACTCAGATTTTTAATGAACATCTTCCGTTTCAAGTAAGTACTGAAATTACATAATAATTTCTTCAAGAGAAAACAATGAAGTATCATACTGTAGTTTTCACTGTGGGTGAAAGGTATCCATCTATTTGTAATATATCCCACAAGCAAATTAAGATGTCCTTTGATGCATTTACGAATAACAGTCAATTAGCCCAAGAAAAAGAAAGGCTATTTCTGTTCTTAAGAAGATAAGGGGGTTAATGATTTATACTAGTATGAACTGCTTCTCCCAAAATTTAATCAGATTGTCAATCGGATTGAAGTAACATGGAACCCACTTAAATGGAGAGTTATTTGCTCAATGTTCATCACTTAACAGAAAGTCAGCCAGAAATGTGGCTATTGTACATTCTTAGCAGCAAATCAAAATATGAATCTCATTGTTCATTTTAAGAAATAGTAAAACACATGGAACGATACCAAAAAAGGAGTTCCTATGCTGCCAAAATGGCCTGAAACATTGTATTAGTTTTCCAATGTGTTCAAAGCAGAAAATGAGATACAATTTAAAAGAAAGCAACAGGAGACAAATGCAACAAATCAAAATTTATTAAGCAAATACTCTCTAGCAAAAGTCCAGAAAACATTTCTAAAATTATGTAAGAAATAAATGAGACAAACATCATTAAAAAAATCAACCCCATTTCAGAAAGAAATCGTTTCTGGCTAGCAAATCTTGATAGGTATGTTTTTCAGAAAATCACACTACTCCATAGCATAACGACTCTGGCAAAAAAAAACTTCATTGCATATAAGTAGAATACTGCAATGTTTAAAATAGTTTGGACTGCTGCATTCTCTGAAATACTAGTAAAAACTCTCACATGGCATAAAATATTTTTATTACAGTAATCATATTGCTCTAAGAAAAATAAAATATATTTTTTAGAACACTTCCTTCTCTTTCTGCTTTGCTGTTATTTTTTTTTCCTCTATTTTTGTTATGAAAAATTTTCCTGCAACACTGTTCCCAGAAAGAGTGGAGAGAACTGTGGAAAGGACAGGGAGAATAAATTGCATTTTGGTCAAAATGATGAACAGTTTTTCCAATTTAATTATTTAGTTGCTCATTGCTCGATATCAAAACTGCAGCTAAATTTATAGTATGCCATGTCCCTTATAAAGATAATGTTAAATACGGAGAAGCATAGAACAACAGCATGTCCAGCACTAACTGGCAGAAGGGTTCACTTTCTACAAAGTTCCTACAAAACCCAAACTCCAACAAACTTGAGCTCCCACTCACAATCCTACTAAAATAAACTACATTGCCCAGGCTGTCAGAGAAGATGAAAATCTCACACAGTCACTGGAGAAGAGGAATACAAAACAGGAAGGAGCATTAACTTGGGAACATGAGTAGCTGATAGGAAGTAAGGCCAGTAGCTGCAAGGCATGGCAGCAGTGGTCCTGTCTGAGCCTTCTCTCAGCTCTTGGTGACTTCTAAGTTACAGCCATTCTCCTACACCCAACTTGCAGTGCACTGTCTCAGCATGGGTGAGTTCCACTGCTGAGAAAGCTGATCACCTTCAGAAAGAAATTATGAATATCAGAAATCTGCCTTTCATTAGTGATTATTGCTCCCCTCCCAACTCGGGGAATTTCCTCCAGCATTTTCGGGGCCTTTCAGTACTCTCCACTAATTTAGGTTACTTACTTCAGATGGTCATTACCACAAGCTGTTCCTTTGGCACTGCCATTCTCCCTTATACTAGCCAATGACTAGCTGATGGTCTGTCACATTCTCTTTCAAAGCTACTCTTTTTAGAGATGAATCTGTGGCCTGTGTAGCCCTCAATGAATATTCACAACAGAGTAACCAAGTAAATAAGACCTTTCCTTTCTTCTTGACTTCTGCGTGATTTCTTCTCCCCAGTAACAAAAACTACAGTTGCTGAAAATGCCTCACGACTTTGTGTACAGTCCCCTTCTCCCTCTATCAGCAAGCAGAAATTATTTCCCCCCTCACTACTCTCTTAATCTTTTGGTAATACAAAAAGTCTTCACTGACATACAAAGAACATCAGGTTCATCTTGTGTCCCTACTTCTCCAGTGGCTGAAAGAAGACTTTGTGTGGCAGCTTCTGGCTAACCGGTATTCCTAGGAAGAGTAGGGTTGCTTTTCTGTCAGTTCACAAGGGAATGTTATAGCTGAGATTTTTGCTTTAAGTCATGAAATACACACAAGAAGACTTAGACAGATATTCAAGCAAAGTAATTTATAGCTGACCTGAAATGCCTAAACAGAAGCACAGGCTAAAGGTATAAGCAATGAAGAAAACGAGTAGTCTCAGGCAGATCAAGCAAAGCATTATGATCTATTTGGCTCTGGAAGTATTTCCCCTTTTCCCTGGACTACATAAATTTGCAGCTCATCAGCTCTGTAAGACATGTAAAAGACATGCACAATAGCAGCAATTCCTGCAGTCTGCCATCCGTACCACGAGATATGTTTGCAGCAGATGGCTGTGTAGTTCTCCAGATAGATGTGAGCTGGGTCTGTGCATAGCAGTTGGAGTGATTATATACTAGGAAGTCCTAAGAAGGCAGAAATCCAAGATGAACTCCATTATTAGGATTTCAAATGCTTAACTTAATTTTTATTTTAATGTACTTGAAGTGTATGCACAGCCTCCAGGCCTGAGATAAGAGTACAGGAAATACTTTAAATTGTTAACTGCCATGACCAAGACTCAAATGATCTATATAGCAGCTTAATACATCTAGACAGCTTTTCCTTCCAGGGTCTTGATAATACTATACCATAACACAAAACTTTCTTCTTTTCAAACTACATTCTCCACATACTACACGAGATCATTCCCAAAGTGTATAGTAGCCCCACATGGGTAGATCCTACCAGACAGATCCTACCAAACTGAACCTGCCTTTGAGATGGATTGTTGTGGTCCACTTATTTCTTAAGAGCGTGAGTTAGTTTAGCTTAAAAAAATCCTTTGTTTCACATATATTTTCTACTAGTGTTATCAGTCAACATTTGTTATGAATTAAAATCAATTAGTCCTTCTTATTTTATGTTTTAATTACTTATACAGGAGAAAGTAAAGGAAAGCTGGAAATGTATTGTACATACATGTATTGCACTGGATCCCGGTGACAGCATAACACAGGCATTTGTTTAGAGATACAGGAACACAAGAGGACTATTTATGTAAATTGCATACTGCATGAACAAAATACTGCATGAACATTTCTATCTCTGGATTTGTTCCCATTAAGTGTTATACAGACTACTCAGATATTGGTTGTTGTAAGACTATGGTGTGTATGATACAATTATAGTTCCGTGACACAACTGGGGAGGGGAAGAATATCTAATGAAAATATCTAGTAGTAACTAGAATTTAGTTTTGGTTTTCCATCAAACTAGTAAGGAGGTGAATGTGACTGTTCTGTTCATAACAACTCAATGAATCATCTCTAGAAATAAATTCAAGGTTATAAATCAAAGCCACAAACTATTTACAAGTAAACACTGTGAAACAAGTCATCATTTAGCTCACATGCCACTGTGTCTATTTCCTGACTGAACTACCAACACTTGCAAACAACAAGGTCACTTGAAGACATTACTTAAGCTTAGTCCTCTGAAAGTACTCTGTAGAGACCGATGTTTTAAAGAAAGAGAGAGTAAAATGAATTGCTTTGCATAAGGCAGTTCGATACATGTTCCTTACAAAGAAACTTGAATGAAATATTGGGTCAAAGCAGTGGTAGCAGTTACTTCCAAGTGCTATTCATCTGTTTGCCAATATCCTTTTCAAGATCAGAATTTTAGACAATTCAGTTTACCCAAGCAAGTTCATGCAACAGTTTCATTTGTCTTTATTTTATAGCACTTTAGCTACAAACATTCATTATGCTCATTATTTGTGCAACAGTGATAATCTGATTGTAATTTAAGAAATAAATGTTTGGGGCCCCTGTCCTCTGCTTAATACAGGCCATTGGATTCATCAAACTAATTACTGCTTGGATCAGAATAATTTACTGCAAGATACCTCTCTTGATCTCAATAATTTCAGTGATGGAAGATACCCTAGAAATGCTGGGGTACAACAAATCAAGATTCTATCTCTAAATTATCATTTCAGTATAAATACATCTTTAGCAAAGTATTCTAGCTATTTGTGAACATGTTGTATACAACTAACAGGCATTTCCCCCTGCCCCCTTCATTTCTATAAATTCTACTTGGAAAAAGTATTTTGACTTTATAGTTTCATTTTAGGTAGATAGGTTCAAACAGGAGTGATAGATAACTTATATAGTTGTTTCAATAAAGATAAAAGCCTTATGCAGCTCTTCTCCTATAAAATATTCAGACATGTCACCTAGATTGTGGTCCACTGCTGCTTTCAACATATCTAACACAGATGTATTTTTCATGGTGTCCCTTATGTGAAATACTATACATAAACAAACTATATGAATAAGAAAGGGAAATACAAGAAGTAGAAAAAAAATCACAAACATTTAAGAAATACAGTTGAAAATTTCTTTTTCAATGTATTTTGGTTTTGTCCCTGGCTGAGTTGCTTTTTCCCTGTGGATCTATCGGTGCATCCTAAAGCATCCTGAAGCATCCTGATTTTTAGAAATTGGGAATGATTATTAATCCTTTAAAGTAGGATAATGTGATAGAGATCAGCCCTGCACGAAAGGACTTGGGGATGGTGGGTGAGAATCTGGACATGAGCCAGAAATGCACACTTTCAGCCCAGGAGGCAAATCACATCCTGGGCTGCATCAAAACAAGTGTGGCCAGCAGGTCATGAGAGGTGATTCTGCCACTCTGCTCTGCTCTGGAGAGACCTCACCTGGGTTACTGTGTCCAGCTCTAGGGACATCAACAGAAGAGAGACATGGACCAGCTGGAGCAGGTCCAGAGAAGGGCCACAAAGATGATCAGATGGCTGGAGCACTTCTCCTGTGAAGAATGAGTGTTGAGGTTGTTCAGCCTGGACAAGAGAAGGCTCCAGGGAGGCCTTCCAGTTCCTGAAGTGGGCCTACCAAAAAGCTGGAAAGGGACCTGTTTACAGGGGAATGTGGCACTAGGACAAGGGGCAATGATTTTAAACTAGAGCAGCATACATTTAGATTGGACATTAGGAAGAAGTTCTTTCCTATCAGTGTGGTGGAAAACTGGAAGAGGTTGCCCATTCCTGGAGGGCCCTATCCCTGGAGACATTCAAGGTCAGGCTTGATGTAGCTCTGAGCAATCTGATCAAGTTAAAGGTGTCCCTGCCTGCTGCAGGGGGGTTGTGCTAGATGACCTTTAAAGGTCCCTTTCAATCCGATACATTCAATGATTCTATAAACAGTTAAAAACTAAAATAGAAAGTGCAAAGCAAAGCACTAGTGGTAGTATATTTGCTTCCTCATCTTTCTTCTTTTTCCTATTAAAACAATCAAGAGTAAAAGTGGGTGGTTTTTCTGTTTCTTCAAAAGCTGAAAACTCCTGTGGAAAGCTTCTGGATGGGTGAAATAGACCTATAAGCCTAAAGTTAGGCCCATTCTTGATTTGTGAGCTTATTATTTTAAACGAATTTGCAACCATAAATGTAATTAGCGGTTTAAAACATTCCATAAATGCTTGGTTTATGCTACAAATGCTTATGTTAACCACAGAAAACGTTTGTCTAGCAACTATATTAGCATTTATAATGGAAGTTAACAGAAATTATTTACAAGCAGTTAGCTCAAAGTTTAAAGAAGCTGGAAATATCAGAAAAAAGCATGTTCAAAACCACATTAGATTAGCAAACCTGGAGATCTCCCTTGAACAAATACTGAATTTAGTATTTAGATAAAACTTTATGAAGTTAGGGCGAGAAGTTGACAAGGACAGTCATAGTATACAGCATGCAACAGGTTTTTACAAGCTTTATTTCATGTAACTAATCTTCTTACAACTCCATAGAAAATCATCTTGGTCTGTTCAGCATGCCGCAATACACGTGAAAAGAAGTTACAGTTGCACTATAACTTCCTATAATGCAAGATACAGGCATTTAAATTCACACTCTCAGTAACTCAATGGCTATCTGCCATGGAAGCAGCACTGCAACATGTCAGCCAGCAGTGCTGGAGCTTCAGAACAACTTAGAAATGACTCTTGAGGCCCTAGTGTTTGAGTGGTTGATGACTTTTGTGGTTTGGGCTGCTAATTGAATCTTGAGGATGTCAGGAAATTACTTTCCTTCCTCTTGGACAAATACACAGGAAACTAACACCCTCTTTAGTCAACTTTCTTTTAAGGTTTTGACTGAAAAGTCATTGGGATGCCTTACATGTGGAATCAGGATCAGTGGCAATGACAGTGGCATACTGTTCCTGGCTAGATCTTTGGCATTGCATAACAGTAATAGATTCATTTCACTTGGTAAATACCAACCGTTATCTAACTCTACCAAGGCTGATGCTAAACCATGTCACTCAGCAACACGTCTGCCTCTTTTAAACACCTCCAGGGATGGGGATTCAGTCACCCTCCCGGGCAAGTCTGTACCAGTCTTTGAGAACCCTTCCAGTGAACGGTCCTCTCCTGGTGCAACTTGAGGCCATTTCCTCTCATCCTATCACTTGATACCCACCTCACTCCAACCTCTTTTCAAGGAGTTTAGAGAGCCAGAAGGTCTCCCCTCAACCTCCAGACTAAACAACCTAAATGCCCTCAGCTGTCCCTTACAAGACCTGTTCTCCAGATCCTTCACTAGCTTCACTGCCCTTCTCTGGCATGCTCTAGCACCTCACTGTCTTTCTTGTATGGAGTGCCCTAAAACTGAACCCAGTACTTAAGATGTGGTCTCAGGAGTGCTGAGTACACAGGGACAATCCCTTCCTTGCTCCTGCTGGTCACATTATTTCTAATACAGGTCAAGATGTTGTTGGCCTTTTTGGCCACCTAGGTGGGGGGGGGCTCATGTACAGCTGGCTATTGATCAGCACCCCCAGGTCTCAGCACTGCAATGTGCAGACTTGGACCCAAGGGAAAAAGATAAGGAAATTACATGGAAACTTGCTTCCTTAAACAGAGAAAGATGCTGAAAGAAACCAGTATACTTTTCATTGGCTTCCAATTTGCTTCTGATGTTGTCGGGGTCATTAGACAACGAGAATTAGAATAGAAGTTCCACAAAATCAGTGAAGTGAGCAAATTACGGGAAGAGGGCTGGCAAATAGACTCTTGCTTTCATCTTTAGGGAAAGACAACACATATGATTATTCTCTTGTCGGATAGCTTGGGAAATCACAAGTTCTTATTCTTAGTACTTTTCTCCATTAATTTCTTTGAAGGTTAAGAAAAAATGTAGTTGTAATATTGAGCACAGTGACAGTGATGGGTAACACAGACCACAAGAAGAGCCACTGAATTTTGTAGAAATAAAAGGAAGCCAAAAAACAAAGTTTGGAAGAGAGATATGATCTCAAAAGAGAATGTTTTTGATTTATTTCATTGATTTTGTAGCAACTGCCTTTAAAAACAACAAACAACAGGACAGAGTTTCTTTCATCCTTTCACACAAAATTTAAGATCTAAAGAAAAAATGTAGGTTTTGCTTTCCAATCTCATCATTTAAAAAAATAAATTGGGACTTAGTTCAAAGATGAAAGGTAGAAACTTCTCTTTTGCTAAACAGCAACATACCTGCTACAAAAGTAAGCAGAAGATCTGCTAGTATTTCATCCCCTGCTTGCCACAACACACACAAATCTGTTTTTACCATATACATTCTTACTATAGTGAGTGTAAACCTACTTTATATCAGTGTTGATCAAGTTCATTCAAATGACTCCCTTACAATCAGGACAAGGACGAAATAGTGAAATTGACTTCAAAGTAAAAAAAAACAACACATTTTTTACATGTGTATTTTTTTCTAAGTATACACACTTCTTTTCTTAACAGCTTCCATCAATTAAAATCATGTAGACTTATTGGAGACCAGCTGTTCTCATTTGTTATGCTTCAGCAGATAGTGACTCTGTGATTAACGGTCCTTGTTTTTCTGCAATCTGCAGTCTCTCCTCTCTTCCTGCTCATGTACTGTTTAATGAGATAATCTCAACACTGACATTACTAGCTCTATTTCTGATTTACTGGAATAATGCCCAGAGTTTATTCTGACACAATGAAAAATATCTTAAATCACTGCATTGGATTCAGTTTGAAGCTGATATGTGGCTGGGCTGGAAAGGGGTGGTGTGGTTTCCAAGAAGCAAATGACTTACTGCAACAGAAAGGATACGCATTCCTCATTGCTTTAATATATGACTGGAAATCTAATGTAGCAGGCCAGATTCTACTCAGCACTGTCCTGTGACAGGACAAGGTGCCACAGGCACAAGCTGGAACACAGGGGGTTTATCATAAATATCAGGAAAAAAATTCTTTCCTTTGAAGAGTACTGGAACATGCTGCCCAGAGAGGTTGTGGAGTATCCACCTATGGAGTCATTCGGAACCCACCTGGATGTGTCCCTGTGTGATTTACTCTAGGTTACTCCTCTGGACCCACTCCAGCAGGTCCATTATGATGATTTCATATGTACGTGTGTGTATGCACACACCCCCACAGGCACACTCATATATATGTGCATTCACATACATGCATATGCATATAGCAAATGTATGTGGTTACTTCATTAGCATTTATAAGTTGATTTCACTTTTTAAGCATTTTAGCTATGCTGTATTTATAGTGACAATATTTAGCCCACTACCAGCTAGAAATAGTGATTTTGGTGTTTCAGAGTTGAAAAAACTCTTCTTTAGAAACCTTCACTTCAGATGCTTCCCACAGCCTCAGATCAAATCCCGAGACTCTTTTATGCATTTGCCAAAATATTTTCTGTAAAACACTTTAAATAAAGCAGTAAGTCAAAGGAATAGTTCAGGGGTGGACTGGGGGAAGTCAAGCAACACGAGGAAAGTAGAAGTGATCAGTTGTAAGTCATCTTCCAGGTTTTTTTTTGTTCTTGTGCTATTAAATACAGCTGTTATCTCCAAGAGTAAGACACATCTAGTGTATCAGCCATTTTCTGTTAACCTCCTTTTAATGCACCAATGTGAGGAAAATATGAACCAATTTGCTATTTATTGACAACCATGAAATAGAAAAAAAACATTTACCGAATTATTCATCACACTTTGTCATGTGTTTTCTTAAATCCTGGATACATGTTTATAAAATGAAGATATACATATAATGTGGTGTCTATCTGCTGGTTTGAGACGTTTCTGAGCACTTATCTGTTAGTACAGCAGTTGGCAGCTGTACTAAGACACATGAAAAATAATGAGGTCATCGGTGACAGCCAACATGGCTTCACTTAGGGCAAATTGTGCCCAACTAATTTGGTGGCCTTCTATGACAGAGCTCCAGCACTGATTGACATGGGAAAAGCAACTGACATCATTTACCTGGACTTGTGCAAGGCATTTGACACTGTTCCACATGACATCCTTGTCTCTAAAATGGAGAGAGATAGATTTGATGGATGAACAGCTCGGTGGATAAGGAACTGGGTAGAAGGTCGCACTCAAAGAGTTGTGGTTAACAGCTCAATGTCCACGTGGAGACCAGTGACAAGGGGAGTTCCTCAAGCATATGTTCTGGGCCCAGTGCTGTTCAACATCTTTGTCAGTGACATGGACAATGGTATCGAGTGCATCCTCAGCAGGTTTGCCATTGACACCAAGCTGTATGGTGTGGTGGACTCACTCGAGGGAAAGGATGCTATCCAAAGGGACCTTGAAAGGCTTGAGAAATGAGCTGGTGCAAACTGCATGAGGTTCCACAAGTCAAGTGCAAGGCCCTGCACCCGGGTCTGGCCAATCCCAGGGACAAATATAAACTGGGAATTGAGTGGGTTGAGAGGAGCCCTGAAGAGAAGGGCTTGGGGGTGTTGATAGATGAAAAGCTGAACGCAAGCAGACAGTGTGCGTGCATGCAGCCCAGAAGCCCAACTGTATCCTGGGATGCATCAGGAGGGGTGTGGTCCAGCAGATAAGAGAGGCGATTCTCCCCCTTTATTCTGCTCTTGTGAGACCCCACCTTGATTACCGAGTCCAGTTCTGGTGTCCCCACCATAAGAGTGACATAGATCTGGTGGGACAAGTCCAGAGCAGGGCCACAAACATGATCCAGGAGCTGGAACACCTCTGCTATGAGGATAGGCTAAGGGAACTGGGATTGTTCAGCCTGGAGAAGACTCCCGGGGGACCGCATAACTGCCTTCCAATACCTGAAGGGAACCTACAGGAAGGCTGGAGAGGGATTTTTCACAAGAGTGTCCACTGATAGAACAAGGGGAAATGGATTTAAATTGAAGGAGAATAGGTTTAGATTGGATCTTAGGAAGAAATTCCTCACTGTGAGGGTGGCAAGACTTGAATGGATTATCCAGAAAGATTGCGGATGCCCCCTTCCTGGAGATGTTCAAGGCCAGGTTTGATGGGGTCTTGAGTAACCTGGTCTAGTTGAGAGGTGTCCCTGCCCATGACAGGGAGGTTGGATTAGATGGTCTCTAAGGGTCTCTTCCAGCCTGATTCTTTCATTCTATATGTTGTGCTAATGTTATTACTGCATATTTTAAAGTCTCGTTATGGAATTAGAACCTTTATGTACAGAGCTGTGTAAAAACATATCTTAAGTATCTTAAATAGCTCTATTTGCCTTCAGAGAAGTTTAGCAAACGGGTTTAAAAGCAGATACCGTGGCATAATGCACTAAAGGAGTTTTTTAATTGAAATGAAACTGGAAAGAACCCTGGTGGATTGAAATTTACTTTGGGGATATACTGTGAAAGTCACCATTAAAAAAAAAAAACAGAACGCAGATTCAAATTCAAAGTTAGATCTGGAAATACATAGAGATATTTTTGGTATTCTAGAATGTAAAATATGACCAGGTCTTCTGTAATTACAAGAGAGTCTATTGGGTCATATACAAAATAGAAAAGAAGCATTGCTAACAACTGGATGGCCTAAATACTCTTGGAAATGGCAGCCAACAGATTTCTCTAGTAAACAGTCAATGAGTCAATAAAAGGTGATGCTATTTTAGAGTAGCACCTATCTTGCTGTAATTTAGGCACAGAAATACCAAACTAGTATTAAGCTAGCCAGCTTAGGTTCTTGTAACATGTTCCTTGCAGTGGCACCAACTAGGATCGCATTTAGAAACCCCACTCAAGAAGGTAAGCATAAAAAAGTTAAACCAAATAGAAATACAGTTAAGCCATGTTGCCATCTATATGACTGTAATGTTACTACTTTCTCAAATATACTTAAAAATAGACATTAATCAAGAGTTTGAAAATTTGTAGTATAAAAAGGAAATGTAGACTTACCAAATGTAGGCTATTGCAGAATATTCCAATTGTAGTAAGTCTAGCATACATCAAAACTAAATACAGCATTTCTAAAAGCCTCCTCTATAAAAATTATCCTTTTAATGTCTCCTTCCTCTGTCATACTGGATATTTGATTGATTCTCAAGTATTAGTTTTACAGCTGATCTTGTAATTTATTGAATTATTTTGGTATTAAACTAATGAAACCTCTTAGGGACACAATATGACAGAGGAAGGACAATCTGCATGAGTAGAATACAAGAAATTGAATGAAATTTAAAATGCAAAGGGCAAGCCCCCAAACTTCAAAGAATGTAAGTTTCCACTTGAGGGTTGGAACTCATGATAAAGAAGTGATAGAAAAAGATAATTTCAATTTCACTTGTCTTGCTTTGCTTCCACTGTTAAAAGCTTGCACTGAAAAGCAGCATATTCCCTGCCAGCTAGATATACATCAGTGAAGAAGTGTAATGGGTGTATCAGTCAATCACAGCAAGACCACAATTACTGATAAGATGAAGCCACATAAAAGGAAGATGTTATTACAGTATGCATCAGTGAACATATTCCTGCAGAGATTACAAAAGAAAATGGTAATGTCAAAGTCCATTGCACAGATGGGACCCTATCTAGAACATGCTTCCATGCCTAATCATCAATTCAGAGAGAACTGATAGGAGAAAAAAGGCCAAAGAAAAGAAAAGTGAATGACATAAATTTATAAAGGTAAACACAGAATCTTGATTTTCATAGTGGAGAGAAAAAACGAACAAAAAAAGATCAACAATGACAATCAACCAACCAAAAAACCAACAAAAAAACCCACCCAGGTTGTGGATGGATATGAATGAACTGTTTAACCTCAAAGGAGAGATAAAATATTTGAACTGTATGATACTGTGAATATCAGAATATCATAATAAATGGGAATTTAAAAGCCATGAAAATAAATATAGTCCTGAAGCTGGATTTGCAAGGATGAAATTAGCATAGAGCAATTTTCCCTAATAGGAGGAGTAATGAACTTAAGCTTGAATAGTTCTATAATAGTGTCACAATCCTGTCTGTGGAGGAATTAGTTATACACACAGCAGTTAACCTGTGCTATGCTGGGCTGAATGTGCAGAGTGGCCTTCAGACTGGTCTTCTGCTGCATGTACCCCTTGGTTTCAGGCTAAATGCAGCCTGTTTTCTGTAACTGGGGAGCTTGGAGAGACAGTTCCCACAGGTGACTACACAATCTGTGTGGCCTTGCCTTTATCTAAGAGTGCAGTCTGAGTGTGACTGTCCTTTCTGTTTGATAGTAGAAATAATGAACACAGTTGCTGTCTTCAAAGAAAATCCTGTAATAGCTTGAATGACCAAAACTGAAAAAGGAATGTAATGTTGTAATTTTATTTATTTATTTATTTATTTAAAATAGAGAAGGTAGTGGTGTGTGGTACATACAAGCACACCATTTGGGTGAGTCTCCCTGGAGAAACTTTGTATCTAGTCTTTTGTTTTTTCGAAATGTCATTTGACAAAATTCATTTTCCTTGCCTGCAGGGCTATGGCACAATTCTATACAGCAAGGGTGCTTTTTATGAGCTTCAGAAATCTTTTCAAGCTCAGTAACTGCATTCGAACAACTTCAATTGGTTATTGAAATCCCTGAGCATCCCTCTTTCCAAAGTGAGAAACACTGGTGCAAGACCATGCCACATATATTTAATTAATTATCTTACACATTTGTGGTCTCTGCTGCCTTCACACTTGGCAGTATACACTTCCTAAGACCAAAAGGTGTGGAAGTGAATGCCAATCAACAGCATGGCTTCTTTTGCTTTCCTCAGTTGTTTTTTCCATCATCAGCCTGAGAAAGTTAAAAATCTTTCCACAAACCATGGTGGGATTGTATGGTAAAATACTGCTTTATATTTGAATTCTGTGATTCTTTGGAATAGCTAACTGTTGCACTATGCTATGTAACCAGAATCTGGCACAGCGTGGCTGTACAACTGCACTGATCCTATTAACTACTTTCATGCTTGATGACAGATCTTTGATTAATTTTAAAGTACGTAAACAGTACAGAGGTTACAGTTATATAATGTTAACCAGGAGGCTTGTTTATGACCATGCAAGCCATCTCAGAAATTCAGTTCCTTGAATAGCCAATGAGACAGATAATCTAAGTTTAGCAACACACAAGTAAACAGACACAGGTACCACTGGGACTGCATAGCCAGTCATCAGTATTCATTCAATTGCCTCTTCTTGTCATTTTGATGAGGTAAACCCTTAACAACAGAAGACACAAAATCTTGCAAGACACAAAGATACATCTACTTTCAGAAAACAATACAGACCAAAACACAAAAGAAAAAACATCAGATCAAAAAATACCTATTTTTCCTCTTGGCTTTCAAGCACTGCTGTAATACTCTCAGTCATCTTGTTCAAATACTGCAAAATTTTTGCTGAAGAAGTCAAGTTTCTAATTAACAGTGAGTTACAGCTGAGAATTGCTCTAAAAGTCACCCACTTAAGGCCCCTCTTCCTCTATGCCAGCATACAATTAACACTGAATTCAGTGTTACAGATCACACAACTTCTCCCGCGCCCCTTTGTAGGATAGGAAGGAGAAATTTGGAGTAAATTGTTGTATATTTAAAGTTATACTTGCTAAAGTCTGCTCTGACTATATTAAACAACAACAACAAAAAAAAAAACCCTCTAATAGTTTTCAGTGGTTTAGCTTAATCCTAATGTTCTTGAAGCAGATTGAGACAGTGTCCAGTTCCAGCTATTTGTTTTGCCTGAAATGTCTACTCAAGATGAATCTGGCATCACCCATACCAAAAAGAAAAAAAGCAAGAACTAACATACGGAACATCACCATAAAGTTACCCTTAAAAAGGACTGAAAAGATTCTTATGGAGTGTTTCCAGAGGTTAAGAAGTTTTACATGTCCATCCTATTTGTAAACAGAATAGCAAACCACTGTATTATCAACCATATGCTGTTGTCAAACATTTCTTGAGTAACCATGTTATGATTCCAGCTCTTGGTATGGGGCTCAGCAAAGGAACATTGCTTACATTGATATTTTCTCAAAAGTTCTCAGTGCATTGTGTTACTTTTCAGCTAGAGCAATAGAAATTTAAGATCATAGAATCATAGAATGGTTTGGATTGGAAGGGACCATAACAATCATTTAGTTACAACTCCCCATGCCATGGGCAGGGACATCTGCCATGTTGCTAGAGGCCCCATTGTGCTGGTTTGAGGCCAGCCAGAACATCTCTTGCCCTGAAAGGGACAAAAGAATGAGACTCACACAAACGGATTGGAGAGTGATGGAAAGTTTAAATGGAAAAGCAATTGGTGAAAATACAGAAAAACTACACAGCATAGTGGCAAAGAACATCCTAAAGCATACAGAGTCCCTTACATAGTACCCAGAGGCTTCCCAATCCTTCCCTTCTCCCACCTGAGGGTCTACCCAAACCCTCAGGGCTCTTTCCTCCCCCTCCCGCTGCTATGCAAGTCTCAGGCTGGCCAGGTCTGAGACTGCGCCCCCCCCTCCATTCTCCCCCGGCATTACCCGATAAGAGAGGACATCTCCCATGGGAGCAGAGAGGGAGGAAAAGAGGAAGAGAATGACTCTGCAGATGGCTTTATAGGGCGCAGGATTTCTGGGTAGAAATATGCCGTTTCCTGTGTCCACCCCTATTGGGTGGGCACCCAGGACACCAGAGGTGTATCTCATGCAGCAGTGGCGGGGGGCACCCAGCCTAAACTGCCACACCCATCCAGCCTGATTTTAAGCACTTCCAGGGTTGGAGCCTCCACAATGTTGCTGGGCATCCAGTTATGGTGCCTCACTACCCTCATGGTGAAGAACTTCTTTTGCACGTCTCATGTAATGTATATGATACTGGGCAAAAACATATAATTTGCAAAAAATCTTAGAGCATTACATCATAGAACAGAAATGCCAGTTTGCCATTAGGGCTCATTCTTCAGTGTTCTACACTTGCTCCAAAGCGACACTTAGTGAAGGAGCAGTGAATTATCAGAGACAAGTTAATACTGCTAATGATGCACCAGAATTAGCTTAACAATAGGTCCGAAGAATAAAAAAAAAGTAATAAAAATCTGATGTTGAAGACTATGACATAACGGCTACAAAAGTGCATTTTGTTAGTGAACTATTATTCATAAAACATTCAATATCTTAATCCTGAATGCAACATGGTAAATGAAAGATAACCAGTGTGCCGCATGCAAGAGTTCTTTGCTCTTTATATCTACGTTGTCACCAACATCTGAAGAACAAACATGGGTTTTACTTTGGTAGGAGGGAGAGGGGAAGTATACACTTGGGGAAATTTGACTTATGTAGTTACATAAACATATACAGAAACACTGCTAAGAGCAGCTTTTAGTCTGTTATCCTCCAATCTTAAATGTCAAGAAACAGAAGCAAATGGCAAACTGCTCAACAATATGATGATTGGTGCACTGATTAGCACCCAAAGTCAGTCATTCATTTAAGGGAACCTAACAGCTCTATGGTTCATATATCAAATATTTTTAAAACTCAGAGTAAACTAATTCTACATGAAAGCTAACTAATTGGAGTCAATTAATCAAGATTTTGGACTTATACAATTATCTTCCTCGTCTCAAGCAGATAAAATCTAGAATTTTCACTAGAAGTGCATTGTGTTGCATTACTTCATCAGTAAATCTGGAAATGTACAGAAAAAAAATATCTGAAACAAACTGTATCAAGGAGAGAAATACACTGCATGGATAAAATTACAATTTTATGAGATCCTCAAGAGAGAGACATGAAAATAGGAAAATCTGAAGCAGCCACATGCTCCATTTTCACAGGTAAAATACATCTGACTAATTTTGTGTTTGAATCTGTAAAAGCTATTTGAAACTAAAATTAAATTAAATTACAAATGCTGTTCTTGTAAGAATGAGACTGACTTTCCAAACACTTCCCTGCATGGCCCCTTTCAATACCTTAGTGGTTTCTCAAAACATGCATCAGTATTTTAAAGACTATTTTCTGTCAACAAGCATTTCTCCCCATTTAAGAAAATGAAACCCAGCTCATTCATTGGGTCACTAACTTAAAATAAGATAAAAGAATCTTTCTCTCCAGTATGAATCTTGACTCCCCTAAACCTCCCCTGTAAGAGGAGAGTTGGAAAATAAATTTTTTTAACTGTCCCAACCGTTAAGATGACATTCACTTTTGGAAGACAGAGTTTGGAATTTCCTGAAGAAAATAAATTTTGATTTTATTGCTTTATCAGTGTCCCAAACTCCCCTTATAGCCATTTTTGTCATAAATGGCTTAAGGCAACCATTATTTGCTGTTTTTCTGAGCATCACATAATTCATAACTTCTGTACTCTAACGCAAAAAATATATTCAGGAGAAAAAAAATGAAGGCACTCTTTTGGACTTAACTGCTGGGTCTATACACAGAGAAATGTTCCACATTAATAAGAGGGTTAATTAGGATTTTAGGGTTGGGTTGGGTTTTGGGTTTTTTTTGTGTGTGGGGGGGTTGTTTGTTTTGCTTGTGTGTTTGGTTTTTTGCTACTTACCCAGAGGCTTCTGTTGATTTTTACATACTAAATGTGTAATCAAGCTTAGAAAATTGTAAGTTAGATGAATTGAAATTAATTTATAAGAAAAGACAGAAAAAAATTAGAGATTTTATTATGGAGACAAGTGCTTGAATACAACCCCCCCCACCCCCCCCCCAAATAAGCCAGTGCTACAGAACCTTGAGAAGAAAAGAACTGCCTACGCAGTTAATTCTTCATACTTACTGAAAACTATTTTTTAAATTGAAAACTGGACTTATTTCTTTGAAAATATTATATAGCAGTGTAACAGGATATTTGCCTCACAGCCTTTGATGTGATAATAAAAAATATTTAAATGGCAGTGTTTGTACCCATTGCTTAAAATATGCATAAAAGAATTAACAGTTTGGGGGATTTTTTTTTTACTCACAACTTGCTAGGACTGATAAATGCTAGCAATGCATTTATTGCAAATATCTACATCCTCAGATCCTTCTTAAACCTCAGTTCAAAAAAGCCATTTTATACACTTGTTTTTTTACACAAAGATTTCCAGTATTCCAAATAAATTGCTTTCGAATATTTTGCCCAATGTTTTTGGCTGTCAGAAGCAAAAGAACATTCAGGTAGATGTGATGAGAAATGTTTTACTCTTAGCAAAGTCCCAATGTGTGTGAGTTTGTTTTATCAAGAAGTTCTGGTAACACTTTGACCAAGAGGCTATCATGCTCCTGCCTCTGAAGAGAAATGGCAGGCAAAAAGATGAACAGATGCCTCATTCTTCTAAGTATTGATTCCTAAGGTTGTAGAGAAGGTTACTAGCTGGGATAGCTAGATCAAGATGTACCTGAATGATTTCCACAATATTTATTTTTATCAATGACAAATTGTGGATAATATATCTACCTGATGAGAATACCAAGATCCAGATATTCAACATACCTGAAATAATGACTTACCATCCAGAAGCAGCTATCAAATGTGCATATAACTTTTCTTTTTTGTATCTCCTTGTGCAGACCCAAAATGCTTTATATACATCTGCTACAGGTTATAAACTCTTTGGAATTAGGATGTATATTTTCTAAATTATTACATAGTACTTCCCCCCATAAAACTTGCAACTTGGTGACATTTAAGTGCAAATACATTTATCTGAGTAAGGAATGACAAAGAAAAAGGCTATTTCCATAATAATGTCCAGACTTGCTGCCCTTTTACTTGATTACTGTTAGAGATTTGATGAGCCTGTTAACATCACAGCTCCGGTAAAGTACTGATATCTTTTCACCACTGCATAAGCAAATATGTAAATACCTGAGAGGAGTTGCTGCACCTTAATAAATGTTGCATAGACTCATAGAATAGAATCATAGAATCAGTCAGGAAGGGACCACAAGGATCATCTAGTTCCAACCCCCCTGCCATGGGCAGGGACACCTCACACTACATCAGCCTGGCCAGAGCCTTATCCAGCCTGGCCTTAAACACCTCCAGGGATGGGGCCTCAACCACCTCCCTGGACAACCCATTCCAGGCTCTCACCACTCGCACGGTGAAGAACTTCTTCCTCACATCCAGCCTGAATCTCCCCACTTCCAGCTTCATTCCATTCCCCCTAGTCCTATCACTACCTGATAGCCTAAAAAGTCTCTCCCCAGCTTTCTTGTAGGTCCCCTTCAGATACTGGAAAGCCACAATAAGGTCACCTCAGAACCTTCTTTTCTCCAGACCGAACAGCCCCAACTCTCTCACAGTCTGTCTTCATTGGAGAGGTAATATATTGACTAAGGAATGCACATATTGACTAAGGAAATCACAGTATCACTTAAACTTCCAGACAAAACCATACCATGTATTATATCTATGTTTTCAAATTAAAAAAAAAAAATCCATCTCGGAAGTGAAGTACAGGAAAACTGTTACTGTTCAATGACTCATAAAAAACAACTGCAGCATTTATGCACTGAATCTTGGCCTTCTGACTACTGGCCTAATTACTTCATAGAAACACACAACTTTTCCTTAATACTAATACAAGTGTAGCATTAAAGTTCTGTAATAGTGTAGCAGGTTTTACTTGGATGACCAAATGCAGATTAAAATGATCAGCTTTTGTTTGAGTTTGAAAATCACAACCACCCATTTCATCTATTTTCAGTAGAGATTTCTATAATTAGGTACTAACAAAGTAAAATCCATAAACCATAGTTTACCAAACTATAATTTATTTCTGCTAAATTTCTAGTTTTTAACAAAAATAAAACCCTTTCAAGGTAGAGAAAATAATATTAATAAATTCAGTATTCTGGCTAGTACTGAACAACAAATCAGCCCAAAGGATCATGGCCCTTGTGTCTGTTCTTAAGAGAAGCAAACACACTACTGTTCACACTGGTTCATAGAAATACAAGGTAAAATGAAAAACACTTTGAGAAAAAGCAGATAAAATTTTTCTAGTTCTGAGAAGGCTGTAGAAAGAGGAACTGGAGTGTTTGTTCTATAGAAAGCAGACTCAAAGGAAGAAAAAAAATCAAGATGAAACTTATCCAAGTGCAGAAAGGTAAATTAATAGGCATGCATTTTTAGAAATCCAGAAATCGAGTTTGTTTTTTGGGTTTTGTTGTTGTTTGTTTATTTATTTATTATTTATTTAGTGTCACATAGTCTTACCTTTCTCTGTTAAATTTCAGAGAGTGTAGGATAGCTGGTCGTTTCTGTCGGAGATTCCACAAATGAAGTGCATCATCTGCACTTGCACTGACCAAAGCACCCTAGAGCAGACACAAAATACAGCATAACATATTACTTTTCTGCAGATTTTGTATTATTCTTCACTGATCCTTACTGGTAATGATTTATCCGTAGAAAAGGACAAAGTTTATGAAAAATGGTCGCTTTTTTTCCATGTCATCTCAACTTGATTTTGACAAACCATTTACAAAGACTGCTGGTTTGATTGATGACCTCTGCAATTGTTTTTTCATGCTTTGAGTGGCAACATACCCCCAACTATTGAGTTTCCAGCCAGAACTATCAATATATTTCCGCAGAAAGAATTGGTTCATTTATTAATTTCTATTTGAAACACGACTATTGCAGCATATTTAGTAAATTATTGGATTTTACATCTACGTGCACACATTAATATATTGACTGCCTTTTGTTCAGTGCTTTATGCTGATGTATATGAAGGCAACACTTTTTCCTGTCTGCAGATCCATAAATGGTCTTCTAAAAGGGTGTATGGCAAACATCCTCTGGACATAAGCCACCTATTTGTTTGGCACTACTTGTCAATATGAAAAGCTGTATAACTCAATTACAATACATAAAATTACTCAATCAACTAATTTTATACAGAAGAATCTGAGTAAATATGTTCTTACCTCATTGATTAAGAACTGGAGCTGCAGAACTGCGGCACCGCTTTCATGTTGGCAGTAGCAATCAACACCAGGCCTGCCCAATCTGTTGCCATCAAAGTCAAGGATTCTAACATTCCTGTTATCGTCAGAGGTAAAGAAGGGTGGCCAAACACAATCCCAATTAAACTCTAATTAACCTTTAATTAACCTCAGTTCTCCTTGCTTTCTGTAAACCAAAAGAATTTATGCCACCCTTCCACATCACAATTAAAGTACCAGCATTATCAGGATGAAATACATGCAACTATGAGTGATCTGTTCTTGCCTGGACTTTTTGCCTGTGAAATAAAGTACATGAATTAACATAAAAATGCATCTTACACTTCTTCTTACACACTAGTGGTTCACCTAACACATGAATGCATCAGGTTTTTCTACTTATCAAGATACAGTATTAATAATTTAGGGACTAAGGTCAGTACCTGGAGCAGGTCTTGAGAATGAAGCTGGTGAATGATCTAGAGAACAGGTCCTGTGAGGAGCAGTTTTCAGTCTGGAGCTTTAATTTTAACAAACAAGCATTTTCCTTTTAACTTGAGCTTTATATTCAGTATCAATACATGGCATCAGCTAATGATTGTCCTTAATGAAAATTACACAAGCACTGCCTTGATTAAGTGGCTCTCACCCTTCAGCATCAGTGTCATGCTAAGTCAGTTTTCTAGGAAGCATCCTAACACAGCAGACAATTTAATTCATCATATCCCAAATAAAGCACTAATAATTCACATTTGTTTGCCTGAGTGTTCACCCTGAAATGGTTCACAAATTACTAACATAAGAGAGAAATTGTGCTGTCTGCTTCAGTCTGGCCAGTTGCCCTGAAGTAAGGACTGATGCTTAAATAGCAACATTATCACCGACTGATGGTTGTTTTCAAACGCTCTGGGAGCTGCAGTGAGGTCCTTCCAGCAGAAGGAGCATAAGAGACACAATGAATTGGCAAATGTTCTTGCCACTTTAGCCCATCTTCTGCAAATTCTCTGCTTTGCCATCAAGCATAGAGGAGTACAACCTTACCTCATCAAATTTTTTCAGAGGACTGTACTCTACCAGGGCATACAGCAGAAGTAGCTATTGTACAGGCTTTGACTAAATGCATTCTTTTACTTTTGCCTTTTTATTAAGTAATGACTTTGCTACCAGGGAGAGCAGAATATCTATGAAGACAGTAAAAGGGGGGGCTAATACAGATATATCTGAATACCTCAAAGTAGGCATCATGGATTTAAACATAAAAGCCAGTCACTATCTTCTCTCTCTTATCAATATGTTGGATCTCCCACAGGCCTTCATAGGCATGACAGATTATCCTAATTTATACATAAAAGGAAAAAAGATGAAAACTAAGCCTGGAAGTCTTTTGGGATCTAGAGTGGAACAAGTAGAATAAGAATTATGTGCACCAAGCAGTGAAAGTATGAGAGTAATAACATTCTAACGGAAAAAAAGATCTTTCTAAAAACAATATTTAATCCTGGTTTTAACATCTGTGAATGTGAAAAAGGATATTCTGCTCTGTGTTCACTTGTAAACAGGTTTTGATATAGTATTTCAACATCCTGTTATTCCAAAACTAATCATTATTTACACCACCTCCCCCTGCCCTACCCCTCCCCCCTCTAAAAAAAAAACAAAAACCAAATTAAAATATTGTGTTAGGATGCCTAATTTTAAGTACTTGAATTCAGCTTCCAAAATGCAGACTTCCATGGCAGCACAATACATAACTAACAAAGAATTTACATCTCATGTCTTGGGCCATTCCATCATTTCCTAATATTACAAGCTGATTCAGATTTTTCCTCCAAATTCTTTTGGTCAGTTGTATCAAGATCAAGGTGTATATATCTAACACTTTCATGTCATATCCATACTCTCTATATCTTAAATGCCTGATGTCAGAGCACATGCATATGTGGGTATGCTTTACCAGAAACCAAAGCTGTCAGTGAATGATTATATACATAGGGAAGCATCAACATGCAAAGCATCTCACAAGCATGATCTATGACCACCAGCATCCTACAACTTTCTTGTTCCATAACTCATTTTTACTGTGTGATACATACAGATCTGATGTCTCCCATTCTTCTCTGAGTTTAATGTTAAATTCTTCTCTGACAATAATAATTAATATTAAATTCTTCTTCATTCTTCTCTGAGTTTAATATTATTTCATAGCTTTGAAAGTCTTGTGTGTTTGTTGAGAACCAAAAGTACAGATACTTTAGAACTGATTGCTGGAGTTGAGACCAGTGCTACCTGCAGCAGATACCTAACTTATTAGAATCAGAAGGTCCAGAGGTAAGACATATTTTTCTTCATTAAGATGTGAGAGTCTTCAGTAGTATCAGATTACATCTTTTTGCAGTAACAAGGACTGCAGTCTGATTTGTCCCTCTTTGCAAGGGCAGACGAACTGGACATGAGTATCACAAAGGACCTCCTGCCAAGACATGCCAAGCAGCTAACAAATATCCCTTGTAAAGTGAAATTACATAACTTTTTTAAAGCAAAACTCTGCCATACAAGAAAATTACACCAAGCAATGCAAACAAGCAACTCTTAACTTTTTTTGATTACTTAACTTCTTCCATGACCAAAAGTTATGTATGTACAGAAATGAAAACTCAAGGGGTTATGATTATTAACCAGAAACCATGTCTCACTGTTTTATTAAAAGACACACATAGAAATGGGCAATCTCCATTTAGATCCTCTCCTTCAAAACATTTGGGAATTGTGGGATGCTGCAGGAGTAGCATTTTTGCCTGATGGAGTCCTGTCATCTGACCTGCACTGACTGGTACATGTTTGAGAGAAATAAACAGCACCCTAAGAGCAGATGTTTGTGGGTTGGTGTTACTCCTTTACATAAACCAACTGTAAAACTGATTTAGCATGTAACTCGAATATGGCACAGCTTTTCTTGCAGAAGATCTATTCCACTGAGTGGTGTGGTTTATTGGTTGAAAAAGTACCAATGTATTTAACTAAATGATAAAGTAATAGAATGAATGAAAAATTCAACCACAATAATAATCACCTAAACCAACCAGAAGGTTAGTGAGTTGCATCTGTGTCACAGGATAGATTTTGTCAAAAGATAAGTTACGAAAACATCATCTTCATCACCTAGATTTACAGTCCTAAACATAGCTACTTCCAGTTCTTAGAATATATAATTTTAGAATTCCTTCATGGAATTTCTGTAAGTCTATCATAACATTATTTTTTTTCTCTAAGGAACATCTATATTCAGGTAGAAATAAATGCCACAGTCCTAGCTTTGCTACTTGAATTGGGCTTCAAACTGTTTTTCTGTTTCCATGAAATATTCCATCTTCATGATCTCTGAAGTATATTGCTGCAGTGGTTACGTATCCTCACTATTAAGGATGTCATGCTATGGGTAGAATCAATATATTTAGCTTCAGTTTCAAGCCTCTTGATCTCGTTATGCCGTTCTCTGCTAAATGAAGTTTCTATTAGCAGAAATGTCCTGCTTTGAAACTGCAGTTTCTGTATCTTACTATGTCTTATCCATCTTTTGCATAAATAAAACCAAAATACACTGAGATCCTTTATTTTTGAGACTTCTCCACTGCTTTTCAAAAAAATAAGCCCACCTACCAAACTTGATTTTGTTAACTACATGTAGCTGAGCTCACCAATTTCTCTAAAAAGGACATGCAACCTAATCCTAGTTTTATCACCACCTATTTGGTGTGGATCCATCAGATGCTGCTTCATTAAACAATAACTCTCAGTGGGGTTCATTTTAACCACAGGAGGATTCACTTTTACAATAAGCATTATGCCTTGAGTTCATGCAGCTGTTTAACTAAAGAGCTTTTCTTTCTCTCCCCTTTCCTATGAAAAGGTTCAATACTGCTGTGCTTGGCTGCTCTCTTAAGATGCTAAATGTGCTGTGTTTTATAAATAGTAACATTTTTTTTTCATCACTCAGTGTGAGCCTTTGGTCTGCAATGACCTTTGCCTTGTCTATTTTTATTGACATAGATTTCCATGTTTCTGCATACAAATTATGTAAGAGTTAATCTCACCAACAGTTAAGCATCTATTGTGATATATACAGGCTGAAGGATTTGCTTTTGGCAACTTTGATTTCTTCCAGATTAGAATACATATAGATAGCTTGTATTTAATGGCAAGTCTATACTTATAGGCTACAGATGGACAGCTGAATGAATGCTATGAAAAATATGACTATCTATTCAAGTAAAATGCAAATTCACACCAACACTATTCACAATTTTCTGTTCCCTATGAATTTAGATGCTGGTTTATTTCCCAAAATATCTGCAGATAGCACAAGCATTACCAACAGTCACAGGGCTATGCATTTTCATCTCTTGGTGAGTCTGCCTTCCAAGATCTTTGTTATTTTAGGAATCATCTGTTCTGGAAACAGAATACAAATATAATTATCATGTGATTAAACTCAATCAACCCTAAACCTGAAACAGCAAATTGTGAAGTGCAGATACTCAAAGGTAATTATTCCAACAATGTTTTGCAAATAACATGTAGGTGAATAATTTTATATCCCATTTGTGGAACATCAATAATTTTCAGTTACATTTGAGTATTCTTCCCTGTATCAAGAACAGTGTGGCCAGCAGGACCAGGGAAGGGATTGTCCTCCCATACTCAGAAACAGTGAAGTCACTCTTTTGAGTACTGGGTTCAGTTTTGGGGCTCTCACTACAAAGAAGATATTGAGGTGCTGGAGTGGGCCCAGAGAAGAACAACAAAGCTGGTGAAGGGTCTGGAGAACAAGTCTTGTGAGGAGTGGTTGAGGGAACTAGGGTTGTTTAGTCTGGAGAAAAGGAGGCTGAGGGGAGACCTTCTCACTCTCTACAGCTACCTGAAAGGAAGATAGCAAGAGGTGGGTCTTGGTTTCTTCTCCCTAGTAACAAGCAACAGGATGAGAGGAAAGGGCCTCAAGGTGTGCAGCAGCTGTTTGTGTTGGCTCTCAGAAGAAACTCTTGACTGAAAGGGCTCTCAAAGACTGGAATAGGCTCCCCAGGGAGGTGGTTGAATCACCATCCCTGGAGGTGTTTCAAAGAGGCAGAGATGTGGTGCTGAGGTACATGGTTTAGCATCAGCTTTGGTAGAGTTAGAGAATGGTTGGACTTGATGATCTTAGAGATCTTTTCCAAACAAAACAATTCTATAATATATACATAATATTTATCAGAAACTACCTATCTCCAAATTCACCTCCAGAAAAGTAGCTATTTTGTTACTTGCCTATAAGAGCTCCATATTGCTACACAGCCACCCTGAAAAGTCTATATTTTGAGGCTGTACTTCTTGCAGTAGTAACAAACAATGTTAAGAGTTTACAGTTACAGTGGGAGATCTGTAGGAGTGAGTGAAGAGTGTATTGATTATATTCACAGGGGCTGTTGTTTCAGAGGACTTTACAAATGCAGGCACGAGTTTAGTCAAAGGCATGACAAACATGGGAAAATAGAAGGAAAAGCCTATCTGCAAAGATTATATTACAAATGCATCTGGTAAAAAGCTACAGAGAGAATAAACTGGGACAGAATAATATTCATGTGCACTGGAGGTTATGGAAAACCAAACTGAGCCAGAAATGAAAGGGCTGTGTATTTTGGAGCATCCCAAAGCCAGAAAGTTGCTATAACACAATCAAGAGCCTACACAAGAATACAGAGATATAGATAAGAGAATTGATAACAGAACTGCATTTTATTCAGCTTACTGCCTTTTAAGAGGACTGTGCAAATGATACCATTTGCTGACCATCTGTATGCACTGGGCACAGATGGTAGCCTGACAGACTCTCTCTTACAAAACAAACCAAGAAGGTAGCTTTAACTCAGGCATTTTTAACTCTTTTTTTTCTCAGCCTTCAGATACCAGCATTTCACACAGCATTTGCTCCAGGTATATCTGTACACCCAGAATCACAGAATCACAGAATCAACCAGGTTGGAAGAGACCTCCAAGAACATCAAGTCCAACCAATCACCCAACCCTAACACTTAACACATTCAGGTTGCCACATGTGCAATCATTGATGACAAATGAAACCACATACAAGGATTTTATACTAAAATCCACTGCATTTAAATGTTAAGCAAGAATGTTGTGTTAGCCTTTGTGTTATCTTTGCTTGTATACTCTACCAATGAACTTGTTGAAGTTCAGAGAAGATTTTAGGAAGTTTTGTTTGTGCTCCTCATACAAAAACCAGACTATAGAAATCTATGCCACTATAGAAATCTACTTGAGATTTCTCATATTTTCCTATAGCAGAGATTTTTTTAAGTGGTTGTTGAATTTTTAGCAATTTATGACAGTGATCAAAAGGTGACAACAGAAGATAGAGTGAAAAGTGATCACATAAGTCTTTTTTTAAAAGGTCAAAAGACTTATTAAACGAAATGTGTCTAAAAATAAAAAGACATTTCCCCAAACATAATTCTTCCTGCAGCTGTTATGGAAAAGTTATACAGCTGAAATAATACATTAAGCCTTCACCCATGTCATGGCAGAACTTGAGAATACACGTTACACTTTCTCTTTTAAACAGAGACTGCAGTTAGCCTTCACTGGAAATAGAGACTGCGTGTTTTCCCAAATGCTGCTTCCAGTCCAAACCACTGGACTGGGAATGAGGTGATGAAGGTCCTACAGCAAATTCTGTGGTCTATAGGAGATCAGAACACATGATTAAATAATGTTCATTCTTATCTGATAATGTTTCATCATCTATTTTGACTAACACAGATTGGGGGAAGAAAAACTTCTTTGTCAGGGGTGTTAGAATAATGATTTGTTGCCTTGATTACTTCTGGCTAATTCATGAGGGGTACAGCAACAACTACCACGCAACTACAGTTTTCTGTTTCATGAGCAATTATGATGTTTTAAAACGAGCTCACTGTTGTCTTACTCCCAGTCTGGCTATGTAACATGGCTGATTTTGTGCTCAGTCTGGCAATAAGAACATTGTGGATTTCACTCTTATTAGGTGTTAATATCCCCCCCCCCAACTTAATTTTTTTAGGCTTATTAACAAATCAACATACAACTGAAACAAAGGAAGAAAGCTTTCTACTGAAACAGTGAGATAATTACACACTTCTCTGAAAAACTACGAGCATCTGAACAACAAGGTATTCAAAAGGAAATCCTTCATGCAGAAAATAAATGCTTTCTATAATCAATGTTTTCTTTTGAAGCTACATTCACAATTACCTGCAAAGCCTAATAAATCAACCTGCTAAAACAAACGAAAAGTCCCCAAATTAATTTGAGACATTTTGTCCCTGAAAATTGGCAGACCACTAGCTATCAAGACAGTTCATTGGTTACAAAAGTGAGGAGAGCGTCCAATAACAGAGTGTTAGTAGAGCCTATATTCTGATTCCCATATTTACTGTAAGAATTCAACTTTATAAATAAAATTATATCCTAATCCTGTTAAGGCTGCTGATTATACTGGAATAAGCAGCAGGGGATACAGTGCAAATACAACTGTGAAGTAAAAGTGAACTGTTTGATGATATCCAGTGATGACACACTTTCAGTCTTGCTCAGTAAGACTGAGAATATTAGAATGTTAGAAAATTTCCATGCATAACTTCACAGAACACACTTGTTTAACTGAGAGATCTAAGTAAAAATATGTATATCCTTAGAGAGAGATATTATGCAACAGCACTTCAATCGGGAAAAAACTAGATCAAACTAATACACAGGCACTGAGCAAGATAGTACCTTTGGTGGTTTGGCCCTGGCTAGGGGCTAAATGACCACCAAAGTTGCTCTATTACTCCCTTCTTAGATGGACAATGGAGAGGGGAAAATATAACAAAAGCCAGTTATAAGATAAAAGCAATTTAATAATGATAACCATCATCACCATCAGTGATAGACTGCGAAGAAGCGAAAGCAGAGAGAGATGTTAACCTCCACTTTCCACCAGCAGGATGGTGGTCAGTCTCAGGAAGCAGGGCTCTCTACGCTTGATGGTTCTCTGGCAGACCAACGCCATGGACAAATATCCCACGCTTCCTTCTTTCCCTTCGTTCTTATATCTGAGCTGATGTCATATGGCATGGAATACCCCTTTGGCCAGTTTGGGTCAGCTGGCTTTGCTGTGTCCCATTAGCCTACTCTCGGGGCAGGGAAATGTTGGAAAAGCACAGCCTGGGTGCTCCTTCAGCAGTAGCCAAAACACTGGTGTGTCAGCAACACTCAGCTACAGCACTGCAAAGCACAGCACTAGAAAGATGCTTTGAGGAGAATTAACTCCAGCTCAGCCCAAACCCAATACAGTACCTGATCCTAACTCTGGAAGTGGCAAGTAGTTTAGAGATTCATTAACTGGATTGGACATTTCTATTGTTCCAAGGAATATGCTTTGTAACATCACTATGCCAAAAAGAAACATTTTAAAACACTTTCATTCAGACATTTCAGTATTTACCCAGCTGCAAGATAATATAGATGCTGTGGTCATATGTGCCATTCTCTTCAGGCAGGGCAGTGCTGCCTAAAATACTCAATAATTTTATTACTTAACAGGAAACTGCTCATAGCTTGTTCATTTATGAGTAACCCCTCATCAACTGCATCAGCTCTATGATTATCTGGTTAGAATTGGATAATTCCAGGAGGCCTCTGGTACAGCACACTAAATACTTCACATTCAAAAACTTATTAAAAGGAGGTTCAATATGTTAAACTGGGTAGTAATTTCACTCCTGTCCCAGAAAAAAAAAAGGAGAAAAATGACATTTCCATAAATTTCAGTTAGGCTATATTAATACTGAGCACTTTTGTGAGCCAATATACTTATTTTTTGACACTTAATAAAGAAAGATATTCATCCAGAATTTCATTTGTTAAGCAAAAATAGATGTGGAAAACACACAGGAGCTCACATACTATTAGCAGAAGTCAAAACTGGCAATGAAGCCATTTGTGTCTGAATAAATAAGACTTGAAAAAAAAAGAAAATTCAATTTAGAGTCTGAGAAAATGTCAGTGTACTATCTGGTAGCTTTTTTTCTTAGGTTTAGTTCAATATAAGTGAACTACTGTAAATATTACTATAAATATGCCTATGTTAAAAGGCATTCCATATATCAGACCGATGAGTTTAAATAGTTTTTTGTCATCTATTATTGGAAAACCCACTCTCTTTTTTAAGGTAAATTCTCAGCAAGAAATTACATGGAGAAGGTATTCCTTTTTTTTTTTTCTAGTGCAAGGTGCAGGTTAAATGTTATCTACATTTAATTGCTTTTATAATCCTCCTGAACCACTTAATTATTCTATCAGGTTTTGAACTAAAGTATGCTCTAGATCGCAGTTAATCATCCTTTTCATTCAATTTACATGAAATAAGTAACCAGCAGCAGGTTAAAATGTAATATTACATTCATATTTGACGCCCCCTGTATTAAGCATAATTAGGTTAGTTAACATGGGTTAAAACATGGGTAAAGGTTTGAAGGCACTGTTGGTGAGCACTGAAGAAGTCAAAGAGCATTTACGTTTTAAGAAAAGACCAACTACATTTTGGGTTTTAAGAGGATCTAACAAAAACCTCTCAGGATCCCTCTTTTTCCATGTCGATCACTGAAAGCATGTTTCAGGGAGGCAGGGCGCTGTTTAAGAATTTACCATACTAATATGGTATTATTTCAGAATAACCCGCTTCCAGATCTTGTTGGACAAGAATCAAAAGGGATCAAAACTAATTTTGCACTTCCTTGGCAATACAAGTTTAAAAGACTAAGAGCTCTGCCTTACTCCAAGGGATTAATCTTTGCAGAATTTGAGAGAACTGACACGCTGCCATAGCTGAAGCATAGCCCTCATGCTGAGGCTCTGCTAGATAACTGACAGCTGCTCTTTAGATTGTTGCCTTCAACACCTCTTTACTGAATGAGGAGAGCTAGCAGGGATTGTTGAAGTTGCATGACTGTCAGTCCAGCCCTTGTTTATCACTCCTGACTCTTTGCCAAGATCTACAGGTTTTTTATCTACTTCAAGAAGTAGATCTGCAGCATAGTATAAAAAACCACCAGGGCAGGAAAATCTGTGTTAGGCCCCATCTAATTTTTGCATCTGCAGTATGATGCGAGGAAGAAAGGCTGCAGGGAAATAAACTGGGAAGATGAAGCAAGAGATGGTATAGGCCATCTATACTGCCTACTGAAGAAGTCCCCATATTCATTTTAATTATTAAGCTAGGTTTCATTTAGGGAGATACAGCTTTTGCAGTCTGAAAAGAACCCTAACAGCAACCTATCAGGCATGTAGCATGAGCTGATCAGCGATTGGAAGAGACAGAAAAGTGAGATAATTCCTACCAGAAAGTCATTGATTCGGTACAGGACAAACAAAACTTTGTAATGCAAAATGTATTTAAAATTTGAGGAATAGCAGTGGAACAAAAAAAATTTACTTTCTGTCATACTCCAGACATAACAAAGGGAAAGCAACAAAACAGAAAAATCCTAAACAAAAATAAGCCTCCCAGTTCTTTTCAACGTAGATTTATGTTGCGATTTTTGTATTTTGGAAGGGCTCAGAATCTTAAATAGTAGATGAACAGATTCAGAGTTCAGATTTGCACAAGGAAATGCCAGTGTTTGTATAGATAAAGCAGGAGTTTTATTACATGTATTAAAACAAGAATTGACAAGATGTACTAATAGCTAGTGATGATGTTTGGAGGCCTTCTTGTCCAAATTTGTTGATGGATCTGTCTTAAAAAGATGAAATATATCCACATGCTAATACATGAAAAAAAAAAAGTAAGGTCATAACTTAATGTTATACAGTTTACATATTTTGCATCATAACACTAATTTGTAGCACAAAATCCTGAACTGATTAGTAAGTAAATGAGAAGAGAAGAAATGCCTCTGAAAGGTATGAGGTCAAACTGACCATGCTTTAAAAGTAAATGTTTATTCTTACTGGAACTTCTCTCTCTGAAGGACTGGCATCAGAACTTGAAAAAAATAGGTGTCTACAACAGCTACTTTCCTGCAAGTTAAGCTGTGTTTATGCAGAACATGCACATTTAATATTTATATTAATTTCTCCACAAGGACATGAAAACCTAACGACATCCTGTGCTCTTGTACCCCATAGTGAAATACTCTTTTCTAGATATGGATTTGCCAATGAGTTCAGCTCTGTACTCATAAAAGGAGTAGATTTCTAAACCAGACCTTTGCTACCCAACTAAGTGTCCCATTTTTCCTGTAGCTTGATTTCAGTCTATAAGCTCTAGCCAATAAACAAACATTTCCCATGCCAATCCTGTCAAGAGTAAAAGAATTCTACATTTATCACACCAAGGCTTTTTCTGGGATTAAAGATCTGCATTTCCCTGACTACAATGAGTTAGATAGCATTGGTTGCTCACCATGATTTCTACGATACCATCACAAAATTATTCCTTTTGTTTTGTCAAATTAAACCATGCACATCAAAGTAGATTTTAAATCCAATTCACAAATACATTTATAATTCCCACAGCCTCCTCTAACCTTCAGCATTCTTATTCATTGTGGACTGATCATCTGACAGAGTTATTATTAATGGTACTGTCAAATGATAATACAAAAATTAAGTGGTCCCTCTGACAAAAAAAAAATCAATAACATTTATCAAAGAACAATTAAAGCTTCTGAATGGTTTATAATTCAATATATTCTATACTATAGATTTCAAACATTTTTTATTTTGCAAATCACCAAAACATTAAAGTCTCAAAATTTAAAGTTGAGCTTCCTGTGGATGATGGAAAAGATTGCCTACCAGTGTAAGGAGGATTAGTTTTTGCGAGGGTTACAAGTCAAGTTATTATTTTCATGAGAGTAAACACAATTTTCTTTCATTTCTTCTGAATTAAAACCCTGCAATGAGGGCAAATACAACCTACCTACCGGCACCAACTACTACTACAGTGATTTTGCTTCAACTGGAAAGTACAAGCACTTCTGCTTGCTGAGTATACAGATTGTGTACTCCTTCCCTGCTCTATCTGTTAATGAATAGCATCCAGAGATAAAAAACATGGAAATTAATTTACAATGCTAAATGTCATATTTCCTCTATTCTGCCCATTCTGCCTTAGTAGTGGTACACTCTACAGTGGCTGAAAGAGGAAAACAGTTTTTGATACTTAAAAGTTCATGGGAAAGGTTTTTTTCATTGTTTTTGTTCCTTGTTTTGGGAAGGGATTGTGTTTAAGTAGTATAAGTATATAGTATATAGCTCTCAATTTCTTTTGATGTCAAGATATTGTGTATTATGTATTATGTTTCACCTAACTGTGTCCAGGACTATGACATCAGCTTTAATGCACTCTACTGCAATGTTTTTAAAACTCTCTTTCCTGTAACAGACATTATCTTTGGATACAAAAACTCAGATGTTGCCTGTGTTTGTCTCACAGTTATATCCTTGGCAATACTGTTCCTCTAGCACAATGCAGGTGCCACAGTTAGATCATGGCTTCACTGCTTTTCAGCCTCCTGAAGAGAAGAAATTTTTCAAATGATGGAAAGGGTGAGGAGCAAAAGTACTTTAATTGTTTACTAGCAAAGGTGTGGTGGCTCAGCAGAAACCAGTGCAGCTCTTCCTTTGTTTTAAGCCTTGTTTGAGTCAAATACCACAAATTCCAAGGTCTCCACCAAGGCTCTTTGCAGGTCAAAGTGTCCTGTATTAATTTAGGTATGTTTTGACAATTTTTGATCAAGACAGATTATGAAAACTGAACGGCTTCATGCTTAATTTGCCAAGATTCTCTCAATTTTTCCAGCACTGAATTTATTTCAGATCACCCTGTAACATATCAGAAGTAGTCAAATGTTGATCATACTAACCAAAGCTCTTACTCTAACATTCTTTCATCACTAGCTCTCTTCCATTTCCAGTTCCAATGTTACAAATCATACCAGAATTGCTAGGTTAGCATTAGAAACAAAGCACTAGCCAAAGCACTAAAATAGCAAAAATATGAAAATAACATGTATATAATATTAAAATAAAGTAATATAAATCAAAATTATAAAATATGTAAATATAAGAAATAATAAAATACTTTTAATATCTGTCTGATATTAACTTTTTATAGCTAAAATTCTCTGACACTTAACGGAAAAAAAAGCAAATTTTCTTGGTTGCTGGAGCTTGAAAATGTCTACCCTGACCTCCTGTATTACCTCAATGAACAAAATACTGCTTGCTTAACTGAAGCTTGTCTTCCAGAAAGGCAATAAAGTTTAAGATTTGAAGAAATGAACCTATGAATTTCCTTGGTAATTTATGTCAAAGACTAACTACATATATTGCTAAATATTAAGACAATTTGTCAGACTTTAATTTCAAGCCACTAATACATTTCACTGTTAGCTCAGAAAACCTTTTAAGTAACCATTTTTTTCCCATGAAAGGACATCCACAAAGCACTAAACCCATCATTCAGTCTTTTTAATAAGCTAAATCAGACTGAGATCCTCAGGTCTCTCATTATAACATACTTCTTCCAGCCAAATGATTATTGTACCTCTCCTGTAAATCTATCAAGATTCCACAGAATCACATAATCACAATAGTTGGAAAATACCTTTTATATCATCAAGTCCAACCACTACTTAATTCTACCAGGGCCACTACTACACCATATCCTTGAGCAGCATATCTAGAGGGCTTTTAAATTCATCAAGGGATGAGAATTCAATCACTTCCCTGGGCTGCCTGTTCCAGTCTTTGATAACTCTTTCAGTACACAAGTTTTTCCTAATGTCCAACCTAAACCTCTCCTGACATAATTTGAGAACATTTCTTCTTGTTGTATCACTTGTTACTAGGGAGAAGAGATCAACACCCACCTCTCTACAACCTTCTTTCTGGGAGTTGTAGCGAGTGAGAAGGTCTCCCCTCAGCCTCCTTTTTTTCCAGACTAAACACCACCAGCTCCCTCAGCTGCTCCTCACAAAACCTGTTTTCAAGACCCTTCACCAGCTTTGCTCCCCTCCTCTGGACCTGCTCCAGCACCTCAATGTCTCTCTCATATTGCAGTGCCCAAGACTGAACACAGTACTCAAGGTGCAGCCTCACAAGTGCTAACTTCTACACTTGTCTTTCACGTTCACAGAAATGAAAAGACAAACCAAGCAAAAGAGAGAGAATACAGTGAAAGCTTCCCTAACAAGCATTGCCTTCTAGTTACATCACCCTTGTCTTGATTTCACAGACTGGTAATTTATGTCTCCACTACAAGTAATATCTCAGCCAACAGTGCAGAAGCAAACTAGCAATGTTCAACTGTTAAGCTTCACAACTGCTAACACACACTCCTGTTGGTAAGGCAATCAACCAGCTCTCTAAGGTACATAATCATAAATGGAAAGGTATAACCTGTTTTCCCTTCTCAAGAAAACGAGGCATGCATTCTGCTTCTCCATGGGAAGTGCATTTATTAAACTTACCTTTATCTGAATTCCCAACTGCTCTGGGAGAAGATAACTTTGTCTCTGAAGATGAAGTAATTTGCTGCCCTTTTACTGAAGCCACTTAAGAGAGGTGTCCCAATATTGTCACCATTAAGTCCAAAGGCAGTGATTATGTCCCAGATCAGAAAAAGTAAACACAAACTCTTTGTACCTTCTTTTCAGGTGAAGATTAGACTTGTTATGGCAGGTATGAAGTCTTCAGCATGTCATCCACAGCTGCTGCTACTCACAAAGGTACTGGAGCTTCTGGGATTGCTTGGGCTCCCACCTATAATCAGACTCACATGCTTCCTCACCAGGAAGGTGACCAGAAAAGTAATGGTCAGTAACTAGTTGGTATAATCAAAGTCTCTGCTATTGTGCAGCAGGGAGAGAGAGACTGCCAGATAATGTTTTTAGGATACTTTGATAACATTTCTGTCCAAGTAACACACATCTCATAGTTAATTATTTTGCTGTCTGTTCCTCCTCTCCTCTGCCCTGGCTTCTAAAACATTTAAAAGACAGGTGGACCTTTCAAAATTGCAGTTTACTCTAGTGCACTCTGTGGCTCAAAATAGCAGCTATGTCAACCATCAGACTTATATTAAAAACTGGACTTTGAACTAAAGGAGAATCCCAGTATGCTCTCTAGACTGAAGGCAACAAAAAAATCCCATTTACCTAGTTCTAAAGTATGTTCTCAAAATATGTTCATTAGTTACAAGCTTACTCTTATTAGCTACAGATTTCTACTAAGTTGTTTGATGGCATCATTCAAGGTATTGTATTCAACCTATAAAGCCTGGCTAATCTGAAAACTCATTATTGAAAATACTGTTAGCTCTGTAGTGCAGTCATGCACCAAGAAGCAGCTGAGGTATGTTTTCCTCAACTCTAACAGTACCTGTCACTTTGAGGGTTGATTTTCATGCAGTTCATGAATACAATTGCAGTTTAGAAGTTTATTTTTCCCCTTATTACTGAGTAAGAAGCAGACAAACCCCATAATTATTATTGTATCATTACAGAATTACATGGCATTTCTTTTCTTTCAAAGTAAGCCTTTAAAAACAAACATTTTGCTATAACTAAAAACCAAGTTTTTCCAAGCACAACAGTGCGATTTGTCACAGAAGCATTAGTAAGCATTAACAACTGTGACTGATTTTTCATTAGACACAGAATTCTCACCCACTGCTGCTGGCTTTCACAAACAAATTAATATAACGTATAAAATAACAGTGAAACAATTTCTTGGACTTCAGACAAAATTATTTTGATTCTTTAAGAGCTGCACTAATTAAAAAAAAATAATTACAGTTTCAGTTGGACAAAAAAATAACACAGACCATGTCAGGTAAGGAAGAACCGACGAGATCTGCCCAGTATTTTGAAATTAGAGCATTTTCTGTAATCCTAATTATCATCACTCCTCACATAGCATGAAAGCATGTATGTATTCTGGAAGTAAATGTCACTTGAGTGTTGACTAGTATAAATAGTGTTCAGAAGAGACTGAAAAACCTTTTCATAGTATACATTTCCATTGGTTGCTTTCAAAACAAACAAACAAACAAACAAAATCCAACAACAACAAGCGTAATAATCAAGATTTATAGGTTATCAAACACTGGAAAAGGCTGCTGAGGGAGATTGAATCCCTATCCCTGAAGGCATTTCAAAGACACAGGCATATAGTGCTAAGGGACATGGTTTCGCACCAGACTTGGTAGAGTTAGATAATGGTTGAACTCGATCCTAAAGGTCTTTTCCAAATAAAACAATTCTATGATTCTAAGAATGATCATGGAAAGATCACATTCTTTCTAAATAAAATACTCTTAACCCAGTCATTAGTCCTTGTAATAATTTGTGAAAAGAAAATTTGAAATGACATGGGTAGGAAGGCTTGCACCTCACACTTAAATCAGTTCTCCAAGCTCTGATGTTTGATCCAGAATTGTTCCAAGTGTGTATAATAAAAAGGTCTCTGAAGCAGAAATTGATACAATCTATGAAGTCTGTGCTTGGTGACAAATACTGCTAGACCAAAATACTAATTTGTTTAAAAGTCTGAAACTGCAGAGAACTCAGGAGAAGCTTGAGGATAATTTTGTAATCATGAAAGAAAAGAAAGAGAAGGAATTCTTCCAATCCTTCAGGCCACATGTGCTGTCAGCAAGAATATAAGGGAACAGAAGGAGGTAGCCACTGAGTAGGAAGGGAAGATTTATAAGATCATACAAAGATAACCTAAGACTGCAGGAAAAAAAGGCTGACATTAGTCAAAAGCACTGCTTCAGACATTTCCCAAAGTGGAGGGATAGAACACAACATAGTCTTGCCTCTGTTGTTCCTGCAAATTGCCCATCTTGAAGACAGGAGAAGCACTGCCTCTTGGCCCTTCCATGATGACACATTACAGCAGAACCCTCTACTCCTTCCCTCTCAAGCAGGTGACCCCTGAGCTCCCTGGGGGCTCAGAACTGATGACATTATCTCTTCTCAGGGTATAAAACAAAACAAGGAAGGAAAGAAAACTCAGACATACTGGGAGTCAGATAGCTCCAAATACAAGTTAATGAGAAGAAAACTCCATACTGCACACCTGCATATTGAACCCACACAGTCCCTCTTTGGCACCTACAAAAGATTTCTTCTTTGCCATCCACCAGAGCCACCTATGCACCAAAGTTCTGGCAGTGCTGTCTCTTACTCCCAACTCTTCTCTCCCACAGCCGGAAACCTCCCTTGGCTGAGAGGATTCAGCGGCATTCCAGAGACACAACCTTCCCCTCAAGGGAGCCAGCCAGCCAGCAAGTAGATGGAAACACCACAAGGAAGATGAAAGACATCATTCAGCTCTCCAATACAACTATTTAGTAAAACACAACCACACAAGCAAAAGAGATTCCATCTGTTAAGATTACATCTGTTGTCTTAGAAACATAAAAGATGTGTCTGAGACATTTCTGGTGCAACATAATCAAAAGGAGGAGAGGAAATGACCCCAGGTTGCACCAGGGGCGGTTTAGATTGGATATCAGAAGAAAGTTCTTCACTGAAAGGGTTCTCAACCACTGGAACAGGCTCCTCAGGGAGGTGGTTTTGAATCCCCATCCCTGAAGGTGTTTCAAAGAGGCAGAGATGTGGTGCTGAGGGACATGGTTTAGCACCAGCTTTGGTAGAGTTAGGTAATGGTTGGACTCTCTTAAAGGTAATTTCCAAGCAAAATAATTCTATGAATAGAGTAAGCAAACCAGAGCATTCTGCTGGGGAAGATAAGCCAGCCAACTGAAGGGCTGTGGCAGTATTGCTTTACTCCAGGAGGCCTCTGTTGAACTGTGCTCCCACAAAGCTCTAAGATTTGAGCTGGGTAGTTTGGCAACAGCACAGTTCCAAGCACTCCAAGGCCATGTGCACCTCACCTCCCAGTGCAGCTAGATGACCTGCCTATTGCTACAACCCATGGTTGTGTTGCTGTCAGTCAGTACTTTCTCCATGAGGCTATAAAAAAGAAGCAAAAGATATTTTTGTGAAAACAAAACTGCTCTGAATTCTGACCTGCTGACGGCAGATGAAGTCTTCACAAGTCTATTTCTCTTCAACCTGCACATCGTGCACACTGAATAGAAGCTGTCATTAAAAGAAGTGATATGGGAAACAGAACTCACCTACACTGTTCTTGGCAAATTTGTCAATGATTAATGTGCTCCCATGAGGAAAAAGACCATGTTATGCCCATGCTATACTGGTTGGATGGATATGTTTATCTTACACATTACATGCATCTATATCTATATCTATATCTATATATGTAGAGTGGAAGACTCTACACTTACTGTTACCCAAAACAGAGACAGAACTTCTCAGAAATTTTGTGATTTGGAATCTGGGAAAAAAATGAGTAAGTATATGGGATACTTTTGATATTGTATGAGTCCTTCCAACAGATACCTTTTTTGTCACATGATATTTGTATGGTATCACACTATTGTCATGATTAATAAGCCATTTAAAAAAATGCATCAGTTACGTAGCAATTTATTATTTTCAACTGTCTTTAATAAAAAATGATGCACTAAAGCTCTGCAGGTTTTTTTTTCTGACCTCCATATTTTGCAGTTTTATTTTTAATTAGTGGAGTATTTTCCAGAATCTTCTATTTTTCACAAATTATGTATCTGTAAGTAAAACAAGAGATTTCATCCAATTCTATCAAACCATCTGTGTTATTCTATAGGCAGAACAACACTATGGCTCATTAGAGCTTATATATATATATATATATGCACACTCATATAAATACAATGCATATGTATAAGTAAAATACACAGAACTGTAGAATGGTTTGGGTTGGAAGGGACCTCCAAAGGTCCCTATCTAGTCCAACGCCCCTGCAGTAAGCAGTGACATCCTCCACTAGAACAGCTTGTGCAGAGCCTTGTCAAGCCTGACCTTGGAGTATCTCCATGGACGAGGTCTCAGCTACCTCTCTGGGCAACCTGTTCCAGTGTTCCACCACCTTCATGGTACAGAACTTGTTCCTAACATCCAATCTAAATATGCTTTTCTCTAATTTAAAACCATTGCCCCTTGTGCTATCACTACAGGCTTTTGTAAGCAGTCCCTCTCCAGCCTTCTTGTAGGCTCCCTTCAATTACTGAAAGGCCTCTATTAGGTTTTCCTGGAGCCTTCTCCTCTCCAGGCTGAACAACCCCAGCTCCCTCAGCTTTTCCTTATAGGAGAGGTTTTCCAGCCACCTGATCCCGTGCATACACTTATGTCTATATATGTTAGAACATCCAATTTTCAGTGACAAATGACTTGTGGGCAGATACCTATGAAAGACTAAAATGATATATCTGTGAAATACCCCAAATCAGCAGAACAAAATCTGACACATGAAAACTATACATACTGTGTTACATTAACAAGGTGGTAAACTCAGCAGTGTTTTGAAAACTAAAGACCATTTTGCTAAAAGATACGTACATCTAGAAAAGGAAAAGACGATGGTTGTTTATTGCTATGTATCTGCTGTGATCTTTTACAGTTTGGTCTACAGTAAAAATAAGTTAATTAGTTCTAAATTTTACATGGTAACTATTGCTATTTGTATTTTTAAAGGTGGGTTATCTCATAATTTATATAGTCACAGAAAATATTCATGTGGTTCTATAAGAGAATAAATACTACTTATTAAAAGGCTGTAATTTATCTTTCACTATTAACTTGTAACTCCTTTCTGTTCCAAAGTTTCAGTAAAATAGTTCACTCTGATTATTTCTACAGAATGAAAAAGTGATAATCAAACAAAAGTTATTCTTATGCTGTGTGAAAACCTGCTTGAATCCCTAAATGGAAAGCAGAAGGGCTGCAGTAGAGAGAAGAGTATTCAGGTATTTGCAGCCCACAGAACAAACTAAGGAAAATAAATCAAGAAAGCAACAGAAAATATCTGGTTTCACTTTGGGCCTAGTCTCCCTAAAGACAGCAGCCCTTTGAACTATGAAATAGTCCATCTGTAGCATCTTTCCACAGCTCTGGGTTAAAGGCTGAGAAAAAAATTCTGCTGATCATGACCCTTTATTAATTCAGCTTCAAAAATCATGTACCAATGTGTATGAGGCAGTTACATTTTCAGAAGTGTTAAAATAGTATTATATAAAAACATAAACTGATTTGGAAGATATTTTAAACCTATGAACTACCTGCATATTTTTTGAGTTGTTAATGAAAAACATTATTTCAGGCTGTTAGTGTCTCGTCTGGACATCGGTCTCCAATTGAAGAATGCAGCATTGATAAAAGAACAAGACTTCCTTTCTTTATGAGGCATATATCAAAAATCTCCATTTAACTGTGAAAGGTACCACACCCAGACCAATCTTAATTTCTCCTAGCCTTAGGTTGTACCATGGCACCATTCTTCAGCCATGAGCACATATACTTATCCCAAAATCAGAGCCCTCATTCCACACTTCCCTCTTTCTGGTACTGTTGTCTCTATTTAAGAAGCTCATCCTGGCGTGTCAGATGTGTCATGCACTGCAACATGTAAACAAGGCTAACGAGCTGAGACCTCATATGCTAACCAAAACAGGTAGTGAACCCTAGACCTGGATTGCAGTTCAGAATGCTTCTTCTACAATTCTAGAAAACATGATGCATAAGGCTTGTATAGGCAATCTCCAGAGACCCAAAGTTTACTTTGAAAAATGTCTATGTCAGTCCCGATGTTTGGAGAAACTCAAGAAATCCCTAAAATGTTCTTTTGTTGTGTTTCATGTGACTCACTCTGCACTAAGTTGTCAGTGCTGTTTCTCCACTCTTCAGATGCAGTAGTCACTGGATTTTTCAGAGACCACTTTCAAAGCTCTGGAGGCTCAGTATTTAACTAGAAGAATACATCTTCTGAAACTGGTTCTACAGTGCTGGTACATTCACCTCCCATTATGAACTACAAACTCAGTAATGTGTGGGCAAACTAATAATGGAAATCCTGGTAAAAGCTGGACTGCACAAAATACTGAGAAAATGCAAGAAACTTCCTTAAAAGAGCCAGGCAAAAATCAGAAAGATTAAAGTAGACTGCAACACTATGTAGTCTGTGTGCCTGCATTTGCCTGAAACAGTTAAAAGCAGAGTGACCACAATCCTGACCAAAGAACCTCTAAAGAAGAAAGGACTACAATTCAACCTGGAGAAGTGTCAGAGACAACAATATTCAAAAAAAATTAGAGAGGCAAAAGCACAGTTAGAAATTAAACTGGCCGCTTCTGTGAAAGACAACAAAAAGCATTTTTATAAATATATTAATGCTAAAAAGAGGGGCAAGAGGAGCCTCCACTCTTTATTGGACGTGGAGGGTAACATTGTAACTAAGGATGAGGAGAAGGCTGAGATTCTAAATACCTTCTTTGCCTCCATTTTCAACAGTAAGGCAGGAGGACTTCAGGATAACTGGCCTCCTGAGCTGGTTGATGGGGTCAAGGAGCAGTGTTGTACTCCTGAAATCCATGTGGAATTAGTTCGAGACTTGTTGAGTCACTTGGATATTCACAAGTCCATGGGACCTGATGGGATTCATCCTAGGGTGCTGAAAGAGCTGGCAGATGAGCTGGCCAAGCCTCTCTCCATCATTTTCCACCAGTCCTGGCTCACTGGAGAGGTCCCAGAAGACTGGAAACTGGCCAATGTGACGCCCATCCACAAGAAGGGACGAACAGAAGAACCTGGGAACTACAGGCCTGTCAGCCTGACCTCAGTGCCAGGGAAAATCATGGAGCAGATTGTCTTGGGGGCAATCACTGCGCACCTGAAGGATAGCCAAGGAATCAGGCCCAGCCAACATGGATTTAGGAAGGGCAGGTCCTGCCTCACCAACCTGATCTCCTTCTATGATCAGGTGACCAGCCTGGTGGACGTGGGACAGGCTGTGGATGTAGTCTACCTGGACTTCAGCAAGGCCTTTGACACTGTCCCCCACAGCAAACTCCTGGCCAAACTGGCAGCTTGTGGCTTGGACAGCAGCACTCTGCGCTGGGTTAGGAACTGGCTGGAGGGCCGAGCCCAGAGAGTGGTGGTGAATGGTGCCACATCCAGCTGGCAGCCTGTCACTAGTGGTGTCCCCCAGGGATCAGTGCTGGGCCCCATCCTGTTCAATATCTTTATTGATGATCTGGATGAGGGGATTGAGTCCATCATCAGTAAATTTGCAGATGACACCAAGCTGGGAGCAGGTGTTGATCTGTTAGAAGGTAGAAGGGCTCTGCAGAGGGACCTTGACAGGCTGGACAGATGGGCAGAGTCCAACAGGATGGCATTCAACAAGTCCAAGTGCCGGGTGCTGCACTTTGGCCACAACAACCCCATGCAGAGCTACAGGCTGGGGTCAGAGTGGCTGGAGAGCAGCCAGGTGGAAAGGGACCTGGGGGTACTGATTGACAGCCGCCTGAACATGAGCCAGCAGTGTGCCCAGGTGGCCAAGAGAGCCAATGGCATCCTGGCCTGCATCAGGAATAGTGTGGCCAGCAGGAGCAGGGAGGTCATTGTACCCCTGTACACAGCACTGGTTAGGCCACACCTTGAGTACTGTGTCCAGTTCTGGGCCCCTCAGTTTAGGAAAGATGTTGAATTGCTGGAGCATGTCCAGAGAAGGGCAACGAGGCTGGGGAGAGGCCTTGAGCACAAGCCCTATGAGGAGAGGCTGAGGGAGCTGGGACTGTTTAGCCTGGAGAAGAGGAGGCTCAGGGGAGACCTCATTGCTGTCTACAACTACCTGAAGGGAGGTTGTAGCCAGGAGGGGTTTGGTCTCTTCTCCCAGGCAACCAGCACCAGAACAAGAGGACACAGTCTCAAGCTGCACCAGGGGAGGTTTAGGCTGGAGGTGAGGAGAAAGTTCTTCACAGAGAGAGTGGTTGGCCATTGGAATGTGCTGCCCAGGGAGGTGGTGGAGTCACCATCCCTGGAGGTGTTCAAGAGGGGATTGGACGTGGCACTTGGTGCCATGGTTTAGATAGGCATGAGGTGTAGGGTGACAGGTTGGACTCAATGATCCTTGAGGTCTCTTCCAACCTTCTTGATTCTTGATTCTTGATTCTTGATTCAGTTTATGAAACTATTTTTGAGCTACTGAACCTCCTGACATGTACATACATGCTGCTAGCATAAAGAATTTTACAGTGAAAATTCTTCCATTTACATCCTTGAGACCTTGGAAAGAAGATGGAAGTACAAAGAGAAGACACTAGAAAATCCTAAAGGACAAAGGAAGTCAACACTTAAAAGGAATCCATGGATGCACAATAGTTAATTTATTAGAATCTAACAAACATTGTCCATTCATCTTTCTTTTGGTTTTTTTTTTTTTCTCTTGCAAGATGTGGAGATTGAAACTGACCTGAGGCAATAACCATAAAACACAGCTATGTAGACAGCCTGGAGGAAACAGACAAAGTAAATATTGTTGCCCTGGTTCAGGTTTTCAGATCCCACTCCATAAACTAACATAAGCTTTGAAGGAAGGTGATCTTGCTTTATATCCTCTTAATCACTTTTCAATTGCAGCCAAATGCTTTGAATTAAAAACCCCCTATGGTATCACATATATGTATATAAATACATATATGCAAATGTGCATATATATATATACACATACACACACACACAGACAAATATACATGTACACACTTACATATACTTAAAAACATATAGGTACATAAAATTTAACTGACAGGATTTCTGCTGTACTAGAAATGTGTACTTTTCCTACACCTTATGTTACTCATATTATTTTGTGCAGCGCTCAAAACTGGTTTCTTGAATTCAGAAGCAACAATTATGCCAATTCCACTTGCAGCTGAAAGGACAGTATTTACTGAGCCACCTGTAATAACAACCTTGCTCTAAGTGAGAGGGCTTTATCTCAACCACTTTCTCTTTTTAGCAGTCAAGGTGACCTTTGGTCACTAGAGGAACCAAATCAATAGTATTAACATGAACTAATCCTTGCGGAAGCATTTATTTTTTTTCTTTCCCTTGCTAAGCCAAGGAAGCAAGAATTGCCTCAACTCTCAAATTATAAGCCTAAAATGATACGCCTTGAGTTGGTGTGTCTAGACAATTTTAAAACTATTCTGATTTTTTAGAGTTAAGGAAGTTCAGTTTTGTCTACTGAACTAAACTTCTACAGTCAAAAACTCTGTGTACTCTGATTTTGCAGCAAAGATTATTTACAGGCCAAATCATCTCTAAAAGACACACTACTATAACTTTCACAGTTTGGAAAACTAAAAATCTGAGTGCCTATTTGGTAAGAGGAATCCAAGCTTCCTGAATTTAATTCCAATCCACATTTGGTACTTGGTCATCCTATCGATGGACACAGCAAAAATGTGTTGAATTCTTACTCAGGTAAAAAAGTCCAAAAGTTAGCAAAATGAAATTATTTTTGCTTTTTTTTTTCTTTTTTCAATTGGAAAGCAAAGATTATGAATACTCCTGACTATACTGATGCTAGACCTAAGTTTCTAATGCCTAATTACATATGCCATGCAAGTAGGAGAGAAAAACGCTTTCAGGTATGTACCAATCCACTAATTAATGTATTAAAGTGGCAAACACGCACATGTAGATAAAGTAACATATTTATTATAAATGGCTACAGAGAACAGAAAAGCAGTACATCTTTGTATGCAAGGTTGTTAAAGAATACATTTTATGTAATATTTCAAATTTTATGCAGCCAAGACCTTCTTTATAACATTAGGGGGAAAAAAAAGAAAAAAAAAAGTAGAACTCAGAGAAAACAGATCAAGAGACTTAAAAATGTAATCTAGTCCATATTTTTATCTTGTTCTGGTCTAACTGATGTCCAAAAATCATTAACTGAAATTCTTCAACTTAGAAAAAAACTAAGTTCCTGTCACCTATTTTCTTTGGAGATCTGTCCACTTGCCATTTTTTCCCTCTACTTGAAGCAGCAAAGAGGTAAAGAAACTATTCAAAAGCAGCAGCTTAATTTTCTAGACTGTAAAGCTTCTGGAAACTTACAAAATATTTCCCTTTTCTGTGTTACCCCATCTATTTATCCAATGCTGTTACCTGTTTTGTTCAGCTAGTACTGCACACCCCACTTGTGTGGTGCAGAACCTTAGCCCTGGCGAGACTGTCTGCTGTGTACTCACCATGGTGATGTGAATATCTGAATACAAATGGAAACATTGTCTAGAGTCCCACTTCTGTAGCTGGTGTATTAAAGGATTCAACAGTACTGCAGACAGACATTTTAAGCCCAAACAATCCTACCTTTGAGACAGGGTAATTAAATTTGGTTGACAAAGATTAGGACCACGAAGCACAAGCAAATGGTAAAAAATACATCAAAGGAAGAAAAGAGATGAGAATTGGGGCATTCTTGATTTCTAGTTTATTAAGGAAAGCAGCAGAGGGCAGACTGTTCTACAGATTGTGAGATTCCTGAAATGTTGTTTAGAGAGCTCATTCTAATAATATCAATGAGTTAACCTAAATAAATGAAACAAGCGAATAAAATCTACACATTTTTTCCCCTAGAAAGAGCAGCAATTAAGGAAAAGGCAAACCTTGCATGAGCTTTTTAAGAAGCCTGCCAAAATTCTGCTCATTTTCACCTCTCAGCTATTCAATAATTCAGGCAGTACAGTGCAGTCAAAACGTCCACTTGCCATTTCTGCATTTCTGTGAAGCATTAGTCAGTGTTTTTTAATCATGTTGCCTATCTCTGGAACTGTCATTGCCCTTTCTTGTTTTGTTACTTTGAGGAGAAAGACCAGTGAAAACAATTTCATGCCTTGAAAAGAAACATGCAATGTTACTTCTACATTTTGTAAAACTGTGAGAAAATCCATTTTAAATTTCACCCACCTGCCTTTCCAAAATGATGGCTTATCCTCACATGCCAGTGAGGTGAAGCAATCTGAAAGGAGGTTGTAGCAAGGTGAGTGTTGGTCTCTTCTCCCTAGCAACACGTGACAGAATAAGAGGAGATGGCCTCAGATTGCACCAGGGGAGGTTTAGATTGAATATTAAATGAAACTTCTTGACTGAAAGGGGTCTCAAACACTGGAATAGGCTCCCCAGGGAGGCACCCCATCCCTGGAGTTGTTTCAAGGAGGCAGAGATGTGGTGCTGAGGATCATGGCTTAGCACCAGCCTTGGTACAGTCAGATAGTGGCTGGACTCGACGATCTTACAGGTATTTTTCCAACCAAAATAATTTTAATATTCAATTTCAAAATAGCTCTGCTAGTTCTATTCTGCCACAGTTTCCATTTGAATTGAGCTTTTTTCCTTCTTTCTTTCTTTTTCCCCCTTAGAATATCACTTTTAATAAAAGCATATTTAAATGTTCTAAGGCCATTGTTATAGGATACTGTAACAGATCGCCTTTTGCACATGTAACTACATTTTGAAATGAAAAATGCAGAAGTTTGAATTTGTGGTGGTTTTGCGTGGAACAGATTTGAGCCATACAATGCTGCATGTCATATTCTTACAAATATTAATATTCGAGGATGCTCGAGTGAAGAATGTTCGTTTACATACAAGCCTTGACACTGCCTTCTCTTTCCCTCCTTGACAAGGTGACTCATGCAGGAGCTGTGCTACCAGGGTTTCCTGGAATATGCTTTAAAGTACACAAAAACTCATTGGATCAGCCATTTCCCCCTCTACTTTCTCCCAGCAGTTAAAAAACTAGAAGAGATTCATTGACTAGACTATGCAGAACCAGCATACTTACTTTACTAGCAATATTAGGTGTATGGAGATCTCATAAGAGTTCTTCTAAAACCCCTGAAATTACATTAGTGCAACATCCTGGCCAGAAATTTCAGAAACTGGGGGGGGGGCAATACCTCCCCCCTCACTGGGGATGGCAGGATGGGAACTGGGGAAGTGGGAATCAAAGAGATCTAAGCAAAGAAATTGCATTAAAAAGGACAAACAGAATAGGACAAGAATTCAGGGATATCACTCAGGATTACCACTCTCCCAAAATAATGGCATCAAAAAATTGTGTCAGCGTTTCTTTTAGAGCTGTGGGTGGCTACTGATGTCAGTTACTGCTGTTCGGCTTCTCTGCATAAGCCCTCACCTCATTCCCTCTGCTGGCTTCAGAAAGTAAACTGCTGGGGAAATCAAACGAGGTGCAGACTGTTTCACTCTTTATTCTTTAATAGATGTCACCAATGCCCTTCCTGTCTCCTCTGTCCTAAAGTCCAAACATCAGCCAGAAGTTACTATTGGTTAAGTTCACCCAGACAGAACACTGCAATAACTCATCAGTATTTTTGGGCTGCAAGTAGACCAAACCCATCTCACACCCACGCCTTGGAAACCATTAGCATTACAATAGCAGCAAGTTTGTTCGAACAGCAAGGAGTACTTTAAAACGAAATGCAAAACCTCCCCAAACCCACCAGTCTATTCTTTGCAGCCTCTGAACACTGGAGAATAAGGTAAGCAACCAAATATAATGTTCATAAAACTAGCAAATGCATAGTTTATCTCAGCCATAATCCATCAGGTAACTTTAATGGTGTTAATGATCCTGTGAAAAAATTACTGTGTATTCAGGTAATTAAAGATCACCTATACAGTATTTCCAAAAGGAAGAATTAAAATTATAATGACAGATATGAACATGAAAATATTTTCCTTTAAAAACACAAATTCCTGATCGGATTTTCATAATAAAAATTGTTTTCCCAGGCTAACTCAAAATAAACAGTTAACTGGATATAATATTACCATTAACATACATGAACAGGGGTCAATTCGTGGTACATAAACTCGTCAAGAGAAACCTTAAATGTTCCCTTGAGTCAGGATAATTCTGAATGATGCACTGATTTAATGCAGCTTGCCAGCAAGTTTGCATTCAGCAATTGTAGAAAGGATTTCACTCTTAAAAACTAGGAACCTCAATGAATGATACTAGGTTTAAGAACTTTCTGGTATACAGGAAAGGTCTAAGTAGAATCTCAGAAATCCATCCTGGAACTAGAAGTAAAAATAACCCAGCTTCATTCTGGACTGTGGCAACTTATAAATATCAAGTTATGGAGTATATTTGTGGTGCTGTTAAATTTGATACCATCTTGCTTGGAAAGAGCAAAGGAAATAGTTTCACCTAATTAAATTACTTGCTATCAGGACCTTTGGAGTATTTTCACAAGACACATAAACAAATTATTGGAAAATGGAACAGCCTTCCTTATTTCATTTATGATTTGTTAATGATTGCATCAAAAAGAAAGTGATTCATAAGGAGTTTTTAAGGCAAAAGGGGATTATTAAAATGAGATAATTTTATCCTTCACATGATACAGGTCACAGATTTTTGTTATCTGGTTCTTGCATTATTGTGATTCTATTGCAACAGGCATATGTAAGTTAGAAAGCGACTGAATATTGCTTTAAAGATGCCCACACTAGAAACCCTTCAATAGTATAGATTGTACATTCTCCCTTCTTACACTGAGCCACAAAACTGTCTTATAAAGCCACAACCAGACATGAACTACCATGAAGATGGCATCATTCTCTTACTTCATTAAGAGAAATAGAGGCTTCCTACTGACTTTCCAAATAATAGATCCTGCAGTCATACAAAACTCTGACATGGAAGGTGGATAGCTATGTAAATGTGAAGCCATGATTCTAAACAGAAAACACATACAAACAAATTATTTGTTTCCTTCTTAATTTCTCCGCATTTTTTGTTATGGTAAATCAGCCAACAGTACTCCATCAGATAAACAGTGTTTCGGGAGGTATAATTAAAAATGGATGACTACTGGAACAACCTTCCGAACCAAGAAGTGGAATACATTGCAAAATTTATCTAGTCCTTTAGAGTGTATGTACTGCATATCACCAGCATGCATTGAGAAACAGACCTAAGATCACTAACAGAAAATTTTTTAACCAGTGAAGATGACCTTACTAAACTGATGTAAGGCAAGGCTGCCAGAGTCTATTCCTCAGAGATCTCTGAATGGTCCCAAAATGCCTTTATTTACATGCATTGCTAACCTGTCAGTAACAAAATTATCAGATAATTTTGTGAAGGTCCTTTCTTTCAGAGAGATGGTTTCAAGTGAGGCCACACTACCATGGCCTTTGGATGTGTGACAATGAAATTAGAGACAACGTTAAAAGAGCTAATGGAATATTGTGACATTCACAGAGAAAAGGCAAAATGGAGAGAAAAGAATAAAGGGAAAAGAGAGAATATAAGATATCAGTACAGTTTATCAAAAAGAAGACTGAGATGATGTATTGTCTATAAATCTGCTTCAAGAAAGAAAAAATTACTACTAAAGAGCTCTTTAATCTGAGAAATCCATAATAAGAAGCAATTCCTGAAAGCTGAATTTTAAAAAGAAGCAAATTGGAACAAATTTGTCTTTTTTTAAATAATGAGGGTAATATAGGAAACCAGTGAAACAAGAGTGAATTGTGCATTTTAAGTCTTCGCATTCACATAAGTATCATATATTCATTTATTAGTATGATGCTTCATTGACAACATGGGAAGATAGGAAAGGTATCAAAGATCCTGAAATGTATGCACAACAGATATCTTGTGTAATACTTAAAATGAATGTATTGGTGGCTTTAGTATTTCATTGACTGCAAAGCAAACAAAACAGAAACATGCTGAACAGCAGCTGCTGCCTGACAAGCCAGAGGAGCACAGTTTTTAACTGGGGTGCTTAGAACCAGGAAAAGATCTGAGTGACTCTTCCACAGCTGACACAACTCCTGGTTAATTAAGTAGATACATTTGAGTAGCCAGACTGCCCAATTCTGACAACTGTCATCAGCATCTAGCAAGGGAATATAAATGCAATAGATGAATGTGGAAATAGTCCAAAATGTATTTGGAAGGCAGATCACAGCAACTACTCTGCTAAGTAAAATAATACCCAAGAGGAAAGCTAGGAGCAGATTCCTTGTTGTCCATGTGACGTAATTGCTACTTAGCTCCCAGGCTCTGTTGGAAAGATACACATTTAGTTGTTGCTGAGACCAAACCAAGGAGCAGTTCAGAGGGAGGAATATTCAAAGGAGTGCCTTCCATAGACAGTGTGAAAAGGCTGTGCCTGGTTTTGGCTTCTTGTGGCCTATACATTCTTTCAGCTCTAACCACAAAGGTTTTTCATCCTCTCAGATACCATTGCATGCACTCCTACCACGTTCTGTACCTTGTAAGACACAACTTTTATCTAGTATTATAAAAACTCTGTGCTGTAGGGCTGAAACACAGCCATTGCATTACTTGAGAGGCTTTGAAGTGAAAAGAGAAAATGAAAGGAAAAGATCTCAGACTCATGGAGGACCCCAGTCAATTGTTATTTTGGGGTTTATCTCAGGAAACAAAGACCTTGAAGCAAGCTACTAAATTTCTTGGAGTTCAGCAAGCATTCCCTTAGATAGACACATTTTTGCATTGCCCATACATTCTCTGATGCATTGCCACTCAAAACCAAAAAAAAGTGAAAAAAATTAGGAGGGGAGAATGTGACACAGGTAAAGAGATTCTGCCATAAATAGTTGATTGGGAAAAAAGTCATGAAATAATCAGATGCAAAATATAAATTTGTTCATGAAATCCAATCCTTATATCCAGCTAACTAAAATATTTGCTTTACTATGAAAGCCAGTAGAGAGATGAAAAGCAAGATGAACTATGGTAAAAACATGACAAGCTAAGAATGATCCGCCTCCAGAGGTTAAAAAAGAAAAATCATGAAGGATTTGCTTCTAAGAATGTTAAAAGAACTATTTAAGAAACTAAATGGTGTTGAATCTTTTTTCAAAGACTGCAAATGGTCAGAGGGAGAACTATGTAGTTTCCTCGAGCTTTTTGAAATTAAATATACATTTTTCCTGCTCCAGGAAAATCCTGAAGCATGACAGATGTCTACCCTGAATGTGCTCTGATTCACCCCCACATATCTCTTTTTTTTTTTTGCAGTCTAGATGGCAACATCCACACATCTTGGCTGAGGTCTTCACTGCTTGTGCAACAGGACACTGCTGCCTTAGGTAGATGCATCCTAACTCTGAGGGCACAAGGGCATGTATTCGGCAAGCTCCGTGGCACAGCCGCTTGAAGCATAAAATATAAGCATAATACAAGTAATTTAATAACTTCTGGCTATTTAAGTTCAGCAACATCTTAGTGCTTAAGAAACAAGACTTGAATATTGCTTCAACACACAGAATTTTCTAATTTAAGCCAATTTGGATGTTAAAGTCTCATAGTATTTGCTCTGTTCCATGTGTATTTTTCCATGTATATTGTTTTGTGTAATGTTCATGTATATTGTACATCTGTTACATGCACATTGTTTGATTTCTAATATTGTTAATCTGTAAAATTCTGCCAGGTTGATGAAACACACCTGCTTTTATAGCAATTCAAAAATGTTTTGATTGAGAAATTTTTCTCTATATGGAGATATAGATGATATAGATATAGATATATAAAAGATTTCCATCAGCAACAAAGAAACTGGTACATGGAAATAAAAAGAACAGAGGCTCAAAGATGTTATAAAAAACTTTAAAACTCAGCTACTCAATGAAGAACAGATTGTTATGCATAAAATCATGCCCACAAGAGGAAAGTGTTCACATAGAGGCAGTGAACAGTGAAAGAACAGAAAAAGGGACAGAGCAAAGATGGAGTTGTAACATTCTTCACTATTGCATGACAAGTTATCAGTAATACAATAAGATCTGACAAAATTAGCCAAATATAATAAGATAAAGAATAGGCTGACATATGAAAAAACATTTTTTACTATTTGAATGCCATGTATAATTAAATTTCATTCTAAAGAGCATCTGTATGGTCCCATCGTTAGTGATTTTTAAAAAACCAAACCCTGAACCTTTTATTTTTAACCTTTGTGAAGATCATTAGATAATGGTTGGACTTGATGATCTTAAAGATCTTTTATAACTGAAACAATTTTATGATTCTAAGATTCCATGCAGCAGCCAATATGCTGTCAAAATTAAAGAGCAAATCTCTTCATGGCTTACTTCCCAGGACCTTTTTTTCTGCTATTAGTATCATCATCAACCACACAGAATCTGTAAACAATTTGTACACATGCAGTCTTTGCCCTGTGGGAACCTGCTTTTAACTGATTAAGGCATGATGTGAACAGTAGTTCACTTCTGGTAGGAAACTGCAAAATGTTGATGGTTCCATGTCCATGGCAATGTTTAATGGCAAATCCACAAAGCAGTGGGAAAAGTAAGGACAAGAGTGAAATTAGAGACTCAGGCAAATATTATGGACTCAGAGTTATAGAGGAGTTTTTTGATCACCTGCATTATCTGAAATATATAAATACAAATAAAAATGTGATTAGAAATATTTATATAAGTAATTCACAAAGTTAGAAAGGGCACAGTCGCATTCTCCCATAACATCTGAATGGGAAAGTTAAAGCTTATAATTTAAAACTAATTAACTAGGTAATTAATGCAGACATCACTGTTTGGAAGATAATGGCAAAAAGCTGTTTGGAGTTTTGTACTACTTGTAATAATATAATTCTGAAATTTAAAAAAAAATAAAGAAAAAAGAAAAAGAAAAAAAGGAGACAAGACCTTATATGTGGAAATTCTGATTTTAAAAATAGCCATCCTACATCCCAAGAGAAGCTGCTCTAAACAGAGATGTTCCTCACTGAATGTTGCAGTGTTCAGTGATGAAGAGACATGTAAATAAAAACTAGACTCCTAGTTATGTAATTGCACTCAATCTTTTGAAATATCTTATTATATATGGATCTCTTTGACCAGACTTTGCCCTGCTTGTTCGTCTGATCTTTCTGTTTTACTTTGTCATTTTAACGGTAAACCCTGTTTGCAAGATGCCTGACAAGTTGAAAATTAATCTAAGTAATGCCTTCAGTTCATCCATAAGATCAACTGCTAAACAGTAAAGGGGGAAATCCTGTTGTGTGGTTCATGATTGGTCTAAATAAAGTTAGTCCATACTATCAACAAAAGTGATGCACCTGACTTTCTCATTGCTGTTCTTGGCTCAACAGTCCAATTCTGCTCATGCTGATTCCACTGCTGCACAAGCACAACAGGGAACCATTTGCACTGGAAAGCATCTCCACAACAAAACCCAAACAACTCCTTTACCTCAGATTGCATTTTCCAGTTCCCAGATCTGGATTGCTAGGCAGCAAGAGGGATGGATGGGAATGCTGGCTGATGGTGAATGGAACCAGTCCTCAGAGTAGAAACACATATAGATTAGTTTAAATAAATTGTGCAGCTGCACCCTTTGAGGAAATGTTAAGTATTGTATTACAACTTCTTTTCATCTTTTAGTCCTGATTACCTCAAATTAAAAAATAGAATAAAAATTTTAAAATGTTTTACTTTTCTGAGTGTTCTTTATAAAAGAAACTATCTTATTAAATTGCATTGCATTTAATTGGTTTGTTACTTCAAAAAAAAAAATCAGTTGTTTCTTATCTGCCTAAGCAAGACTAGAAACCTAACACAAGGCATTCAGGTTCTAAAATATTGTTACAGCCTGCGGTACTTTGTTGGATTTTCCTGCTACTTTCTTTAGTATATTTAACTTTGGTGGATTTTCCTGCTACTTTCTTTAGTATATTTAACTTCCCTTTGGAATTTTCATTTCCAGTTTAAAATTGTTTCTGCAGATTTTGGAACTACTAAATTGCTACGTGACAATCAAAAGTGAAACTGTCATACTTAATATCAGTGTATATTAAAAAGCAAAAAGTCAGCAAGTAAAAGCAACCAGCATGTAACTCTATATTAATCTCATTTCCTATTTCTAATGGTATTTTACAAAGGAAAATACTGTAAATTAGTATCTTGTGTGAAGGGGGAGTATGTAGACAGAAAACCAACTTTTTTTTTTCTTTGCCTTGCACTATTTGCATCAGCACTGAAAAAAAAGAGGGTTTGGTGAACAGTTTCAACAAGGAGGTTTCCAGTTGTTCACCCTTCCAACAGAATAAAACTAATAACATGATTAAAACTTCAAGCAAAGCTTTCAGTGAGCTCATGGATGATGGAGAGAGATCTGAAGCTTTAGGCAAATATATAAGCAGCCATACAAATTTTTAATGGCTGAATCTTAAAAAAGAAAAAATGTCCTGAAGTGTTTAAATCAAGAGTGACTTTATTTAATGTTTGAGCTGGCTCTGAACACATTAAAGCAGCAAAAAGGAGAACACATTTTTTGCTGTTGGTTTTCTTTTCTTCTCCAACTTTCAGTTTAAGCTAATCCAAACAACTTGAATTTGCATCAGGTGTATGAAGTAGATATCTACGAGAACATTTTAAAATTCAAATATTCTCTGTGGCATAGTATGCCTGGATTACATTTTGAATTATCTTCTCCTTACTTCTGAAATAGGAATTGTAAGGGAAATCTAATTACTGGATGTAATTACTGGATCTGCATATTCTTTGGAACTTACTGCAGTGAAACAACCTCATGATTTCACTGCTTTTTTATGACCTTCCCTGAGGAGATGCTAGAAAAAGACCTCTCTAAAGCTTCTCCCCAACATACAGGGGAAAAATAGGACAAAAAGAGGCAAATGGACAAGATTAGAGAAGGGAGTGGTGGAAAGGACAGTCCAAGGAATTACAGCACCATTCTTCCCTAGTACTTCCTCAGCCAGTTTGCATATACAGAACAGTTCACCATTTCCAGTTACCCAGAAGGCTCCCAGCCTCGGCAGGTGACCTTCTCTAGGAAAGTCAAATAACCAACCTGAAGCTGCAACCCAAGATCTCACTAAGACATGAATCCTCAAAATTTCCAGGAAGTATATCAAGTACATGTAATCACATTTGAGACAAGAACGATCACAGATAAACAAGAAGACATATTTTCCAACTTGTCCTGAAAAAACAGGTTTGCCTGTGGTCACAAATCAAGAAATCATTGCCTTAAATGGCTTTTTGATGTGGATTTTTAAAAAGAAATCCGCATCAGCATTCTTCTAGTGCTGCTCCTGGCAATTCATCTTGGGACTTCTTTTCCTCTCCACAAGCCACTTCAGTCTGATAGGTCATGCACGAGGGATGAATAAGAAATGTACGATGGCTGTATCTTTAGAGGAGAAAAAATCCAAACACAAGGTAGAAAAAGATATTTCAAGACCAAGAGATTCCTTTTTTTTTTTTTTTTTTTTTACATTTTCATATCTGTAGAGGGTTATTTGTCTTTATGTGTTAAGAAACAAGTTGTATTCATGTGTAAAAGGCACTTCATAAATAGAAAGCACAAATGTATGGGCCCAGTGAGCTGCTAACCAAGGTAACTCACGTGTAAAGTACTTCTTATGATGCATTAGATGTGTCAGCATATTTCCAGGCTAAGAATAGACTGAAATAAGCCATTTGTTATTTTTTTCATGAAAATAAATTGGAATTCATATTGCACATCATTCATGCAACTAGAAAACTGCAATCTTACATGGTTTCAGTTTTACTGCTTTTCTTTGTCAAACTGACTGAAATCAATTAAGGTGATACATTATTGCACATAACAAATTCATAACTTCAAGAGGAGAAGCAGCACTAATTGCTCAAAAGCTGCCTTAAACATTTATGAGTTACTGTAAAGCAGGAAAAGAGAACAGCCTCTAGCTACAAAAAGACAATCGTACAGGCAGCAAAGATGTGACTACAGCTCAGGCAGGTAATGCGCAAGGAGCTGAAGCAGCCCAGGTATTGTAACAGTCTTATCTGCAGCAGCACTATGATCAGTATGGGCTGATCTCCCAACACATACTCACGTTCCTAGGTGCAATGTGAGTTCACTCACTGAGTTCTTTCCTACCACAGCTGTACTCCAGGCACCTAGCTTAGGTATCACAGGATGTTAGGGGTTGGGAGGGACTTCAGGAGATCATCTAGTCCAACCTCCTGCCAGATCAGGACCATAGAATCTAGCACAGGTCACACAAGAATGCATCCAGATGACTCTTGAAAGCCTCCAGAGGATTTTGCAAAGATGATGGAGAGTGGTAGAGTGACAACGTCAAGCAGCTATCTCAACACTCTTGGGTGCATCTCATCAGGGCCCATGGGCTTATGAATATTCAGTTTATGTAACCGATCCCAAACCCAGTCTTCACTGACTAGTGGAGAGTCTTCCCTCCTCCAGTCTTCTTCTCTTTCATCCAGGGTCTGGAATTCATATGGCAGTTCAGTCTTAGGAGTAAAGACTGAAGCACAGAAGGCATTCAGCAACTCTGCCTTCTCTGCATCCCCAGTTATCAGGGCTGCCTCCTTGTTCAGCTTTGGGGCCACACCTTCCCTATTCTTCCTTTTCCTACTGATATATTTGAAGAAGCCTTTCTTGTTCTTTTTAATCTCCTTTGCCAGTTTTAATTCTAAGAGGGCTTTGGCCTTCCTTCTTGCCTTCCTATATGCCCTGTCTACTACTCTATAGTTCTCCCAAGTGACAAGTCCCTTCTTCCATGAACTGTAAGTATCTTTCTTCCATCAGATTTCCTTCAGAAGCTCCTTGCTCATCCATGCAGGTCTCCTGGCACATCTACCCCATCTTTCACTCAAGGGAACACACCTATCTTGGACTCGGAGGAAGTGGCATTTAAAAATTGCCCAACTTTCCTGGGCTCCTTTACCCTCCAGAGTCTTAGCCCATGGGATTCCTGCAAGTATATCCCTGAGGAGTACAAAGTTAGCCCTGTGAAAGTCCAGGGTTGTAATCCTACTTATAGCCCTGCTTCTACCCTGTATAATACTAAACTCCCCCATGCTATGACCACTGTCACCAAGGCAGTTCCCCATCTTAATGTTCCCAACCAGTCCTTCTCTATTAGTTAATACAAGGTCCAGCAGTGCATCTCTTCTTGTTGGCTCCTCCACTACCTGCATCAGGAAGTTATCATTGATACACTGCAAGAGCCTTTTGGACTGGCTGTGACTGGCTGTGGGGTTATTCCAGCAAATGTCAGGGTGATTGAAGCCACCCATGAGTACCAAGGAGCATGTACTAGAGGCTACCTCAGTTGACCATAGAAGGCCTCATCAACATCTTCTGCTTGATTTGGTGGTCTATAGTAGACATCCACAACAGTTTCATCCTCATTTCCATGTCCCTTAATTCTTACCCACAATCTTTCAACGTGTTCTACCTCCCTCCCACAGCTGGTGGAGCCTGTAGCAGCACTACACCCCAAGAAGTTTCAAAGTTTTTGTAAAGACTGGAAAAAAACATACTTGAAAATGCAAGAATATTTGAACAGCCTCTGGAGACTTGCTGATGAATTCAGAGAACTGCTCAAGTCAGATATTTATTCTCTTCATCCATCCTACTGATCCAATTGCATTAAAAGAAGTTAAAACCAGTCCTTGTTTTTATTTTTTTTTTTGGTTGTGGCTTTTTTTTTTTTTTTATTGTTTCATAAACATTGCTATAGCTGTCACTGGAATGTTCTTCAATTGTACGTAGAAGAAGATATTTTCCCCTTACTTTATGCCAAATCTTCAAGTTCTATATTTAACACATTACTTAAGGAGTTATTTCGTATACTTGCAAATACTTTGTGTTCTGTTGCAAATATCATTGTATATGGCCAATATATCCTGCTGCAAGCAGTAGCAAAAGAAAGTCACAGCTCTGCAAAATCTGGCAGCCCTTGCAGATGAACAAATGGGGTATGTCTTATGGGCATACTGAGAAGTTCTGAGACACTGCAGAATGAAAGGCTGTTTTCAGACCTGAAAAACTTGCAGAGGCATAGGGAGGTTCAGAGGAGTGCTAGGCAGGTAGCAGTGAAGGACTCCTGGGTTTGCTGAGATGGATTTAATATGGGTAGCTGTTGACACTGAAAGGATGCAAGAGAGGGCCTGCAGATTTGTGAAATAGCAGAAGTACCACATCACATAAAAAGAGACTATTCAGCTGGAGTGGAGTATTAGATTTTCCTGCAATAGCAGGACAGTATTCTACAGCATAAAAATTTTGGGAAGACTGTGTCCTCACCCTGAGATTATGTTGTTTCATTTTTCCCTCTCTACTGATTATCTTCTCTTTTTTGATATCACAGAATAGCCAAATGGACAATACTAGGCTCCCAGACCAGGAGGTATGACAGACATTATATATATAGAACTGCTGGTTTCCTAAAGTTTGGCAGAAAATAAAAGTGCAGCAGAATAGAAGCAGCATTTCAGAGTTGTAAGATGTGGAGCACCTGGTAGCTTTATGTGTTTTAGGGGCAGGGGATGTTGATCAAGTGATTGAAATTAAAACACAGAGTAAAAACACACAGCTGGAGACAGAAAAGTGGAAAAAGAACTTGTCTTTGAAAGTTTTTTCCTTCAGTGATTCACACTGAGCAGCTTGAGGACTCTACACTGGCTATGGCAGTAGTAGCTATGTGCTACTGAAGGCTGAGGTCTTCATATATGCATTCATAATTTCAGTGAATGGTTAACTCTGCCTCATCTTTCAGAGAGAAAAGAAAAGGAAGAAGTGACAGAGGAGAATGTACAGATAAATATAGAGCCAGTTCTGGGTGCCTAAGACTTTGATATTCTGATACACAGCCTTTTACTAGCTGGGTAATAGTTAGTAACCTCATTAGCAACCTCATAGTAACCATCAACTGCTTTCGCTACAGGGAAACTATTGTTCTTCTGTTCTGTTAATGTTCTGAACAACTAAGATCAAGACTGGAGACAGGTGGTAATTTTCCTGACAGGTGGCCACATTACACAGCATTTTCCCAGATCCCTTCCCAAAATACAAATGCAATCTGGAAGTATACAACTGCCAAGAATATCTTCTTTTCTCTTCTCTTTGTGTACATACTGTTTCATTTTTTTCTCACTTCATATAGGAACTAAAATAACACATAGTGATGCACATTTGGGCAATGAAATTTTTACAACCTCTTCTTACATTTGAGGAATTTATTTATCCTAGGATTTTATATAGCCTTTCTATATGTATCAGAACATTAAACAAATGTCACAGTGCTAAAAGCCTGACTGTGAGAACAATTTCCATGTATGCTACATATGCCATTCAATGATTGTAATATGTAAACTAAAACCTGTGGATCATGCCACAGCAACAGTGAAGTGTATAGGGGAAGTAAGATATAGGATGTACTAGATCCATCCTTAGCACTTTACACTGTTAGGTTACAATTACAGCATTACAATACAAAAGATGAAGGGAATCAACCTGAATTCCTTATGATCTGGAAGACAACACAAAGAATATCACCAGAAAGATGCATGAAAGCTTTCAGGCTAAATATCTGAAGTGCTCGTATCTGAAGTGCCAGCCTGAAAATCAAAGAACTTATGGGTCAAGTCCCTTTACCATTCAGTACCTCAGTTTCCTCATCAGTAAAACTGGGATAGCTCTGTTGATATAATTTTAATCATACTTGGTGATTAAAGATTTCCCTAAGAGATACAGCATTTCCCCCATTCCATAGTGTTGGGTTTTTTTAAAGTTTTAATTCATAGCAGTATATAGATTATGAAATATCAAATTAGAACCACACTATTTGAAAGTCAGTGCAAACCAGAAAATGCAAAATGAAAGCATTGAAAAATTAATTCTGTCTTCCTTTACATGCAATGCTTCTCAAAAATGTTTAGACTTCCTTTTTAAAAAACCTGACTGATACAGAAAAAAATGCCTATAGGATTCCCTGCACTTTGTTTGATGTTACACCCATAGGAACTGGTTAATAAGAGAGATTTTCTTAGTTTCCAAAGTCCATGGAACCCCAAAGTCACTTCAAGTAAAAGCTATGTTACCAATTTGACATGGTGGAACCAATACGCATGCTATTTTTCCTGCAAAAAAATGTTTACAATGGAGATTTTATATTTACAATAATAGTTGGGCTAACAGTCCAAACTGCTTTAAGCAAAATCAATTTTTAACACAACTCTTTGCCCATTATTATAAAAAACAAATATATGTTCTTCTTCAAACATTTTATTTTATTTTAATGAGAAGAATGAAAGTTGGGAGAAAACATAGTCAAGGTATGTAAAGGTGAAAAGTACAGCAACCATCTGGAATAACCACATTCAACTCAGAAGAGCTGCTCTAGATTTAGACTAGTGTCCAGAGCACTAAGAGAGGTAAAAAAACAAACGTGAAATGCTTTCATCACATTGGAAACAGTAAGCTTACTAAACAGTAACAACAACAAAACCTAATGAATCTCCTAGGTTATCCAGAGATAAAGGAAGCATTCAAATAAGAATATTTAAAAACTTAATTATTTCTTTGATTTAGCTTTGAACAAAGTGTATTTGCAAATGATCTTTTATGTATGCTCCTTTTTTTTTTTTTTTTTGGCTTATGTGTTAGGTAATACTATCAATGATGAGGATATGAATTCTATGATTCTATATCAGAAACACAGGCCCAGAAATCAGCAAGTAATGTCCTAAGCAAATTGCTAGTAGGTTTAGATTAGATTTATCTCATGTCTTGGAACAAGCATGGGAATAAAGCAGATTGAATGCTAGCAAACACACCCCATACTTCCATTGCATGGATGATAAAAACATATTTTTAAAAGCTACTGGAGATGAGCTAGGAAATTAGAAATCAGTAGATTTTATATAGGCATGTTGCAATGTTCTCTGAATGGAAATAAGAAATATGATGATAAAGAATATTATCTAAGCATAATTCCCTAAAAATTCATGTGATATTGATCTCTTGGTACTGCTTGACCTTCTAAAAGGTCATCAAATTGGACAATTTCCACAGTTGTCATAAAGCTGCAGATAATGTCCTTAAGCAGAAAACGATGCAGAATCTGAATAGACACAGAATAAGAGAAAAGATTTCACAGATTGCTTTGGGTTAGAAGGGACCCTCAAAGGTCATCTTGTCCACCCCCCTGCAGCGAAGCAAGGACACCTCCAACTAGATCAGGTTGCCCAGGGCCAAATCAAGTCTGATATATCACACCATGTCCATTGATTATAAATTATGGTGGAGGTGTGGCAGGTAAGGCATGTCTAACTGTCAACAAACTGAAAAGCTGAATTCTAAGAGACTTCAAAACTTTCCAATAGGATCATCACAAAATTGAAAAGCATTTTAAAAACTGATGGGAGATAAGGGAGCACAATCCACTTTCAATAGCAGTTTTGACATTCTGAAGCAATTCTCTCATCAAAACCGATAGCATTCTGTCATCAAAATCAATAACACTTGGGCTGAAATCACAATATTCCAGTGCACAGCTGACAAAATTTGCCATATTTCTTAAACTTTTAAAGACCTAAATAGTTAAACAAGTGGCAAAATCATTTGGTTTAGCAGTTTAGAGAGGATCTTTAAACACACCTAAACAAACCTGGTGAAAGAGCAAGATGATGGCCATGTGCTAAGTTGACAAATTCAATGTAATCCACACTAGAAGAAAAAAATAAGTCTGGTTGCTCATGCACATCAGGAGAAGATAAACATACAACAGGAATTCTAGGAAGAGACCTGTGTGTCCAGATAACTAACTGTATACAGATGGTTGGTGAACATAACTGTTGCAATAAAAAAGCCCCATGAGAGGTCCTATATGCTTGTGAGCTTGAAACTGACGTGAAGATTCACAGCTCAATCTCGCTCTAAAAGACAACTTTACAAGATTCTGTTGATAAAAATACCCTGCCTAAATTTCCAGAATCATGTCTGAGTAATAACTGGAATGAGCAGTGACAACAGGGCTCCAGGGCATATATACTATGATTATATAACCAGAGAGTGACTATAACTGAAAAAAAAAAAAGACATAATTTCCAAGGACGGTATAAAAATACTTCCTCAAATAACCCTTCATAATTTTGTAGTTGCTTGATAAATAAGAAATATGCATCTAAGGAAGTCTGTAAATGAGAAACAAAAGGTTTTCCTATTTTTTTTTTAATTAAAGAAGTTTGCATGAGTATGCTCCTCCCCAAAAGGTATTCCTAATTATTCAAGATGCTTGAAAATACTGTCAAATTCTCAAACTATCTACCTTAGGCAGTCTTTTTTTTTTTTTGTATCATCTGAGATACTTACTATTTCATAAATAGCAATATGGGCAGATTAAACTTGATCTTCTATGTCTTTGATACCAGTCTTCAATCACAGTAGACAGTCAGAGCTTCATGGCATACTGACAGACTTACCCTTATAATCATTGCTGGAACTACAGAGATTACTCATTTGCTCTATTCCCTACTAAGGAAGAAGAAGACAAAGTGAAAATGAGAAATATTCAATTGAAACTTGGATTCTAAAGGTATCTCTAGCAAGCGAGATGGTAATCAACTATAGTTTTATTAAGGAATGTAAAGTTGCTTTTTAAAAGACAAATAAACTGATGGTATTAATAGCTTTGGCCATTACTAATTCAGATTTAATTTGAGAGATGCTTTATATAACCTATTTTTTCACTGAAATTCAGCTAATTTTACATAATGATTAATTCAATTCAATATTTGCACTTAAATTTTAAAATACACTTAAATAAATGTCAATCAAGACAAAAGCTATGATTCCTGCACTAGTGCAAAACTACCTCTAGTTCTTAAATATTATTCACTATATGATCACAATGAAGTGTTTAAAGAATATTAAAGACTGCATATTAAAGCCAGGAATTAGAAAAGAATGTCAACTGCAAGAGTTAAATTTGTATGTGCAACCTTGATTTGTCATTTGATTGTGTAATTACGATCACGATGGCAACTTCCTATCACAGAGCACAGTAGTGCAGTAGATTTACCCTCAGTTAAAGCCCTAAAACACAAGGTATTAGTCTTTCACTGCCTGTCCTTGTAAAACTCGAGAGCTGAAGATTGCACAAGTGAAGTTTTAAACATGGGAAATATCAGAGGCAGGCACAGATAACATATCTTTGCTTAATTACTGATTCCTTATCTTTGCAAACTGATAGATGAGTTCATACATGTCTATGACATGAATCTCATCCAGTTATGCTTAAAGATAAATCAGTAGTCAGACATCATTATGTACCAGTGGAAGGCTTGTTTATGTATAGCAAAGATGACACCAAGCGTATTGACTGTGAACATTCTTTCAGTCTCCATCATTCACAAGTTCTACCTGTCCTGTTAGAAACTGCACCACATTATCAGAATTGCTGGTAGAGGGCTTTTATGATTTCTCCTTTGGCAACCTTCAGCATCCTATTCTAAACTGGGGAATCAGAAAAGATCTTTAACCTATTCAATACTGATGGAATCAGTAGCAGCAGTTTCAGTAGTTTTCCTCTCACAGATAAATGCAGCTGTATGCAGTACCCCTCTAGGAACAACAAGAGAATTTTCAGTCCCTCTCGTAAGTTTTCACCATGCTAGGGGAACCAGACCAGACACTTTGATTACCTTGGGAATCAGAGAGCAACTAGACTATTTCAGGAAATCACCAACAGTTTCTCTTTTTCTCCTCATCATTTAAAATCAGTCTCACAGGACAGAAGATGGAAAAACAAATACAAAGAATGCAGTAGTTCAAAGAGGCTGCATTTCATTCTTCCATCCATTCTGCCACAGCACACAGCATGGCAAATTAGATAAGGACACTGATACAGCTCCTCCTCATCAGGCCCAGAAGCATAAGGTTGGTGAGGAATCCTGACAGTAGCAGATGTAAAGTTGTATAGGTGCTAAGACAGATATTATGCAGTACTAATTGAAAATTAATTAATTGAAAGTGTAGGCTTAATTGTACCATACTTCTATTGATTCAGTGTTTAAGAGCTTGTGATGGTTTTAAGACTCTCCTTTTCTTCACAAAGTTTGAGCAGAGAAAGTGAAAGAATGCAAATAAATCACTACTGGGTGTAAGAAAGCAAAATAATGATTATTCTAAACACTTCCATTGGAAAGATAGAAATGTTTAAGAATCACTACTCTAAACAAGATACGGGATAGTGGAGTAGTCGGGCAGTCTTGCAGTCCATCTTCTCTCAGTCTGCCTTCTTCTCTGGTTGAAGATAACACACCCTTGTACTGACCTTGACAAGCTAACAGCCTCTCTGCTTCTTGAATCTCCACCTTCTGCCAGGGGAGCCTGGGGGGAGTCCTTCTGGCTGAGGGGGGGAGGCCCCTTGGGGAAAGGCCCCTTGGGGAAGAAGCACAGCCCCTCAATGGGAGGGGGAAGCCAGGGGGCTTGGGTTGTGTTTTTCTGTTGATTGTACATATTTGTAAATGTTGTGAATAGTGTATATTTGTACATATTCATTGCGTTTCATCAGAGATTGTAGTTTTACCTGTATAAATCAGCTTCATTTGCTTCCAGACTGAGCTAGCCTGGTTATTGTCGGTGTGGGAGGGGGATTTCAGTTCTCACACTGTTACAGAGCTTCATTGGTTAGGGTAGAAACTTAGAAGGAAAATGTTCAGTCTTAATGTTATGTCTCCGTATCTTTCTGTGAAGCCCTAGAAATGGTTATGGCTAGCTAAAATAGGCAAGCTGTGGCATTGGCTAGATGAAATAGGCAAGCAAGCCCAGAATTTAATTAATTAATGGATTTGAAGCCAGGAGAGAATTACTCCTCTAAAACACAACTAGTAAGAGCTCATTGTTTCTCTGTCTTCTTCTGTACCCTACTGTTGTAGCCTACTTCTATGACTATGTAGCTCGTAGCAGTATTTATATCCCTTTCAAATAGTTAGAATTTTTTTTTTTACGCAACTGGAAAATGTCTCAAGTTCTTATGTTGCTCAGTGGCCCTGAAAATTACACTATTTTCTTATTGCAGATATTGATTTCCTGGCGATTTAATTTACTCTTAAAAGAAATTGAGAAACCTCCTTTGCTGTAGTTAAAAATGCCAGCTCAATGAAGTGATTCTTCTGCTTTTACTTTCAAGTACAAAAGAATGATCTCTCAATTAAAACTGAAGGAATCTATAAAATTAAATTGTTTTTAATTGGCATTTCCTTTCATTTGACAGTTCATTTGACAGCTAGCAACCATAAGCCACAAACCCTAAGAACATAGGAGAAGACATTCTTATGGATGTTGGTCACAGGAGAATTTATTTCTCTTGTTTCAGAAAAGACTGGACTTCCTGGCTTTGGTGGGACATTTTAGCTGGCACATCCTACTTGAGGAAGTTGGCAGCTTGAAAAGTTTATGGTCCATGTGATTGTTTTCATTTAGGTGAGTTATCTGTAAAATAATTTTATGTCCATTTTTATATGAACTTTTATTTTAGTTGACAAAGTAGCCAAGAATAGCTATTCATTCACTTTATATAAACCACAAGTTATGGAGGCTTAACCAAAACGCACAGGATAATTCACAGATGTTTTGAGTGTTCATTACTATGTGTTGAATGTATTTAAGGACTTCCTTTCTTCTATAGCTCTGGAAAATATAATTCTGGTATTCTTAAAAGAAATTTACGACTATGCATTGTATTTTGTAAGACTTCTTGACACAGGCAGACGCTTTTCCATTTTACTGATATGAACCAAGTTAAAGGCTCTATTCATTTCAGGACTTGAAAGGACAAGTCTCAGGCCTTGCTTTTATCTCAAAAAAATCTGTTTAGGCAATTCTAAGTCAGCAGGTGCCTCCATCCATCAGAAATCTTCTTGTACGAATGAAAAGATGTACCAAGAAAGCAGGCAAAAACTGCCCCATTAAGAGTTCAGCATTTCTTGCATCTAAAAATAAGAGGAAACTAAAATGAACAGTTACTCTGCTTGAAACAAAAGTGCTACGAGCACAATGTTCTGACCAAACCCTTCTTGGAACTACAGTGACTCTTGATATTTTCAGTTCAGAAGAGGAGGATGCAGAGCTTTAGGGAAGAAGGCAAAACTCATTAAAAGAGAGATGGAATAAGAAATCATGGCCAGCAGATTTCCATGTGGGATGGAGAGGTCTTAGCTTCCAGCACCTACGATAATCTGTGTATGCTATCCAATGATCTGTTAATATAAAATAATTTAATTCACCAGAGACAAGAGATATGGGCCCAGACAGACAGTTCTGAAATCACAAAAACTAACAGGTGCAATTAGATCTTCCAGGGTAAACTATTACTTTATGAAAAACTTCTGTGAAAGAAACAGATGAAGCTATTAGACATACAATCTGTCTTGCTAAGATAAAATTATCTACAAAAATGAGAATAACTTTAGATATTATAATTATTGCATCTCAACACTGTTCCAAAGAAAATTTATACAGTCCTTGAGCACAGGCTGGAGTGCAAGATTCCTATTTTAAATTTTTTGTGACTAAATCATTAACTGGTAAGGACTTGCTCTTGCTTTTCCTCCAAAGTGGAACACTTCAAGATGAAAAATGCCTCACAGATATATATCATCTGGGAGTGAAAATGTTGTTGTTTGTAATGGGATGTGTAGGTTTAAACCTTTGTGGAGAAAACTGAACTGACACTTTCATGTATCAAGTCAGTATATCCACGGCACAAGTCAGTGCATACCACGATGAGCACAAACCCTTAGAAGCAGCATCCATCACAGCATTTTATGTTCATTCTGATCTTGTTTGCTTGCTCTGAGAAGGTGTGGTAGAACTTAGTCCTTTATCAGAGGTTGCTGGAGAAACATTTGGATGATTAATCATATTAGCACTCTGTCATGAGACACATGCTCCCATAACATCCTTGTGAGTAAGCTCAGGAAGTGTGGGATAGAAGAACAGATAGTGAGATGGATTAGGAACTGGTTACACAAAAGAGTCCAAAGAGTGGTGGTCAATGGTGCCAGGTCCAGCTGGAGAGCTGTAACTTGTGGTGTTTCCCATGGATCAGTGCTGGGTCTGGTCCTGTTCATCATCTTCATCAATGACATTGATAAGGGAACAGAGAGACAGAGTGTCTGCTCAGCAAGTTTGCTGATAATACCAAACTGGAAGGCTTGGCTGATACACCTGAATGCTGTGCAGCCATTCTGCAAGACATGGACAGACTGGAGAGCTGGGCAGAGAGGAACCTGATGAGGTTCAACAAGGATAAGTGCAGAGTCCTGCACCTGGGAAGGAGTAATAAACTGCACCAGTACAGGTTAGGAGGTGATCTGCTAGAGAGCAGCTAGAGACAAGGACCTGTGAGTCCTGGTGTACAACAAGTTCTGCATGGGTCTGCAATGTGCCCTTGTGGCCAAGAAGGCCAATGGGATCCTGGGGTGCAGTAAGAGGAGTGTGTCCAGCAGATCAAGGGAGGTTCTCCTCCCCCTCTACTCTGCCCTGGGGAGACCTCACCAGAAATATTGTGTCTAGTTCTGTGCTCCCCAGTTCAAGAAGGTCAGGGATCTACTCAAGAGAGTCCAAAGGAGGGCTATGAGGATGATTAAGGGACTGGAGCACATGCTGAGAGCCCTGGGGCTTTTGAGTCTGGAGAAGACTGAGAGGGGATTTAATAAATGTTTACAAATATCTGAGGGCTGGGTGTCAAGAGGGAGGGGACAGGCTCTTCTCACTTGTGCTGTGTGATAGAACAAGGTACAATGGATATAAACTATAGCACAGGAGGTTCCACCTCAACACAAGAAGGAACTTCTTCACTGTGAGGGTCACAGAGCACTGGAAGAGGCTCCCCAGCAGGGCTGTGGAGTTTCCTTCTCTGGAGATTTTCAAGACCCATCTGGATGTGTTCCTGTGCAACCTGTGCTAGATTCTGTGGTGCGGCTCTGGCAGAGGGGTTGGACTTGATGATCATCGAAGGTCCCTTCCAAACCCTAACATCCTGTGATCCTATGATCTCATGCTGAGATACCTGACCCTCTTAAAACAAAAGCACTTGTGGGTGTCTACACAAACAACATGTAAAGCTTCTGAAGAGGCTGGGCTTTTCTCAGGTTAGAAAACTGAGCAGAAATGTTCAGAAGTTCAGCTTCAGTTTCAGATACCTCCGCACTCCAGTGCAGATTTTGACATTACAGATTTCAATGGGGCTGTTTTTCTGAGTAAAGCAATGTACTGGGGCAGGTCTTAAGGCTTCATGTGGTGTTATCTCCATATAGTGGTTTCATAAATGTCCCTCCATTGACTTTTTAAGCTCTCCGTGTAAACAGATGATTGGCTAAGAGTTTATACTCACATCTCTCAAGTGCTCACATGACTTCCTAACAAAACTATCTCACACATAAATTGGATGACTTAGTTCCTTCAGAAAGGAAATAAAATTAAAAAAACCCTCACACCTTCAATGAGAAGATAAACAACCCTCACTACATTGAAATCAGAGAACAAACAAGTAGCCTACAACACTAGCATCATGCAAATAAAATATTCTACACTCTGAGTGAATAAGTAAATGAGAAACTGATCAAATCTTGCAGAGAACAAGGAAGAAAAGGACAAGAGGAAAATGTGAAAGAATGATGAAGTTGTCAAATAATTTTGGCTTGAAAATATTGGGGGGAAAAAGTTGACATGTACAATTTATAATTTACTATAATAATACCACTTGGATAACTCTTAAAACCTAGGAAAGAAACACATTGCTACATATGCCCCATCTATATACAGGTGGTTAGCTTACTCTCCACAGTGGATTTAAGACATAGGTAAAGAATCTCTTCTCTGCATCACTCTGAAGTCACTCCTATCTTTCAGGAGCTTCTTATCAATATAGAACAAGGAAATAAACATTACTATGCTTGCTTGATTTCATGAATGGTACCTAAACACTTGTGGTTTTAGCTCTTACTTAATTTTCTGTTTCAAAATGGCCAAAGTTAAGTTTTAAGTTAGGTTTTAGTTCAGAGATTGCATTCTTGGGTTTCAAAATTATGCCCCTCTCATGAACTTGGCTAGTAAGATAAAATGAATTGGCACTAAAACCGTGCAAATCTACTGATTAGAGTGCATGACATCTGTAGAAGGAATATAGGACACTTTCCCTAATCACATCACATATTTTAAATCAAGTTCCTCAACAGATAAAGTAATGATGCATTGTGTTAGACACTCCTTAACTCTAAGCATTTAACTTAAAGTGAAATCTCTCAAACTCTACAAACTAAGATTAATAGAACTGCTATGAAAAAAAAAAATAAAAACACTACTGCTAATTTAATGGGAACTGAGGCAAACATCTGTCCATATCTGAAATTTGAACCTGTGAACTTACATGATGCAAAAAATAACAAAAAAAAAACCCCACAAAACAATTAAAGATAATTAATTTAAAAGACTAGGTTATTAAGCTGTTATCATAGACCTCCAATGGATTATATAGTTATTCATCTGCACACCTACTACAAGAATTTACTCAAGTGTTAATATACTTCTACCATGCATCACATTGATACATCTCATAATGAAAGCATAGTGGATTTGAAATTGATGTGTCTTAGATCAAACTGCATAATTCTGCCAATCCTTATTTATTTCCTGAACCTATTGACATATGTAAATACAATGTCATAGAGCTATCAACTTTGCATTGTGGAAAATACAGCTAACATCAAAACACAAAGCCAAACTCCTCTAAAATTCTTAGCATTTAAAAGGCACCTGTTGTAGCTGCTTAAAATCTAGCAGTTTCATGGGTGATGAGAGTTTTAGCCTTCTTGAAGCAATCACACACACACACAAAATCAGAAATCAACCACAGTACAAAATAATCAAATTCCAATATTTCTTTCTTATGTTATTTGTGAGCATTTTTAGACAGGATATTGAATAGCAGCATGTAAATACATCCAGACAGTATTAGCAAAATGAAAAAAAAAAATCCCAGGTACAGTTCAATGAGAATCATAGTTATTATCAGTAACTAGACAGATGATTGAGAAGTCCTCTTTCTGCTCAAGTCAGCAATATTACAATGAAAGCACGTTTCCAGTCATCGCTGTTTGAAAACTACTTACTGCACTAACTTTGTAGAAGACACCAAGCTAGAAGGGAGTGCTGATCACATGAGGGTCAGAAGGCTCTGCCTCTACCAGAAGGACCTGAATAGGCTGGATCAATGAACTGAGGCTGGTTGTATGAGATGCAACAAGGCCAAGTGCCAGATGTTGCACTTGGGTCACAACAACCCCATGCAATGCTACAGGCTTGCAGCAGAATGGCTGGAAAGCTGCCCAGCAGAGAAAGACTTTGGGATGCTGATCCACAGCCAGCTGGATATGAGCCAGCAGTGTGCCCAGCACCCTGGCCTGTATCATGAATAGTGTGGCCAGAAGGAGCAGGAAAGGGATTGTCCCTCTGTACTCAGCACTGGCAAGGCCACACCATGTGTCCTGGGTTCAGTTTTGGAACCCTCACTACAAGAAAGACCTTGATGTGCTGGAGTGGGTCCAGACATGGGCAATGAAGCTCATGAAGGCTCTGGAGAACAGGTCTTGGAGTAAAGGAGGCTGGGGAGAGACCTTTCTCTCTACAGCTACCTGAAAGGAGGTTGTAATGAAGTGGGTGTTGGTCTCTTCTCCCTGGTAACAAGTGATAGGATAAGAGGAAATGGCCTCAAGATGAACCAGGGGAGATTTATGTTGGATAATAGAAGAAACCTCTTCACAGGAAGGGTTCTTAGAGACTGGAACAGGCTCCCCAGAGAGATGGTTGAATCCCCATCTCTGGAGGTGTTTATTTCTCCCCTGTCGTGGTATCACTTCTGATGAACCAAACACATAGAAAAGACCTACTGAAGTTCCCCAAAACATCAAATGAATAGATACAACTACCATATACCTCACAAATAAATTTGTGGTGAAATACTTCTGGTATTTCACAGTGTATGTATATGCCCATGTACTTCATGTGTGACTTTTTGCTAGATATTAGTTTTTTTAAGTTATTTGGAGAAATATCCATTCTCTCTCCCAACAAGAATAGATGCCAGATAAAAGCAAAATATCAGTTCTCTCTCCCAAAAAGAGTAGATGACAGACAAAAGCAAAAGAATAAATGAGTCAAGATAAGTGCATAGAATGACTACAAATTTCTGTGTTTTAAGGATGTTTGCCAAATTTAGGTCATGGATATTTCTCCGAAAAACATAATTAGCAGACTGGAAAGGAGGGCAAATTGATGTGCATTACTTCCAAAGCAAGACAACACTTCTATTGATGACAGAAACTTTTGAACAAAAAAGGTAGGGAAAGCTCTAAAGCTCACACAAAGTCTAACTAAGACACATCACTTCTTTGAAATGGTTGACTATTACCATTAGTCATCATCTCAGTATCACAGCAAGTTGGTTTTTTTTTTTCTTAAATTCAGTAAAACTCTTGCAATAAAGCACCTTTTTTTGATTTTTTTTTTTTTTTACAGATAATGGTTGTCCTGGTTTTGACTGGGATAGAGCTAATTTTCTTTTCTTTTTTAGTAGCTAGAGTAGTGCTGTGGTTTAGATTCAGTATAAGACAATGCTGACAAAATATTGATGTATTGACGTTCTTAGTTGTTGCTTAAGGAATTAAGGACTTTCCAAGTTCCCATGTTATGTCTGTGTTCAGAAGCACAAGAAGCTGGAGGGGAACACAAGCAGGACAGCTGGCTCAAACTAGCCAGAGGAACATGCCATACCATAGAACATCATGCTCAGGACACAAACTGTGAAGGGCTGGCCAGGAGAGGCAGATCACTGCCTGGGGGTCAGTCAGTGGGTGGTGCATCACTTATCTTTTCTTGGGTTTTAGTTCTCTCTATTTACCTTATTTTCCTTTCCACTATTATCACTGTTGTTATTGTATTTTAGTTCAGTTATCAAACTGTTTCTATCTCAACCCATGAGGTTTCTGCTTTTTCAGTTCTCTTTCCCATCCCAGTGGGAGGGTGGCTGTATGGTGTTTAGTTGCTGGCTGGAGTTAACCCACAAGTGATCATAAATGCAGTCATCACCTCCAGTTAAAATCTTGTTAGATCCATGCACCTGAATGCCATTTTTATGTGCATCTCCAAACATATGGGAATCTATTTTTTCTTAATTTGTTTGCAGAGGTCTAAGTCCATTAATACCTCCTGGATAAACACCAACTGAAAGTGAAGGAAGCCCAGTGCATTTAACTGTAATATATTTAACTTGCTTAAAAAGCATGATGTAAGGGTTGGGTAACCAATAGATCCAAATTCATACATATATGCAAAGGCTTAATATGTATAAATGAGTGCACACACAACCAGATCCATAATAATCTCAATTTAAATGTAAAATTCCCCAAAATCTGGTTCTGTCAAATTTAATGATACAACTAAATTTTACTTTTATATATTTTATAACATTTTTTTTATTCTTGTAGACAAACAATAAATTAATTTCTGTAACAATCTGTTTAGGCATATATGCATATAAAAATACATAGAATCATTTGAGTTGAAAAAAACCTTTAAGATTACTGTGTTCAAACATTAGCTAACTCTACCAAGCCTGGTAAACCATGTCCCTTGGCACCATATCTATGCATCTTTTAAACACCTCCAGGAAGGGGGGTGTGTGTGTATATATATATATATTATTTATTTATTTATCTTTCAAGAACTCTGGAAAAATCCCAAACAATTCCACAATGAGATAATGATAAAATGCATCAATGATTCTTCCAACTCAAACAACAGAACTTTGATTTTATGATCTTGTCTGTGCTTCCCCCATTCCATCTGCCTAATAAATCAAATAGAGTAAACTGCATGGAGCACACTTGGCTTATTTTAAGGATAAAGATCTACTGAAACCTTGTTTAGATTAAGAGACAGCAGTTCCAGGGAAAGTAAATCTGTCACACTTTTTATTTAGATGTTACGCCATCCTTCTCAGACAAAAAACTTAAGTTATATTCTCTTTTAAAATACATTCAAACTGATGTCAAGTGATCTTTACCACCCTTCCTGTAACTGCACCAAAATTCCATCCTTCCTCAGAACTCTGCAGGCAATTATTTTATTAGTGCTATTTGCTTTCTTTGCCTGATCTTTTTCTACTGTGCACAAACAGCCTCAGTTTTATCTCCTGGTAAACATAGTCTCTCTGTAGACATCAGCTGCTCAAGGATCCATACTGTTCAATAGAGCTAGCTTAGGTTTAGATTTAATCTTCCCCTTTACTTGGAATAGCAACTCTGGAATCAAATTTATCATTATTGGCTGATGGAAAGAATTGAGGAAATCTTCTAGACTCACAGAATCATTTAGGCTCGAAAAGACCATCAAGTACAAATCACAGAATCACAGAACATTAGAGGTTGGAAGGGATGTCCAGAGATCATCGAGTCCAACCCCCCGGCCAGAGCAGGATCACTTAGGGTAGTCTGCACAGGAATGCATCCAGGTGGGTTTTGAAAGTCTCCAGAGAAGGAGACTCCACAACCGCCTGTTCCAGTGCTCCATCACCCTCACTGTAAAGAAGTTTCTCCTCATGTTGAGGTGAAACCTTCTATGTTCAAGTTTGCATCCATTGTTCCTTGTCTTATTACTGTGTACCACCCAAAAAGAGCTTGGTCTCCTCCACTTGACACCCACCCCTCAGATATTTATAGTCATTGATCAGATCCCCTCTCAGTCTTCTCTTCTCAAGACTAAACAGCCCCAGGTCTCTCAGTCTCTTTTCATAGGGGAGATGCTCAGTTCCTCTAATCATCCTCGGGGCTCTCCATTGGCCTCTTTCTAGCAGATCCCTCTCTCTTGAATTGGGGAGCCCACAACTGAACACAATACTCCAGGTGTGATCTCAACAGGGCAGAGTAGAGGGGGGAGAAGAACCTCCCTTGACCTCTTGGATACACCTTTCTTGATGCACCAGGATACCATTAGCTCTCTTGGCCACAAGAGCACATTGTTGTCCCATGGAGAACTTGCTGTCCACCAGCACTCCAAGGTGTTTCTCTGTGGAGCTGCTTTCCAGCAGGGCAGCCCCTAACCTGTTGTTATTTCTCCTCAGATGCAGGACCCTGCACTTGTCCTTATTGAACTTCGTGAGGTTTGCCTGCACCCAGCTCTCCAGCCTGTCCAGATCTTGTTGGATGGCTGCACAGCCTGATAGGGTATCAGCCATCCCACTGCCCCAGTTTTGCATTATTAGCAAACTTGCTGAGGGTACACTCAATGTCCTCATCCAGGTTGTTGATATAGACGTTGAACAAAACTGGGCCCAGTACTGATCCCTGGGGAACACCACTAGCCACAGGCCTCTAAGTTGACTCTGTGCCACCAATCACAGCCCAAATGTCAACAACCCATCACTACCAAAAGAACCTCATTTGAGCTGGACCTGTATAATTTTTGTGATCTGCAAATGACTTTACATGAAGAAGACTTTTTCAAATGTAAGGAAAAGGTAGGCTATCTTCCATACCCAAATTTTAAAGCCAATTTGTAGCAAGTTTCATAGATAACTGCATTCCACCATCATGGGATTTCTAGAATGCAGTTTCACATAGTAAGACAAGTCAATGTAATAACTGCCAACACGGCCAATTACGGCCAACACTTTTGTTGTCTCTGTCCAGTCCCAGCTATGCACTCTTTCCAGTTCCTGATGCACCGTTCTCACTAGCTCCAGAGGTAAGCATCAGCTAATTCAGTTAATGAATCTGGCAAAACATGAGACAACATAAAAGAACTAGTATTTTGTCAGGTTAGTGAACTGGATTGCTTACAGAAATAACTGGTAAATGTCAGAGTCAGTGTCAGCACTGTGCAACTAAATGAAGGGTTGGGCCAGAGCGCCACTTCCACTTTCATGTGCTAGTGAGTGAGAATAATTTTGTTTGATTAGTTATAAAATAGCTACTACATTGTCTGATAACACTGGAATACAGCAAGATGGAACTATCTATTAGAAAGGTCTTGCGTGTGTCATGGATTCCTTACTTTCTTGCTCAAGCAACAAGCAGTGCAAACAAAGATTTGCCTGCCCCATAACCTGCATCCATGACAACATGAAGCCTGTAAGTTTAAACAATTATGTATTAACAACAATAATAGACAACATGAAAACATATCCAAAAATATACTACTTGTTTGATGAGCTTTCACTGATATGGTGGCCATTTTGGGCCCCATATGTTGTTTTCTTTGCACCAGATTTAAGACAAGCTTTCATTTCTTCATAAGCAAAGATGATAGTAGCTATACAAGAGTCTCTTTTAGAATTTCTTACTGCAGCTGACCACCAAATAATCAGCATCTCAGTACAAAAATATGTAGATGCTCTATTCTTGGTGTTTGAAGTAGGTGGCTGTATTGACTAAGCACATCATTCATGTGATGGAAGAAGTCCAAAGGAAAGGAGTCAGTGGCTCCAAAAAGTACCTATAATGAATTTTAACAGGAATTTGTGAGGTGATTAAATGACAATACTGAACTATGCATCCTGGAATCAGAGAGCAACTCGCCACTTTTTCAGATGTGATACTGGAATAATCATTGCTAACACTAATTTTAACCTATTTATTCAGACTGAGACTTTGCCTGTGATATGAGGAAAATATTTAAGTCTGACCCAGTCTCTTTATTTCTCACCTCCTTCTATGGTGATAGTGAAGCTTCTATAGGTTCTAAAGGCTGAGGGACTTGGGCTTTTCAGCTTAGAGAAGACTGAGGTGGGATCTTATCAATGCTTACAAATACTTAAAGGCTGGGTGTCAAGACAATGGGGACAGTCTTACTTCAGTGGTGCCTAGTGACAGGACAAGAGATAATGGGCACAACCTTGGACATAGAAAGTTCCATCAAAACATGAGGGGGAACTTTATGCTAAGCATGGTAGAGCACTGGAACAGATTACTCAGAGAGGTGGTGGAGTCTCCTTCCCTGGAGAGTTTCAAAACCCACCTGGATGCCACCCTATTCAGCCTGCTGTAGGTGAATCTGAGGTCCCTTCCAACCCCTAACATTCTGTGACTTTTTCATAGTAACCAGAGACTGCACATTTCATTTTACTCTGTGTAATATCAGAAGATTCTCCAGACTGGGACTAGAGGAGAAAGACATCAAGAAAAGGAATTCAATTTCACAGCCCCTCTTCTTCTGAATGTGTTTGCCTGATGCAAGGAGAATCCACGTGGAGTGGTATCAAGCAATGATCTGAGCAATGACCAAAGCTCTGGGAGCCAAGAACAAGCTTCAACAGGGGAAAAAGATCCTCAGAAAGGAAACAAAATTAGCTGTTTAGGACAAAGGAAAAGAATGACCAGATGGCACAGCAATTTTTTCAAGAGTGCAGTTTTGACCTTTGTTTGCAGATTTTTTTAGCTCATGCTAGGGAGATACTATTTCATCAATGATATGCAGCACACTCATTCTGTGGACTGAAGTATAGCTGTCCCTATCAGGATCAAGTACCCAGAAGTCACCAGTGTAGGTAAAACCTACATTGTTGTTTGAAGTTCCCTGAGAATCCCACAGAGACTGCTGGGATCAGTAGAGCATGGCAACAGCAATTCCCATTGCTGTGGAAGCTATAGCAGTTGCATCTAAAGCAGCCTGAAAAGAAACCTAGAAGACAAATTCACTGTCATGCCGAAATGAACTTTCATTTATCTCTGTACTCTAATGGCAGCTTATGAATAATATACCCTATTTCAGGCCCATTTAGCATAGTCAATTTCAGCACTGCTTCTGGATCATTTGAAATGATCACCTGAAGGCGTGATGTTAAACATTAATTCACAACACAGAGGTACACGCTTCATTTTCTTTGGAAACGGCTTGTCTTTGATACTGGAGACCTGATAACTTGTGACCAACAGAGACAACAACACTTTGCCTATCATTTCAAACGACAAGGAAGCAACAACAACATTATGCAACTTACAACTGGTCACAGGAAACCTTGCTATAAATCATCACCTGAATGACAGAATCCTAAACATAAATTCTGTATTGCTATGCCTTTATGCATTTATGCCCAGCACAATGGAGTGTGATCCACGGTAGGCCCTCTTGGTGCTACCAATAAAGAAACAAATAAACAATTGGGTGCATTTCTCTGATGGTAGCTAGAGAGTCTGCACTTTTGCTCCAACCACAGCACTATTTAGAGCACCCAGCTAAACACAGTGTGTGTGGGGGACAGATTTTCTTTCTGTTACTTAACACATTCATGGCAGAAGGAAATTATGTGGCTCTGTTAAAATGATTTTGTATGGGATACAACAGAAGATTCAGAGCCATTGCAACCTGTACTTGTTTCAGTTAGCTTAAAAATATTCCATTATGAATTGCATTTGCAGATGTAATACTAAACTTTTACATCTTCCCTTCAATCTTTATGGAATCATAGAACCATTTATGTTGGAAAGGACCTTTAAGATGATTGAATCCAAGCATTATCTTACTCTATCAAGGCTGCTGCTAAACCATGTCATCACCATCCAGGGATGGGGATTCAACCACCTCCCTGTGGATCCTGTTCCAGACTCTGAGAAGCCTTTCAGTGAAGAGGTTTCTTTTAATAGCAAACTTAAACTTCCCCTGGTTGAACTGGAAGCCATTTCCACTAATCCTGTCACTTATTACCAGGGAGAAGAGACCAACACCCACCTCACTCCAACTTCCTTTCAGGTAATTGTAGACAGCCAGAAGGTCTCCCTTCAGCCTCCTTTTCTCCGAACAACCCCAGTTCCCTCAGTCGCTCCTCACAAGATCTGTTCTCCAGACCCTTCACCAGCTTTGTTGTCCTTCTCTGGGCCCACTCCAGCACCTCAAGGTCTTTCTTATAGTGAGGGTCCCAAAACTGAACCCAGGACTCAAAGTGTGGCCTCACCAGGGCTGAGTGCAGGGGAGACAATCCCTTCCCTCGACCTGCTGGACACACTATTCCTGATATAGGTCAGGATGCAGTTGGCTGTCTTTGCCACCTGGGCGCACTGCTGGCTCATATCAATCAACATCCTGAGGTCTTTCTTTGCCAGGCAGCTTTTCAGTCAGCTTTGCCCAAACCTGTAGCATTGCATGGGGGTCGTTTCAAGCAGGAATTTTATCACTTGATTTCAAGAATTGCAAATGGCTGCAGCAAGACTGGCTTAAATGAGTAGTGTTCTGTGTGTAGTCCCAGTCCCTGTTTCGCTGATTACTGTTCAACCTTGTGTAGAAAAGCAAAGTTATTAGTTTCCAAGTAGGCTTTTTACATATGTTCTGTGAATCTTTAAGAGCCAAGTGGAAAAGCCTTAGCTTAAATGAATAAGTAATTCCTTTTATTTCACCCACTGTCTTCAAAGCACAGCTTCCGTTAACTCAGTGCTCAATTAAGCAAACCAGGCTCTGTGTGCCCAAGCTAAGCAGTATTTACCTACAGAGTCAGTGTCCCTGGAGGTCTTCATAAGACATGCAGATATGGTGATTAGGAACACGGTTTAGTGATGACCTGGCAGTGTTTGGATAATGGCTGGACTCCATGATCTTCTGAGTTGATACCTCTTTTAAAAAGTCAAATTCCCTCATAATCCTGATGCTCTTGTTTGATTTACATACTAGAACCTGTAGACAATTTTCTGTGAATGAGGTAGGGATTTGCTAGAAAAACTGGAGAAGATATATTAAAGGGAAGGCGGTGCTTTGAAAAACATTCTTCTCCCTTCTTGCTCTCACACCTTATAATCATAGCATCATAGAATTGTTTTGGTTGGAAAAGTTTTCTAAGGTTATCAAGTGCCACTGCCTACCAAAAGCCACCATGCTGCCATTAAGCCATGTTGCAAGTGCCATATCTACACGTTTTTTGAACACCTCCAGGAATGGTGACTCCACCCTCCCCCTGGGCAGCCTATTCCAATGACTGACCACTCTTTCAGTAGAGAATTTTTTCCAATCTAAACCTCCCCTGGAACAATTTAAAGCCTTTTCCTCTTGTTCTATGACTTGTCATGAGGGAGAAGAGACCAACCCCCACTTCACTATAACCTTCTTCCAGGTAGTTGTAGAGAGCAATGAGCTCTCTCCTCAGCCTCTTCTTCTCCAGGCTAAACAACCCCAGTTCCCTCAGCCACTGCTCATAAGACCTATTCTCCAGTTCATATCCATTTCCGTGGAAGGTACAGAGAGAGTTTTCTATAATGTCAGGGTTAGATCTAATTTTGCACCGCACATTTGATTCTTGTGGCAGAAGACATGCAGGTTTAACTCAATTCTACCTGAACCTGCATTTTTTCAGGCTCTGCACTTGGATTTTTTTCAAAGGAGAGCCAGATTGCTAAGATGGAAAGAAGAGGTGGGCTCAGCAGCCAGCCTTCTGCAAGGTCTTCTTCCTACATCTGCATTACTCATGAAATTCCCTATATCCCCACTCACAGAAGACATCAATGAATTTTCCAGACGCAAAGCTCCATCTTTCTAACCTTGCATAACTCCCCAAAGAAGAAAGCACAGCTACTAGACTTCAACTTTCCCAGAACTGAACAGAATATATTCCATCTACTTCACAGAGGTAAATATTAAGACCAGAGGTATCAAAGCAATGCTTGTCTCAGAACAAGAGGTTTACTTGAGTCTTGTAAGAAGTTCTGGATCAGACACAAAATGAGGCTTGTTAAGAAGAAGAGCACTCAAAAATAGAAGAAACAAAGTTTGAGTCATGTCATATAAATCTCAGACTGGCTCCCCAGCAGGAGATTTTTCTTGACATTGTAACCTGCCCTTGGGTTCATTAGGTTTATAGTTACCTTGGGAACAATGGTAGCAAAAAAAATAGAAAAAAATAGAATAGTATTTTATTTATACACAATTCATTTAGCTGCAAAAAGCTGTAAAAATACTCATTTATTGCTTCCATATCCTGTAATTTTTACATATGCTTACTTTTTTTTTCCCCTTCAGTTTGTATGTAATTTTCACCAAATTGGGATGCACCCAAACAATGACAAATGAAGGATATCATGCAGAGACATATTTTGAAATACATCACCTTTAAATAGTCTCAGTTTCTGTTTTTTTTTTAAATCAAGGTTTTCAGATTTTCATTACATTCCCATTCAATTTTTTTTCTGTGTATGCTTCTAACTTAAAATTACTCCTGTATTAAAAAAAAAAAAAATGCATGCAAAGTCCTGACACTGATGTAGCTTTATAATTAATGATGAGAAACAGGAACTTGTGATATTTCACCTTCTTCTCCCGGAAAAACTTAATTCTGCCCTAAAATCACTTATTTCCCACCACTCACTCAAAAAAGTCTAAACAATATTTCATATGTAGATATATCTACAGTGAAGATGTGTACAGCTGCCTAGCTGCATTGCAGTAATGAAATTATTTATAGGCAACTTGCTCGTTACCACTTTGTAGTTCGCATTTACGTACTGAAAAGTATCTACTTTTTCTGCTGAAAACCAAAATTAGTTCTCTTTTGTATTAACTAATGTATGACAAAACCAAATGCCAAAAACTCAGTCAAAAAACCCTTTCTTTGGACACCTTAAGGACATAATGGTAATTCCTCAACAGCATATCCAATTCCAGTCCACTGAGAATAGCAACACGAAGTAGAAGGTAACATAAACTGTAACCTTACCTGAGTTCTGGTAGAAGAGGATTCACATCATTGTGTAACAAATACATAGAAACGGTGTAAGTTCTGAATGAGAAAGGATACATTCTTATAGCTCCTGTTCTTGTTCCAATTGCCAGAATTTTCTGAACTGGGTCAAAAGCTAAGGCAGTGGGTAGATAAGGAAAACCATGGCGAACCGTCTGAAACAGAACAAATGAGCAAAGTAATTGAAAGGTGAGCAAAGTAATTGAAAGGTAAGCACAGGTAACAGCATGGGTGGTTTTTTATGCTTTGCATATAGGAAGAGAATCTATCTTTTGCTAAGGTTGCAGCATTTGAAGTACATTTCATAAAGTACTTTAAAAAACACACTATTTTGAATACAGAGGTGCATTTCACTAATCAATTTCTGGACATTGTTCTTTACTTAGCTGTATTTTAAATGGGTTTGTTGTAACAAAGTAGATTGTATGCTAAAACACAACTGGTATATATTGCTTATAGGATATACTGAAAGACAACCTCAACATCCAAGGCAGCTGAACTCTAAATAGGCAAAAAAAAAAAAAAAAGACACATAATGTGCTTTTAAAACAGTCACAAATAACCTCAGCCCCAACAGAAAAGCTTCAACAGAAAAAAAAATGGAACGTGTCCAGGGAAAGAGATCCAATAAACTAAATTGAGTCTACGAGGTAGAAATTCTTAACATAATTTTCAAAGACAAAGATGCCAGAGAAAATCTTCTCAAAATGAACAACTGCAACACTCAATCTTTTTAAATCTTTATTTATAATACTATGCTTTTAATTCTAATTTTTGCAGAGATACTTTGGGGAATAAATGAACATGATGTAACACGTCCTTGAGTTGGAAGAATGCCTCAAATAGTATTTTAAGTTATCTTAAACTGGAGGTTATGAACAGTCTGACCTGTATGATTCTTAGATGGAAAAATATGAGGGAGAACTCATCAGGGGTTGTACCTCTCTGAAGGAGGCTGGATCCAGGTGGGTGTTGGTCTCTTCTCCCTAGTAAAAAGTGATAGGACAAGAGGCAATAGCCTCAAGTTGCACCAGGGGAGGTTTAGGTTGGATATTAAAAGAAAAATCTTCATGGAAAGGCTTCTCACACACTAGAATAGGCTGCCCAGGGAGGTGGATGCATCCCCATGTCTGGAGGTGTTTCAAAGACATAGAGATGTGGTGCTGAGGGACATGGCTTAACACCAGCCCTGGTAGAGTTAGATAATGGTTGGACATGATGATCTTAAAGGTCTTTTCCAATTGCAAATGATTCTATGATTATGATTCTGATAACATAAAAAAATTGGAAGTAACTAGACTATACAAATACACATAAGAATTAACTATAATTAATTTTGTATAACTACCTACGTAAAATTGGGTAACAAGTAATATATATTTTGAGTATAATGTTTTATAATATTTAACATAATCAAATATTGACCTCTAGGATTTACTTTTTAGTATATGGCTGGGATTGGAAAGAAAGTACTTTGAACTGAAATTTAACTTTGTAAGTTAATTTTTCCTGCTTTGGAATTATCTTCTCCATGAACGCTGCTGAAGCATTCAGCAGATCCTACAGAACTTCTACAAAAGAGATTCCTTAATTGCTAACCTGACCAGTTGAATACAAGTCAGCTGATGGTTTCTACAGCTGTATTACACCAACTCTTCCCTTACAGCTGGAAACACTTGAACTGATATTCATAAGTGGTTCAAGAACAACCAAATGTATGTTTTTCAGCAAATAACCACTTCCTTAACAGAAATCTTACTCATCCCATATCTTAATTATTACTGATAGGGGATGTCTTTTAAAATAATGTCTAATTATTAGTTTCTAGTGTGCAAAATTCCAGAAACATATGTTACTTCAGTACGCTGTAGAAAAAGTAACTCACTTTTATGCTAATGTAGACATTTATCAAAGATACCCATATCTTTGTTTCTCCTTCAGCTTGCTTTGTGTTTGGGGATTATTTTTAAACTTTCTCACATGGTAGGATTATTCAAATGTAATTTTTTTTTATTCTAACAGGTAATATGGAACTAGACCTACAAACTATAAAAATGGGGTTACCTCTCATGTTCCAAACCCATCAAGAATTATGTAGTACTTTCTACTGTGTTGAATGTTTGGCCTAACTGCATTACCAATTTTCTAATATTTGAGATTTCTGTATTCTTGTGAATAAATGTCTTTTCCTATTAAAAAAAAAAAAGAAACAAAAACCCCATATTTTTGTACATATGAATTTTTTTTTTTGTTTGGTTACCAATTCTTAGAAATCCTGTCTATAGTAGAGGGTTTTAATTTCTAGCTATTCCAGTCACAGTAAGTTTTTCCTGATGTTTATCTATGACTAGAGCTTTCAGTACTATTTTTTCAATCTAAAAATGCAAAGATCAACATTTTTAAAGACTGACTTGCGTTCATCACCTGCCAAATTTCAGTATTTCTTTAATCTACAATCAGACTTTGCATTTGGAAATTGTAATTGGGTTCTGTAATTGAGACAACTTTATTTTAGAAGTGCTGTGACATACATTTTTTTAGGATCATAGTTTAGTAAAAACATTTAACCTCTAGGATAGACTCCAAAATCTTATTTCTATTTTGCAGCCATTTGCCAAATTTGAGTATTTACACTAATTCCAATCAGGAAGTTCTTGTGAATGCAAAATTTGTAGAGTAACAATTAAATAAATAAAAATTCTTGAAGTCAATTGAGCATCCAAGTAAATGACAATTTTCAAGTAAAATATTTATATTTATTAAGATTCTAAATAGAGGACAAAAACAGTTTGGAAGGAGAGCCAAGCTATACTGTAGACAGTTAAGGCAAATAAAGATGTATTTATGATTGGGATTTTGGCACAAATTAAAACACCCTCAGAAGACATTCTCAAAACCAAGCCTATTTAACAGAAGAATATGGACAAGCTGTAACATTTCAGACCCTCAGAATCTTCTCCTCAACTTCATTCCAACAACCCTTCTATTTCCAAGGACTGAGAAAAATCCACTTGAAAAGCATTTGAGGTACATTTTTCAATTATGCATTGACACAGCCAGTGTGAGCACACATGTAAGAATGAGTAATGATTCTAGCTGGGCTTCCTTACAGTATTTACTACTATAGATGAAGAAGAGGGGAAGGCCACAAAATTAACTTGATCCTAAGGTGACCAAAAAAAAAAAGCATATTCCTACTTGAGTCATGTCTAATAGGAACAATATAAACCAAAACTACTACTAGTGAGCAGAAAACACAAAAGTAGATCTTTCTTTTCAAAATTAAACTGTCTCAGCAGCAGGTAAAAGCAGAAAAAAAAGTATCCTGAAACATCAGACTGTGTTTAAAGAGATATAGGACCAACCCACCCCGAACGCTCTAAAAAAGAAGGTGACAGGCAGAAAAAAAGAACAACAAAAAAAATAATAGAAAAAGTAGACAGCAGATGGAGCCAGGACTACTTTTCTCCACTTTATCCAGCTTTCATTATGTCCCCTTTTTTGGCACATTCTCTCTAGAGGCAGTCTGTGCTCCCTGGGACATACAGTTTATGTGCAATATGTGAAATAATCTATCTGAAACAGAATAATCACAAATGCAGCTACAATTTCAGCATAAATCTTAGTCCAGCTTTGTTATTTTCTTTTAAATTATCTTTTAAATCATTTTAATTAACATTAATCTTTACAGAACAAATTTACCTAAATGAATATAGGAAATGGATTATTTGGACTTGCTAGTACTCCACTAGTGAATATTTTGATGCATTGTGCAGAACATAATCAACTCTAAGATGCCATGATATATTTTATTTGCAAAAAACCCAAAACAAGCTAACAACAACAAAAATCCCAACAAAACAAACAAAAATGCCAAAACAACAAAAACAAACCCAAACCATAACACACTACTAATAATATGCAATATCTGCAATTTTTCAGCATAACTATTTTTCTTAACTTGTGTTCTATGATAGTTTACATTAGACTGCAAAGACATGTTTCTTTCAAAGTGTGGGGTTTTTTTTGTTGTTGCTGTTCTATAAACAGCTCTAGAAAATCCAGGATTAAACTCAGTTTTAAACTTGATCAATTAAGTAATAGGGTTTATAGCCAAAATTGTTCCTGCTAATTTGCATAAACTTAAAATTTGTAGCTTTTCTACTAATATTTTACAGATACTGTTTCATGGAACATCTGAAAACAAAACTGGCTTACTGTGGTAAATAATCTTTGAAATGTCTATTAGTTAAAATTGAACTATGTAGGCTAAGCCTGGGACTTGGGATGTAGGATCTACTCTCAAATTGTGACCAACACACCACATGCAAGAATATCATTGAAGTAAGTACTTGACTGGTTTACAGAAGAGAAGATGAAGTGTTGACCAAATCCCCCAGAGCCTCTTACACAGCTGTGTAGGAAATTTTAAAAAAGCAACGATCACAGCTTTCAGCAAGGCTGTAGGGGCGAAAATAGGTGCTTATAATGCTAGGAAGCTCATCTTTATATTGCTATATGACTATGACACCTCACATTTATAGGCTTCTTTGTCTGGAATCGCCTGTTGGTAAGATCACTGCTTGATCAGGTTAGATGGAAAGAGGACAAGATGTTGGTAAGGTTCCAACCTAAGTAAATTATGTAGGCAGGACACATTTTTTATCAAATTTTCACTTTTCAAAGGAGTATTTTTTGTAAAAATTCCAGCTTACATAAAATTTTCCAAAATTTTAAACCCAAGTATGGAATCCATTTGGTTCTTAATCTACATTAGGAACCAGGGCTTCTGATCATGTTCAGAGGATATTCTAAAAACTACCTGGGTTTTTTTGCTTTTCGCTTCTTGAAACGAAAGCCACAGACTAGCAAGGCTGGTTGCTGTTCCCACCAATATGGTAAAATAAAGACTAACTGAGCACATAGATGAAGATCATTCCAGAAGCCAGCAGTGCTTCTACAATGGGAAATCCCATCTGACTACTCTTCTCTAATTCTATGAAGCTGTCACCATGCAATAAAATAAAATGGGTGATGAATACATGTACATTTTCCAATAGCCTTCCAAATAACATTCCACAGCAATGTTATTAATGAAACAAAGTTGCCATAGGGCTTAAGAAAATATTTTCTGTGGACTGTTTAGATAACAGAAAGCAAAAGACAGGCAGAGTGTTCCATGGATGACTGGTTGGGGAAATTTTATTCCTAATCTTTTATGGATCATTTAAGATAGTGAACACTGAAATCTCCAAATTCATAGCTGATAGTTCATAGTTCTTTCTGACAGTTAAATTCAACAGTGGTGTTGATCAACTTCTGAAAGACCTCATTAGCCTGAATAAGTGGGCAAGAAGATGATAAATGAGCTTCAGTGTGGGTAGATGTAAAATCAGACAACTAGAGAAAAATAACCACTATCTTAACCAGGCTTGCGCAACGCTGAATTTGGAAGTAGCATTTACAACTCAGAAAAGTGATTTTGTGGGCATGGTTGCCATTCCTCTCAAATTTTTGGTTTAATGTGCAGCAGCAATCCACAAAAAGCCAAGTAATGTTGGACACCATTGGGAAGACTGACAAAAATAACAGAGGGTGTCATTTTGCTGCTATGGAAGAACATCTGTGAGTCCATTACTTTAGTACTGTATGTAGCTCTTGTCTCCACAAGTGAAGAGGCAGTCAAGTCAGAGCTGACAGACGGAAGGCAACTAAAGCTGAATGTGATGGACACAAGCCTTATGAGGAAAGACTAAAAGTGCTGCAACTTCAGTTTGGAGAAGAGAAGGCTGTTGTGGGATATCGACTGAGATTTACATAATCAAGAGAGTAGGTAAACTAAACGTGGAACTGTTATTTGGTAAAGCCACAGAGCCATTCAACACAAATCAAAGATTAGGTTACAACAACAACAAAAAAGAATACTTCTTTAGAGAGCAGCTAATGAACTTCTGAAACTTGCCACCATAGGAGGTTTTGAGGGCTGACAGTACCAGCAGGTTCAAAAAGGCATTAGACACATTTATGAGCATTATTGATAAATGGATTCTAAAAGGACTGGCTAAAGACACACTCTCTGACATCTCCAGTGATGGTGGATGATGGGAGATTAGAAAGGGAATGGACTGCAAAAAGTGATCTTACTACTCTCCCAAAATGACATATTCTATTGCCACTGTCAGAGACTGACTGCTGGGAGATAAGGACCATTGGTTTGTCTCAGCAGGGTATTTCTTACAAGCTTGTTATCTTCACCAGCAGCAGTGCATCTGAGAAAGGGAGGAAAGGGAGATCAGTATTGACGAAGACAAAAAAAAAAACCAGCAAAGAAAAAAACATGGGAAATGTGAATACACAAGGGAAAAAGAGAAATGTTACTGAATACAGGAGCAGGAAGGAAATATGTGCACAAAGAACTATCAGATTAATAAAAGAGTTTCAAAATAATGACACACATAAAACTTTTTGCCATAGAGGAGCAATACTTTCAGGAATGGGCAAAGCTGTTTTGTCTTTAAATTTGTATGCTAAAAATTTTACTTTGTTATGAAAGCTTAATAAGCTATGGCAGAATTTTGAGAAATTATTTGTCCTGGACATAAAGCAGACTTGAAATACAACCTGAATGTTAACAGTTTAGTTTCACAATTATCATAAACTGATAATTATATTTGTATGGGAAAAAATCAGAAATATATGTTAGAGCATTTGAAATTAACTGACTTTTTTATTGTACATATTTGTACTATGAACATATGAATTATTTTTTCCCTGTGAAAGCAGCTTAATATACCTTAAAAACGTAAAAAATAAGATTGTAAAAATTAATATAAAGTCTATATTTAATTTGTCTTTTTTTTCCACTCTGCTGTTTTTTAAAAGCCTCTATGTAGACCATACGACTGTTTCTTGAAAGATGCTGGTTCTACCACACATCATCTATTTTAATTTCCTCATCTTGCTTTGCCTTGAAAAATTAAGTACATCCAAAATCATCTTTCAATTAGTTTCAACAAACAACTAAAACAAAGAAGACAACTAAAACAAAGAAGAAAACTTGTAGTCCTCACTAAAGTTCCTTTTTTCATGACAAAAATCTCTGCAGAGACCTTAGAGACTGGGTTTTCCACTGTCATTTTCAGTTCTGCAAACTGTATGTTAAAGACTACCAAATAAGGATGGTCCTATTTGCATATGATTCACATTGATACAAATAGCCAAGTTAAGTGAATCACAGGGGAAAATAAGGCTTTCTGAATTTCAAAAAGCATTCCTCTCATGCTTGATCTTTGAAATACATTGCAGTGTATAAAAAAACCCCCAAATTAATATAATTCAGACAGAAAAAAAAAATCACAAATAAATAAAATTACATCTTTGAAATACATTGTAGTGTATTAAAAAAACCCAAAATTAATATAATTCAGACAGAAAAAGAAAAAAATCATAAATAAATAAAATTACATTGATACTCAAACTGCATTATTCCCAGACTAAAGCACAGGTGAAGTTGGAAGGGAACTCTGAAGACTACCTACTCCACCTCTCCCTGCTCAAAGCAAAGTATTTGGATTTGAATCTTGTTTGATCTATTTAAATGAGTGTTGCTGGGGCTGAGGAACTGCTTGACAACTAACACCATCTTACAACATCTACCACAGCACTGAGTTACTGCATAGTAAGTTAGTAAAATAAGTTACAGCATAACATCTTATTGTCATCATCAAAAAGTATGTATTAATCTCTTCAGAGAAGAATTTAGGTGATGAGAATACATTGTACACAATGTTCCTGTTCTTTGTAGAAGAACTCTATCAAGTTAGGGAATAAAAAAAAAGTAAGAAAAATACACAAAAAGGGAAGAAAATCATTCTGGTTGGAAAAGAATGTTAAGATCAGCAAGTCCAACTGTTATCTAACTCTACCAAGGCTGGTGCTAAATCATGTCCCTCAACAGTACATCTCTGAGTCTTTGAAACAACTCCAGGGATGGCAATTCAACCAGCCCCCTGTTCCAGTTTTGAGAAGCCTCTCAGTCACAAAGTTTCTCCTAACATCCAACCTAAACCTTCCCTGGTATAACTTGAGGCCATTTCTTCTGGTCCTATCACTTTTTACAAGGGAGAAGAGACCAACAATCACCTGGCTCCAACCTCCTTTCAGGGAGTTGTAGAGAGCAAGATCTCCCCTCAGCCTTCTTTTCTCCAGACTAAACAAACCCAGTTCCCTCAGCTGCTCCTCACACAACCTGTTCTCCAGACACTTCACCAGCTTCGTTGCCATTTTCTGGACCCACTCCAGGACCTGAATGTCTTTCTTGTATTAAGGGCTGGAGAACACAATGGAAGAGCTGCTTTGTTCAATTCATGCTATTACGGACTTCCCACTCTTGCCATTCAAACTGGGGAGAAGAAATAGTACATCAGCCTATAGAAAAATGCCACACACTTTAACAAAACTATACTTGGCCTTGGCTTTAATATAAAACAATAAAAGACACCACAACCATAAGCCATTTAGTTCAAAGCTCAATTTGGCCTACCTACTAAAGCAATGCCATTAGAGTACAAGGAATTCTAATAGCAGCTCTTATTGATTGCTGTGTTGCGTCCTTGACCCTATTACTCTAGAACTTGAGATAGTTTGGTTGAGAATATAATCTGCCTGGTTTATGGGTATTCACAAGAATTGTAAAACCATTCAACACATCAGATAGCCCTGAAAAGAAAATGTTCTTGTATTCACTATGAGTGTGAATGCAGAATACAATGCAATTTCATAACAGTAATGAGACATTATTTAAAATATCTGGTTTTATTAAAGTTAAGCCAGACCAACAGACCAATAACTAATTAATTTCATATAACTTCCCATTTTGGGGTTTTCTAGAACTTTGTTTCTATAGGCTGATAATATCCTGTTCTGTTACAGCTGATTAAGGTTCCTGTTCTGAAGTAGGTGTTTTATTTCTTGTTTCTGGAATACATCAAATGAAAAATAAAATAGATATTTTTTTAAAATCAGCTGTATTGTGGAATTAAAAACATTTTTAAAGAAAATTCCATGCTACTCTGGTGGAAGAAAAATTTGCTGCTATGACTAATTTCTTGTAGGGGGCTTTTTGCTTGCTTGCTTGCTTGCTTGCTTGCTTTCTTCCTTTCTTCCTTTCTTCCTTCCTTTCCTTCTTTCTTTCTCTTTCTTTCTTCCTTCCTTCCTTTCTTTCTTTCTTCCTTCCTTTCTTTCTTTCTTTCTTTCTTTCTTTCTTTCTTTCTTTCTTTCTTTCTTTCTTTCTTTCTTTCTTTCTTTCTTTCTTTCTTTCTTTCTTTCTTTCTTTCTTTCTTTCTTTCTTTCTTTCTCTTTCTTTCTTTCTTTCTTTCTTTCTTTCTTTCTTTCTTTCTTTCTTTCTTTCTTTCTCTTTCTTTCTTTCTTTCTTTCTTTCTTTCTTTCTTTCTTTCTTTCTTCCTTTCTTCCTTTCTTTCTTCCCTTCTTTCTTTCTTTCTTTCTTTCTTTCTTTCTTTCTTTCTTTCTTTCTTTCTTTCTTTCTTTCTTTCTTTCTTTCTTTCTTTCTTTCTTTCTTTCTTTCTTTCTTTCTTTCTTTCTTTCTTTTTCTTTCTTCCTTTCTTCCTTTCTTCCTTTCTTTCTTTCTTTCTTCCTTTCTTCCTTTCTTCCTTCTTTCCTTTCTTTCTTTCCTTCTTTCTTTCTTTCTTTCTTTCTTTCTTTCTTTCTTTCTTTCTTTCTTTCTTTCTTTCTTTCTTTCTTTCTTTCTTTCTTTCTTTCTTTCTTTCTTTCTTTCTTTCTTTCTTTCTTTCTTTCTTTCTTTCTTTCTTTCCTTCTTTCTTTCTTTCTTTCTTTCTTTTCCTTCTTTCTTCCTTTCTTCCTTCTTTCCTTTCTTTCTTTCTTTCTTTCTCTTTCTTTCTTTCTTTCTTTCTTTCTTTCTTTCTTTCTTTCTTTCTTTCTTTCTTTCTTTCTTTCTTTCTTTCTTTTCTTTTTGAAAAGCTATAGAAACACGGTGTTAAAACTCTGCTTTGATGTCTGTAATCCTTGTGTATTCCTGGGAAAATCTTTTATTTTGCAACACAATTTGGCATTCCTGTATACAAATGCTATTACCAGATTTCACTATTAGCATCTACAATATTGTTGATTACTTATCACTGATTCATAATTAATCTTGTCCTACCTTCTTTCTGTATGCACTTTAAAGACCCCCTTTTCTTCTGTTGAACTGAGAATTTAATTTGGAGATGCTGGCCAGTATCTCATCTATGGTAAAGGTACATTCCAAATTAAATGGGAGATATTTTGTGGCAATTTTTTGCCCTCTAGTAGCAGTGAAATCCAGAAGATCATGCACATTAGTATCTTCTGCTGCATTGCCCATAAAGCTACCAAGGGCATAGCTCACAGACACAAATGAAGATATGATATCCAAGGATCCTAAGAATCAGATCACTGTTTACATAACCACATAGCATGTTCCTGCCTTTGCCTCATTCAGTGAGCATTTAAAAAGAGATGTAGGAACAAAAGACTAATAAAATGGGGGGTTTTGGACCCTGGATAATCAACTTTTATCCACAGCTATAATGGAATGTATCTGTAATACAGCTGATGCTGGACAGGTGTAACTGAAAGCACCTATCTGTCCTTAAGGGATACCAAGGATGGAATGGGATGAACAAAGCAGATGAACATTCATAATTTATTTAGCATTTAGACTTTCATTTTTCTGTGATGTCCAGTGGATAATGCAGAGATTTTCTCACAGAAACCACTGCAAAGAGCACACACGAAATAACATCCATTCTTCCTATATTTCGTGTACAGTTCAAGCCAGATGTGATGGAGTACAGGAACAAAACATAAGCAGACAAAATAAGAAAATAAAAGTATGTGATAAAGACTAGATTGCCATGCACATAGATGCAATGAAATATGAGCTGAATAAGAGACCTGACTTCTGGGTGTTTGACCTCACAGCATTCTTACACAGAAGGTTTTTAATGAAATATAAGCAATCATTTTTAATTTCCTGGATTCAGATTTTACAAAAAGACGTGGTACCATATACACCTGTATCTGCATATATACCACTAAATTCAGCAAGGCTACTTTTGAATCTGTGCATTGATCAACTCAAAGCCTTAAATATTAAGGGTCATTATTTTTCTTTTCAGTGCTGTATACAACTTAAATTCAAGGGAACCATAAAAAGTGTATCTCATCAGACTTTGACCCTAGCTACAGGCAACAGCTTGTCTCTAGTATTTTTTAGTATTCATAATCTTTGTTGGTAATCTGTCAGGAATAGACACAGCACTGCACAGATAATATCTTATTACATTTAAGCATATTTACCAGCCATCTGTACCTAACAATATTGCTTTCTCTCCTCTCCACAGATGCACATTACTTATACTTCCAACTGTACAGTCCTCTAATTTTCCCCTAACATACACTGTGACAAATTAATATATCCCTTATAAGCTGCTTTTATAAACACTTGGTTTTAGAATAGCAAATAGACCACTACATTCATTTAGCTTGGGGTACATCACTTCTCAAGTGCTTCCCTTTCTCTGCTTATAAAATGAACGTACTAATGCTAACATTTCACAGTATTTTCACACAGACCTCAAAAAGGGATTTTGGCATATACCATGCACCAGGGAGTATCAGATGTTTCACAATAAGAGTTAGATATGAACAGACATTCATCTAAGTGAGAATGAGGTTCTGTCTTAGATTTAGTCCACCTCTGCTGAGGACAGCTGCATGTTTTATGTAGTGTCTGTATTTCTACTTGGAAAAAAAAAGAAACTATCTTAAACTACTTACTATTTTTATTCATGAACCTCTAAGTAATTTCTCAGTCATTTCTTTAAAAAATTATTTACAGAAATATTTTCTTTCAGAAATAAGTTGAAAAACAGTCGCCTGATGTTTCACATAACAGCTCTATGATCAACACTCCCTAAGATATAGGCCAACCAGGCCGAATTTCCTTCATCCTCCAAGAAGAGATTCAAAATCAGTTTTCCCACTACCATACTGAGAAAATTTCTCATTAACTAACTGGTGGCATGATCAGGAAATAACAGTCAGGAGGATAAAAATGATGGATCACAAAATAAAGGAGAGACAGAAAGAGAAAACTTGGGGATTGGAATTAACTTTGTGAGAAAAGCCCTGTGTCTCAGGGATAAACTCCATACAGTTCTCACAGAATGAGAGACAGCTTCACCACACCAGATTGCAGGAGTCTGGCCTCTGCAACGTAAAGTGAAGACACTGTATTCCTCAATATGTTCCTTCCCCCCCCATTTCCAGGATATCCAAGGATTTCATAGTCTCATCATTAGCTCAGGGAAAGAAGACTTAAATTCCGTTACAATAATCTGACATCTCAACACATGCCTATTAAAAAGTGACTCCTGAACAAAGAGGATATTAAGCTATCTCTAATATATACTTTCTGTGAATAGGGACACTCTCACTTTCTTGTGAGGAAAAAGTATATCCTGAATTTCAGTTCTTTATCCAAGGACTGCACATGATTGAAATGAATGAATCTCTGGATTAGACAAAACAAAACAAAGCAAAACAAACCACTTGAAATGGCACACAACATTATATTAAAAGGCTTACATTTTACATTGCCTTGTGCTGAGTCAGGAGTTGAACTCATGGTGCCCTTCCAATTCAGAAGATTCTATAATTCTTATATTGGTAAAAAATCAAATTCAACCATAAAAAGCATTAAAATTAGAATAGACACAAACTAAAAATAATCTATGGAACATGATTTTGTTCTCTTTTTGAAGACATTAATTAAATTATCTCTTTCTGGCATAGAAATTTTGCTCAGTCCCATGCTGAGTAGAGTCTGGTCTGTCCTATGGTTAAACCAAAAGTAAAAAGTTGAAGACCTCTTATTTGCCAAACTTGTTGATTTGGTACAAAATAGGAAGGTGCAAGGTACAATTCAGATAGAAAATTGCAGAAAGGAAATTTTCACAAAGCCTTATCACTTAATTTTCTAAATGATGAAGCCAAGGCCCATGAATTAAGCTTATCACATGTGGCTGCTATTCCATTTTGGAACCTGATGATACCCATTATAGATACAATTCACAGGTTCAGTGTGGAGACAGAATTCCATCTATAGTCAGTTGAGAAAGGAAGAAAATTCAGAGCTGTTTTGACTATCTAAGGTGGACATAGAAATGCACAATATGAGTAACTAGCCTAAAATCTACTCTATAGATGTGCACAATACTTTCAACAGAATGCAAAAACAATGGGAGGCATAATGGAAGGGTGCAAGTGATATACAAACATTAAACATGCTGGGGAAAAAAAATCTGATTCAAAGCAGGTCAAAATAAAGACTCAGAAACAGTGGATGCTAAGCAGTCTATCATATGGGATTCTCTCTGCCTTGATTCCTCATCTATACAGCTGGAATAACAATATCTCAATCTCACAGAAATATTACGAATTATCTGTTCATTACTGTTTATAAAGCTTTCGAAATTACAGTGGTGAGAACTTCTGCTGGAAAAGTCCATGGGGAGCTTAGTATTCAGGTACGTCTCTAGTTCTAAGTATGCAAAGAAATACTGAAGTGCTTTCCACTGAGCAAACACTATCCACATTACTAAATTTGACCAATAAATCACGAAATTAAAGGTTGTATAAATAAGCAAACTTAATTCAAGAATCTGGAACTTCTGAGTGCTTTGTTTTGCAACCTTGAGTATTAAAATGGTTTTGAAGATGTAATTGCATGTGTTGGCCATGAAGGACCTGCATTACCGCGTTAGTATTTGAACAACAGTCCAAAATAACAGTGCCAAAACATAGGTATTTCCAAAAAACAAAACAGGGGAGTCCACTTATACAACTGTAGGCAGATTAAAACATTCAAGCTTCTTAAAAAATAAGCTTTTAACATGCTATGCCCTTTACCACTGACGAGTCCCACTTCTAATTAATACAAACATAAAAAAAAATTATACTTATCACACATTTAATAAATTTACTATTCTCTGACTACAGAAGTGTCACTTACAACTATCCAGTTTTAAACAGAATAGGGTTTTGCACCTTACAGTAGATCCAAAGTACGGTATATAGGAGAAATTCTTCCCAGAATTACCTTACTTACCATTTAAATATCAAATGATCTCTGAACACTTTCAAGAGTTAATACTTATTTTAAAATGGGTTTTCTCTGAAATGTAGCATTTCACACATATTTTGGTTTGTTGGGGTTTATTTTTCCCCCTGAATGGCCTTACTAAGGAAACACAGATTAACACTATAGCTGTTAAAAAATTATTCTTCTTCATAACCAAAAATAGAACTATTGTGCTACTGCAGAACAGTTCTTAAACTGCCATTCCAAAATTCAGCATCTCTCTATTATCATTGAACTGTAATGTCATGTTGCATTTACTCGACTGCTGTCAGAGGGACTCAATGTTACAGGCTGACAAAATAAAGCTATAAGCCCTGGGAATTAAAATTTAAGACCACCTTGTAGGAAACGTAGATAATTAAGGTACTTAAATGAGCTACTGATTTGATGCATCTTGAGGACCTGTTTTTGTCAAAGCTAAGTAAGGCTAGGAAGGCACAATTGTAGTCAGCTCTGGGCTTCCATACCAGTTTCAACAAAAACCTAAAACACTCTCACCTCCATGGGTTTGGTTTAAAGCCTGGGCAGAGCACATACCAAAACTAATGGCTATAGTATCAACATGAACAACACAGCAAGATTCAAAGGAATGTTTATTAGGTAAGAAGATTACCCAGTAGTAACCCTGAAGACCACTTTTGAAGAGAGTACAAATCTCATGCTTTGGCATTTAAAGGCATCAGCATTTGGAGAATAATTGTATGAGGAGATGATTAATTCAGGCTTTCTTGAACGTCTTCTAGGGAATCCAGTTCCTGCCTACAGCTGAAGAAAGCATACTGGACTAGATCATTCGTACATCTAGTAAAGTGAAACTGTTACTGTACTCCTAACTGCTGTCTTGATTTCAAGCATATTCTGCATAAAGCAATCAACATCATGCTCTAGAAATTCAACCGTATGAGCATTCTTCAAGAAAAGCAGAAGTAGTTCCTTACTGGAGACTTAGTTTCATGAAGAACATGCACCCCATGTTAAAAAAAGTACATCTTCATTCTTAATCAGTTTTTTTCTCAACTGTGTCATGCTCTAACAATGAACATTCTGCAAAAATTATAAATTCACTGTTTCTTCCTTTTATGTTCCTTCTGCTCAAAGTTCTACTCAAATGATTTACCACATGCTAACCATGATCTTCTTACTTCCTATATTAACTTGGTATTTCTCCTCAGTGCTGTATTTCAGTTTCTATATGCTATGGTCAAACACAGGCAATCCTAATAAATCCTTGCTAGGAAAAGCCCATGCATATACAGAAGGAAAATACAACTGAGTAAAACTGAGGAAACCAGGTCTATCCCCATTAAAATTAATACAGGCATTACTAATTTGTTCTACCGGATCTCACCTAATTTTTGCCATGGTGTTGCTATCTCACACATTCAATTTGATTAATGTGAAATATAATCAATATTTTCATGATTTTCACTTGGATACCCAAGTCCCAAGATCAGCATAGCTATGGCATAAACTCTACCTCAGCTTCCTATTGTCACAAAGTACAATTGCCTGCTTTGAAAAGGGTGCCAACATATAAATTTATCACGGTTTAAAAAGACTGCGGCTACTTCATTTTTAGTCTTTCAATATACATGATTACATTAATGATTTAAATACAAATGTCAGAAGTAAGTCATTGTGAACATCTTAGTGTAAAATGAAACATTAAATTTACTTCTGTTAAGTTCTAATCTATATCTCAAAAAGACACTGTGGGAACAAGCACCCTAAAAATGCCACAAAACTGAGAGACAGCTTTTAGGTGTTTTACGAATGAATCCAGGTGTGTTACAAATCAAAATAGTGTTCTGGTAGAGGATTGGATCTGTGGTTTTTGCCAAGCAGATGTCTCATGGACTTCAGAAAAGCAATTTATTCAAATAAAAACTGCAGGCTAAGGCCCTTTAATTCTTAAGTATGAGTCAGCTTTTATGTTTCATATCTAAATGAAGATTTTTAAAACAGCAAAGGAAGGAAAAACAGTTCGGGGGTTGCAGTTGTGGTTTGCAGCTACTTAGGCTGCAAGTCCGTCTGCCTTGATCCTGTAGATCATAACAAACCAATATTGCCGTTAGCTTTACTCGGTTCTGTGTGCAGCAGGATCACAGATCATGGATCCTTAAGTATGCAGCCTGTAAAACTTACGTAACTTTACAATTAAAATAGCAGAAGTTCTACACAGCAAAAGCTCAGGGAAGGCAAAGCTTGGAGTGTTATGTGTCTTGCTGTATTTCTAATTTCATTTAGAGTTATCGAGGTACAAATGATGGCTCAGAACCTGCACGCTGAAGCATGCAGGATGAAAGCTGTGCCTGCGTCAAGTCCCGCTGCCTCCGGTAGACTTGCACAGTACAAAACACAGGATTTGGGCCTGTGGGGATTTGTTGTTTCACTCAAATGTGATTGTAAGGTTACAAAACTAAGTAGATCCTGTTGAATAAACATTGTGGTATTTTAAAAGAACATACTCACTGTTTTAGAAGTTTTCTTTCAGTAGGATTTTGTACCTTGAATAAAAGGAAGCTGGTACTTTGCATAGTATAGAGTAGACTTCTGCAGTACCATGCATGCATAAGCAAGTGCCTGTGCAAGCAACCAATAGCCTTCCGACACAAATATTTTCTTTGTTGAGGACATTTTAACTTGAGAGCTATGACAGGCAAGTATTGCCTGCTGAAATCTTCTTAAAATGACATATTCCAGTACACCAAGTAGCTCTATTTCCAAGTAGATCTATCAGATCTATTTCCAAATAGATGTCTGTCTCCAAGTAGATGTATCAGAACATAACACCAACTGCTTTCAAGTCATAGCAAGCCCAAGAAGTGAAATAATGGAGAACAGGCTGAAAAATAATTTCTCTTACATTGCCTATTTTTGCAAATACACAACACAAAATAAAAATATCTCAGATTAAAGGCAGATCTTAAGCCCTATTCAATAAATTAAAAATGAAGAACTGTGTTGAGTTTTAGCCTTAGTTTGAAGTCTCAGAATGTCAGACATTCTAATGATATTTTGACGTATCTTGACTGTTTACATTACCTTTTATTGAAGTGGCATGAATGGAATATCACTGTACTAAGCATCTGCAGAGTCACAAAATGCTAAGTTACTGTGCACACAAGAAGTCAAATTCAACCCCGGGAAACAGGTATGACTCTAATGCACTGACATGCTATTAAAACTACAAAAGAATTTAGACTCAAAATGCATGAATTGGTTTTGTGTCAGGATGGCAAAGCACTACAAAAACTCCAGAAATCTGAATTATGTAGAAGCTATTCCAAAGATCCTTGACACTTCTAAGTCATGGAGCCCCTTCCTTCTTTCCCTGAACTCTCTAGGAGTTTTGACACAAACTGTAGCTGAAAACCAAACAGAAATAGAACCATAGTACCTGAGATCAGGAAAACTGTGTACTTCGAAAGGTTCGGATCTGCACACAAACTGTCTTACAGGATTGTCTGGTTTGTTTATATTTCTTCCTTCTCACCAAAAAGAAACAAGAACTTGCTGGAGTTGGCCATAACCTAAATTTCAAATCAACTGGGATCTGACCAACAAAAGGAAAGTATAACTAACAAGTAAAGTTCATTTACTTTTAATAATGTAAATTGCAGTAATTAAAAAACTTCGAGGTTTGAAGCTCCTAAGCAAAACAAATTAGCAGACAAAACTTCTATCAAAGCCAACAGAATTAATGCCAAAGCTAAAGATTAACGGCAGAAGGTCATAATATAATCTTTCCTTTTGTTTTTGGTCTTCATTACAAAAGGATGGGTTTTTTTTTTATTCCAGGGCGGTTCCAGAAGTACCAGATAATTTGTACTGATTTCACTTGTGCACTTAACAACACTGAAAGCTTTGTTGCAGAAAACCGATATAAAACATGAAACACACAGGCATATCTTATGCTTTCTACTCAAATCCTCATTTAAGGACCTAACCAATACATAAAAGCAATGCCAAACAAATTGGGTAACTTTTGGTATTTATGCTGTCCCGTTATTATCATACAATCAAAATCTTTGCTACTAATGCTAAACCCCCCCACATTCTGAATCTACTTACAACCCCTTACAAATAACTGAAGTGCTAGTAATCACTGCACCGTCTTTCATTTCCAGCTTGGACCTTTTTCTTAAGAAAGGGAAGGATGAAGGGATGAGAAGTGCGAGGAAGGGGAGTAGGTGTATAAAATTTTGAATTTTTAATAACTTGTAAATGTGCTAGCACCAATTTATTTGCTTTCCTGATAACAATCTTGTTCGTAGTTTGGAGTCCAAGTGTGAACTTAGGATTTGTCCCTGAATGCTAAAATGAGGATTTTTATTAATTTAATGACTACCCCAACTCTGCAGCAGGAAGAAAAAAGCATCAACAAGATCTCTGCCTTTTCATTCCAAAGTCCTTACACAACCACTGCAGTTCTCAAGTAAAAGGCTTACTGGTATCATATTACTGTCCTCAGAAAACACGTAGCTTTTATTATTTTCACAGCAAAAGAAAAACAAAACAAAACAAGTCGTAACCCTTACCTTACAAATTTGAAAATAATCTGAAGTGAGCGTCTCCTGGATCTCCTCCCTGGGTGTCCCTGCAGCTCCTGCAGTCCCTCCTGGGTGCACGGAGCCACCACCAGCCCCACTTCCACCACCACCACTGCCACCACCACTACTTCCACCAGGGGATGAGGCAGTTAAACCATCCAAAACTTTGCGAAAATTAAATTTCTTCATTTTGGAAAAATCTTTCAGAAGATTAGAGGGGGAAGAAAAGATGTGTCGCAACACATTCAGCTACATGTAGCGAAAAAGTCCTTAATGGTCCCTCCGAGTGAGGCAGCACTTTAAGTCTCTTGTACCAAACAGAATGTCGATATTAGGTATAATTGACTGAAAAATACAAAGGCTTCATTTTGTCAGACGTAAAAGCTGCCTGGAAAGGTCCTTTTTAAAAAATGGAAAAATAAAAAATTCCACAAGCAGCAGAACTAAGATTTACGTTCAAACAAGAAACAATGGAACAACCACCATCGGGTTCTCTCAGAAAATCCACATTTAGCAGTGGTGAAAATGGAAAAGTAAATTTAAAAGAAAACTTAAAAAAAAAAAAAATCAAGGCAGCACCCAAAAAGTAGGCTCCATCTACCTTTCCTGCCTAGGATTTGCCTTCGTTACTTGATTAACAAAACCACAAAAATCCGACTACTTTCAATTTCCTCACCCCTCAAAAGCCTTTCAGCCAGGGCTGTCTCTGCCCCCAGGGTTTCGGGGGAACGGATTCCCTTTTCTCGCCAACGCTCTCCTCCCACAGCTGCTGTCGCGACTCCTGCTATCCAGTTATCTGCCCACCCCAGCAAGTGCCCGGCAGCCGCTTCTGCCCTTGATCTTCCTCTCTGCCCACCCCCGGGATCCCGGCCGGGAAAGGAGCCCCTCACTTTCCTCACCACCCACCCGTGAGGACTGAACGACGGTAAGGAGCAACCCCCTCGGCCAGCCCGGCCACCCCGGGCTGACCACCTGTCCCGTCCCTAAGGTGACGGACAACCCTCCCGCCCGTCCCGGTTCACCGAGCCTGTGCCGCCGCCGTGCCCCCGGGGGACCAGACTCCTTCAGCGCCGGCAGGGGAGTGAAGGAAGGTGGTGAGCGGGGAGAGGCGCCTGGCGCAGCCGCTCGCTCTGAGGCGACGCTTCCTAACAGTCCCTGGGGTGCGTGTGCTTGGCGCTGCGAGGGGCAGGGCAGGAGGGGAGAGGAGTGGGGCAGGTGAGCAGAGGGCGACTGCGGGTCCGGACGGCTGCAGCGGCTCTTGCCTGTCCTGCTTCCTCGCAGCCGCTCTCCGAGGTACTGAAACCTCGGTCAGCGGCGGCAGCAGCCACAGCTCCTCCTCCGCGTCCCTCCTCTCCTGCCCTTCCTTCCCCTCCCCTTCCCTCCCTCCCCTCCCCTCCCCGTCCCGCTCGCCGCAACTAGCGCGCAACAGAGTGCCTGAACCTCCCCTCACTGGGGGAAGGTGGGGCAAAGGTTGGTGATTGACAGCGGCGGCAAGTTTCGATTGGTTGTTTTAAGACAATTTGGGTGGATGCGAATGGCAGAGCGGGGAGGAGGGCGGGAGTTGCTTTCCAAAGGCTCGGGGGACGGCAGAGCCGCAGGCCGACAACTTGCTACAGCGGGGGACGGTATGGCTGACCGCCGCTGTAATCCGCGGCATCTGATTGGGGTGCTGCTCAGATGGGCACGTGCTCTCACCAATAGGTAGGGCTGTATCGCAAGTTTCCTTCCGCTCAGAAGGCTGTGAGGTGCCCTTCCCTCCTCCACGTCCCGCCTCCAGCCCAATCGGGTGTCGCAGTGTCTGCGGGGGCGGAGCCAGGATTATGACGGCGCACAGCGCGGCCGCGGCCACGCCCCACTGCGGCGGCAGTGGGTCCTGACGGCGGGGTGCGCAGTGTTGCGACCGCTCTGAGGGCCAAGAGCTCCCCGCGGCGGAGGCTTGAGGGCCGAGGGAGAGGGGAGCGAGCAGGACAGAGCCCGATTTAGTTTGTGTCAGTGGGGAAAGCTGCGCCAAACAAACCCAAAACGTCATGGGATGGAACGGTCCTGGTAGTGACAACGAGGCCCTGAGCGAGGGGGGAGTCTCCCATTTCCTGGAGGGGCACCGAGTGGTCTGGGCAGGTTGGCTTCCAGCCCTTTTCACAAAGGGTACAAATACCCTGTTCCTCCCGAGAGGAGTAAGATAACCCATGGTTGCCCTTCCAGCTGTGTGATGGTGATTCCCCGCGGAAGTTGGTGTGGAACTGCTCCCTGGCCTGTCAAGCTCAAAGCAGCAGAAGGAACGTTGTTACACTGTACACAAGATTCTGTATATATATATATATGAAAGGTTATTGAGGTCACAAACAAATGAGGTAGCTATTACAAAGTGACTCGCGGCACAGCGCTGTCAACGTGTCTGGAAGCTTGCAACTGACTACAACAGTGTAAGGAGCAAACCTGAACGGTGCTAAATACATTGCAGCACTCGTAGAGTAAAACCATAGAAGTGATGCCCATTGCTCATCTCATTTTGCAGATTCTTCAGGAGCTCTTTTTATGGTTCTGATAGCCACTTTAATCTGGTGTTTGCAAATCTTAGGGTTCTGTGAAGCAAGGTAAAAGTGTTTATTTTGGCTTCTTACACTAAACTGCATGCTTTTTTTTTTTTTTTCCACTTCATTTCTTTATGTTCACAGGTATTTTCCATCTGAATATTAAAAAGATTCCAGGGAAGTTCAAAGAATATCTGTTGTTTTGCTTATGTCATCCTGAAAAATAAAGGATACCTTACTGATGAAACGGGGAAGGTTTATAGGTTTTTGTAGCCAGGAGAAGATGACAAAAAAAAAGGGTGGGGGAGGGAAATCTGTGTGCGAAACAAAATATATGAGGAGTATGGTTAGGACACAGAAATGAAAACGAGGATGGAACTGAGTAAGCAAATCTGTAAAGATGTAAGTGCAAGGGTTTTGGAGAATAAGGAAAAGTCAAAACCCAAATGAAGCTATTTGAAAAATGTCATGTCCTACTGATATTTTGTTCACTGCAAGCAATGCAAGTGAATAAAAAAGGAAGCTAACAAAACCGAAAAAGAAGATAGCAACATGAATTGTGAATAGGAAAGATAAAATAAAAAAATAAATAATTAGGATGAAGAAAATGTCACAGACAGACTTGGAAAAAGAGAACAGCCTGGGAGTGAGGGGGTGCTAGAGCAAGAAAACCTAATAATGTAATGGTCCCACAGTTCTAGGGAGGATAGAAATAAGATGGTTAGTTTTAAGTGAAGAAAAAGAAAGACCAAAATTGGGAGAATGATAAAAGCATTTGGAAGTGGAATACGATGCAGACATTTTTCGAATATCAATAATATTTGTCTTTCAGAGAATCAGTATGAAGAGTTGAGTATTGATGATTAGATACTACCTCAGGCCATCCAAATGGCGAGGACCCTTACACTGCCAATGTGCTCTTTGGGAAAAAAGATTTGCTGGAAACAAAAACCCAACCAGAAACAGATACTACCCAAGAAAACAGTGAGCAGTTCTATTTAAAAATTTGGTTCCCTATCATGTAGATCCTTTTGAAAATTTTGCTTTAAGCCAGACGCAAACCTGGAAGCTGAGATAGGGCAGAGGTAGACAGGACAGTGTAGGACAGAGGAAAACACAGTAGTAGTGATGACATGCACAGAAAGGAGGGCCATCAAATCACCTAGGGGAGGAGTTCTGTTCTTAAAAGGAAGGAAAAAAAGAAAAAGGAACAGTTTGATTTTGACACAGAAAAAGGTATTTGCTTTTTGTTTAGTAGAGAAAAAAGAAACCCAAAACAGTAGACAAGTAAGGCATTCACTTGCTCATTTTCACTCTGTTTAGGTGCTATTGATGTTTAGTAGGACACTTCTACAGTTGTATAGTTTTGATGCCAAGAGTTTTAATAATAGACTTACAAAATGATGAAAATGTGGAAAGATCTTAGATGGTACACAAGAAATTAAATAAGATACCCCGATACAATGGGGGATGTATGTATCTGAATTTGTGTTTTAAATAGTAAACGAAGAGAGTATATTCTTCAATATTTTCTTCTGGATAGTATCTTTTACATTTATCAGTCATCTTGTTGTGCAAGGTCAAACAGAAATCAAATGTTGGTAACAGTTTGCTAGCAAGATTTTGCTGGAAAAGAGAGCATGTTTTACAGTCTAAAGCATCAAAATTAGTATGACATCTCATTTTGATTTTGGCTTAGTGAAGCTTGTGGCTACATGTAGTAGTATTAAAAAAAATTGGTCAGAATCAAACCTAGCAAAGGAGATTAATATTAATTCAGCATTTTCTAATCTCAGTCTGATTCATGAGCTGACCAAGGAAATGGAGAATCAGGAAAGCTGTGCTTAAATCAGCTGATCAGAAAGTGATAGTAGTAGAGATTGTGTATGCTTTGTATGTCGTTAACGTTCTGGTCAGCTCTCTTTTAGGTATTTTTTGCTTACATCATCTGGCTCTTGTGCTTTATTTTTTTGATAGCAAATTCTGCTTCAGCCTCTGGGCCATAATTTCCTGACTTTGTAAAGCTGCAAACATATTTTAATCTCAGGCTTGTATTGTTGGTAGTTTCAGTGAAGACCTGTAGAGGTGTTCAGTAAGTAGTGATTTCACAGTTTACAAGTTTTTTATGATTCATACTGTTCATTTTGATAACATATGAGTTAGTAGTTAAAATAGATGACCTCTGAAAGAAATAACTGTGCCCATCAGCATTTGACTAGATTACAGCCTTGCAACTGTACCCTGTAAGAAAACCTCTCTGCTTGTGCAGAACTGAAGAGAAAGGATGGACTCAAATACCAGAAACACATTTATACCAGTCCACAGGCAAAACTGTGACTTTCCATAGTTGCCCATTCCTCATTATACTCTGGGACATTTGCCATTATTCTCTATGTTTCTGTGTAATTCCAGAACATCAAATAGCAGCAAGCATAGTGTTCCTGCTTGCAGAACCCCACTAAAAATATCCCCAGTCAGTGCTGAGTATCTGGTTAGAATAGCTTGCTGAACTCTATCAATTAGCCAGATCTTAATCTATTTAATGTGTTTTATTAAGGCTATATAATGCTAATGTTTTAATCAAAATGTCAAGCAGTACTAAATCAAATTCATTAAGAAGGTCCAAGTCTATCACATCCATGTGGTTACCTTGATCAAACAAACCTGTAATCTCATAAAAAAGTGAAGTCAGGCCTGCTTGTCAAGACTTGTTTCCGTAAAGCCATGTGGACTTGCTTTCATTATATTCCTACCCTTTAACTCCTTATTGATTGAATCACACATAGCATGACTGCTTTAATTCACATAACAGCACTGTAGCACTGTTTTCTCTGGGCTTACTTAGGATGCCAGGTCTATTATTACCTTGGTTATTCTGGTTCATTCTTGGAATAACATGAGGTTTCCTTTGGCCTTTCAAATTTGTAGTTTTATATTCAAAATTAGTATTAGGAGGCTGGAAGTCTCCTACTATTCTGGGATCTTTTGATACTCAGGTGCCACAGAGACTGCTATTTTCATCCTTCGTAGGTGTCAATGGATAGAAAAATAATTAATCAGCCTCACATAATATTAATACATTATCCTTTGTTTTTCTTCACAAATACAGGATAGACACATTTACTTTACTAATTAGTTCTTTGCACAGGCTCAGAGATCAGATTTCTTAATGAAGAAGCTGTGACATGGTGGGATGTGTCTGTACAACACCGAGATTGTAATTTTGTGGTGAGACCCCCATTTTGCACAGGTGTAAATCAGCTGATGGATAGAGGTATCTGTTACAGCTTGAAGTGATCCATTCTCATTGCTGTTGAAAGGAAAGGTTCTGTATCCATTTGATCCCGTGTAGGGGTTTGCCCCTTCAGCAATAAATTAATTTGCTAGGAAAGTCAATAGTTTTCTTTTGGTTTAATGAACTGAAATAGCTCTGATCAGGGCCAGACAAGCATTAGAGCCTGTGCAAAGAAAGGCAGAGCTATAGGCCTGAACAGAGAAAAGGAAGGTGGTTTCCCTTTTGTTAAATTTAGTTCTTCTTAGCAATACACTGGAACTTCATTGTGATAGTGACCTATTATGTTGTATTCTAGATATATGCCCTACCCAGGTGTGGTGGGTTTAGGAATCACCCTCCAGCATGAATTTGGAGAAAAGAAATCACCCAAAAAGAAATCACCAGACTAGCTCAGAAGGTAGCATTTCTTCCCTGAAAGAAGTCACCCAAAAGAAATCACCAGACTAGCTCAGAAGGATTTGGAAGCAAATGAAGCTATATTTACAAGCAAACTAAAATCTAGAAATATGAAATACAACTAATATGTACAGAATGTATATATATTTACAATTTATAAAGGACACAGAGACCCCTCTGGACAAAGGCAGGGTCTTCCAAACTGCCTCCCCTCTCTTTCCCCACACGCCACTCCCCTCCCCCCTTCCATACAAGGGAAAGAGGAGAAAAGGAAAAAGCAGATAATATAGCTTGCTAGTACGTAGCCACAACAAGGAATGCAGCCAACAAGGTCAGCAAAGCCATGCAGAAGCACCAGCTAGTATCAGCTAGAGTGAAGAATATGAAAAGAGAAAGAATTGTTTATGCAGCTTTTATCCCTATTAGCAAGCCAATGGAATTATTTAGACTTTATTATTTTCCTCTTACATCCAATGGTAATTTATTTACCTTTCTATTATTTTCTCCAGAATTTTCCTAGGCATCAGCCTGTATCTGTGACACCAGAAGAGGCTGCACGTCCCAGTAAGGAGCTATCACAAGCCACTTGAACAGCAGTGGGGGGCATAAAGTTTTGACTAGTTTTTACAGAGCGTCTTGTTGCAGTAGAGCAATGTATTTCTTGCAGAGGGTTCTCCAAAGGCTGAGGTAGGACTCAACCTTGGTTTGCTTGCTCTGGAAGTAGGGGTCTTTTTTCCGAAAGAAGCCACAAAAGCCTCAGTAATTACTGTCTGCACAGCAGTTCCTTGATGTACCTTTATTATAGCAAATATGCCAAACTCTGGGATGTCTAATCAAGATAACCTGAGTTCTAGTTGTGACTATGGGAGAGCTTGCATGGGACACAAAACTACTCTAAGAGGCTGGATAAATATTAAGGTAATTAATATAGGCTGTGCACCATATCACCATAGGTTTCAGCCCTTTTTTTTCTCAGGCTGGCTTTTGGGTCTTCTCTCTGCAGCCAGATTGTGTTGTATTCCATGTACAGTTTCCTAGTTCTTTCTCTTAAGTCCTCTTCTTATTACTTGATTTTATAGATCTCTGTCTGTCAGCCATGCTACCTCTTTTCCCTCCTACCCCTTCAGTAAGGATTAGACAAAACTGTCTGGCTTTCCTAGGTCCTGCTGTGAGCCAAGCTATTTGAACTTGTAATGACCCAGATTTGCAATCCAGCCTGTGCACATCCACTGTATCTAAGAGTGTAATGGTTCATTAAAATAATTGTAGTGACTGGCACAGGTGGTCAGAAAGCAGAGTTATTATTTTCTTCTCACAAAGTTTTCATTTCCACCATGTCTGGCTTTTGATCAATATATACACAGCTTTTCTGATTTTTTTTTTTTTCAAAAAAAGTTATCTTGATGCTTTTCCCATTGTGAACATTTTCATCCTCTCTAGTAGCTGCAAAACAGCAGGAACCGATGCCTTTTTGAAGCCAGTTGTTATTAGTTTTCAGAACAGCTTTCAAAAAAAAAAAAAATCTACGAAAATGGGAAGGCCTTTCTTTCTATTTGTGGTAGGTTAAGGGAAATCAGGAGTTAACTGGTATAACCACAAAGAAAGTCCTCCCAAGGCTAGAGAGCGTCCCAGGGGGATGGGCAGCATCCATCCCAGGATGTGTTACTCTATTCCAATTTCCAGTGTCTCACTACTGAAGGAAGGTGTCCAGCTGAGAGCTCTTTTCCTCTCTGCTGCTGTCTGGTTGGGATGTGCACATCTTATCTCATGGTTTGTGGGGGAGATGGCCTGGGCTGGCGTGGAAGTTTGTACTATGCCGTAAGTCCTGTAGAAGCCTGTGGCAGGCCTGCTCGGGGGGGGGGGGGGGGGGGGGGCAGTTTTGGCCTGCTCTTAGGGCTGCTGAAGTCGAGGCAGGTGGAGGTTTCTGGAAGGCTCTGGAAGGTTTTGGCCTGGCAGGCCCAGGTGAAGGACTGAGCCTAGTTTGTGAATGCATTCCTTCTACTGGAATACCTTTTGTATATGTTTGTAAATAAAATTTCCATTTATACATCCAATCAGTGTGGAACATCTTTGACTCCTTGAAAGAGGGGTGAAATAGAATTTTCTGCCCCTTTGCCCTGGGCAGCTCACGGCTCAAAACTGGGACACTATTGACAGGCTAGTGGTCCTTGACTGACTGTGTACCACTTACCCAGGTACTCTGAAGCCAGATCCCCAAACTGACCAGTCACCCTCCCAAACACTTTAGCAAGAGATTACAGATTTCCATCAGATAAGGAACTTAAAGTCTTGGTTGAGCACATTAGATAATCTACTGTATTTAAATCCCTTGAGAGAAGCGGATCCTTTATAAAGCAAAATCAGTAAGAGCTTCAGCAAATCAGGAAGACAGAGTGAATATTCTTTTTGTTGCCAGCTTTGATACAAGTTTGACGTTTTATACCTTTTCCTGCTATTGCTCTGAGTGTTTTGCAGATTCTCACTGACATTTGAAGTGATAGCTAATGTATTCCAAATTGTTAGTTCATTTTACTAGATTCTGTGCTAACAAAGCTCTCAATTAGGACTGGGCTACTTGTCTTGGTTGCTTTCAAACCCACACAGTCTTGCAAGTTGGAAACTCTATCTTTGAATTCATATTTGACTTTCAGGAGAGTATAAAATAAGAGCATTAGGAGTTAGAAAGGAAAAAAAATATTTAATGTTAACAGTTAACAGTTGCTCTGTAGAAAATCCATCAGCATAGTTTGTGGTTTTGGGGGGTTTCTTCCAATATTCCCAGAAAATACACTTCTTTTTAGCTGGGGAAAATTTCAGCTGCCTTTCAGGTTGAATTATAGGGTAAAAAAGGTCCAGTCACTCACACTATCTTGATGAATCACAGGAGCCAAAAATATAATGTGTCAGTTCACAGATAATCAGGTATCACCTCCCTGGTCTCTATGCAAAAAAATTCTTCACAGAAAAGTCTAGACCCTCTATAACTTTGGTCCAAAAGCAGGGGACTGGCATTTCATATACATGGCCTTAAATTTGTGTAGTTATTTGCATAAAAGAAGAGCTGGAAAGATGAAGACATGAAGACAGAGAGAGAAAAGGAGAAGAGCAAAGGGATAATGGAGGCCACGTTCCAATATTTCAGTCCTTCTGTCATTAAGAACATTCAGGTTTATGTCTGCATCTTTCATTTGTAACAATTGAGATGTTCTGTAAATACATTACTATTGACCTGCAAGACCAGTATGCTTGTCTCCTCCAGACTAAGCATAATAAACAGCTTCATCAGAAGACTCCAGGGAAGAAATGCTACCTGCAGACTGACTTGCAATCCTTTTACGAAGTCTATGAAGAAAAGCTAGCTAATGCTCTATGACATCTCCCTCCCTCAAACCATACCCCAAGCCAAGGCCACATCCTGATCACAGCCATGCCTTGGTTCTTCATCACAGGACTACCAACTGCCTGATCAGCTGCCCAAGGTTTATGCCAAACTGAGCTACTCTGTTCGTCAATTTATCACTGCAATGGCTCTTACACCCTCCTTTACCCCTCCCTCCCTCATGCCTTTTTTCCCCCTTCAATCTTAATTTAAGAACAAATTGAAGGCAGATCAGACCATTCTGTCTCTTCTGCAAGTATCTTACAAAATATTCTGTCCTAGTCTCGCTGCTTCATTGAAAGGAAGTCTGGCAGAAATGTTACCAGTGAAAATCCAATCAATCCTAGAAGTTAAAAAAATGTTTCTTCATGCCAGGAAAGACAGCTGTATTGTTCCTCAGCCCTTGTTCTGTCTCTCAGTCATGGATTTTCTCTATGCCAACATGATATATCAAATAGGAATTTGGTATGTATTGCCTGGATTGGATTGAGTTGTCTCAGGGGCTCTGAATCCTTGCTGTCCCATCCACATCCTTCAGGTAGTGCATATGTGCAGAGTGCTTTTCCAGATAAAAAGTTAGTGCAGTGCTGATCTGCAATTTATGTGCTGTGTGTAATCCTACAACTGGCCATTCCTTCAAGTGCTGAAGGAAATAAGAATGGCTGCTGTGCACCTCAGGCCAGATTTGAGCTTAACTCTTCAGAGTATAATCAGTATATTTTTTTAGGTTGTCAGGAATAATTTGTTTTCTAGTTCAGAAGTTCAAACGGTTTTAAAATATTTGTAAATATAATAAATGTCTAAATATAAATTAAAATATGAAATGGTTGTTTTGAAAAGATTTTTTTTTCCTTTTTTTAATATTGCTTGCATTTCGTTTGTACTAGAACCTACTAAATGTGACATACTCATTAGGTCTTCCTGTTGACTCAGACTAGTCCAAAATATCTGTCAGTGACCTTTACTCCTGTCCACTTTAAAGTATTTTCCAGTAACTCAGGTCTGTTCAACTCCAGATTCTCTTCTTTCATTAAAAAAAAAAAAAACAGAAAAACAAAACAAAACAAACAAAAAACCACAGCAAAAAAAAAAACCCACCAGAGAATTCAAATTTATTGCATTTTGAGGGACAGTTTGCCATTGTGCCAGACTCCCTGTTCCACTGTACTCCACAATAAGGCACCTCAAGCAAGAGATGACCAGTGAAGATTCTATTCTAAGGAAAAACAAAATAAGAGCCAGGATCCCCTAATTCCATCATGCTGGTGGCTGTTTCAATTTCTTCTTACCAAGCAAGGATTCTCACTTCTACTATAGACAAGGATATCTGTTCTCCTTACCTCACCTGCTTATGGTGATCATGTAGTTTCAATTCTCCTAATGTCTGTTTAATTTATCATATATACTTTGCATCCATAAACCACATAATTGAGTGAGAAAAAATGTGATCCATTGGTTCTGCTGCAAGACTGAATCTGAACATGAGGAAGGGTATGCTTGAACTGGCATTTAGGAATCAGCAGAAGGGCCTCTCAATCTGAGTGACAGAAGGGAGACTCAGAGTCTAGAAAGCAGGGACTGGGGGCTGTGCAGAGGTCCTGGGAGATGCAGCTGTCCTGCAGAAATGAAGCCCAGGAAAAGTCCTGTGTTCTTGGCTGGAAAGGTCCAAGGTGGCAAGCTTTGGCAGGAGCTATGGCCACTTGGCTGGGCTGGGAGATTACAGTTAGTGGTGTAACAAGTCTGTGTATGAGGCAGAATTTACTACCGGCCAGATTATAAGTGAAAGTGTGTCCTAACATTGGCCAGTTTGATACCTTTGTCAGAATTAAATATGGATGTCCTGTGTCTCAAGCGTTGTATGATAAGCATTGAAGCAAAGGAGTTTCCAAGAAGTTACAGGAGGAATTTTCTGAAATATCTGCTAGAGATTGTGTCCCCACATTGCAAATTCAAGTCTCTCTCAGGAAGACCCACAGCCTTCTAGGTGGGACACTCCAGATCAATGTGCTCGCTTATCACACCTGTCTCATAGAGCCATGCTTTATTATCCAAATCCAGGAAAAGAATTCAAAATTCTTTCTCCCTATTGTTCTAATAAGTGACTAGCAAATAATTGCATAGCCCAGTCATGTATGTCACATCATGCTCATCTCTATCCACAAGGAAAAGCACATTTAATCTTTTGTGGTAACATTAGAAAAATGTTCATACCAATAAACCATATGGAGCATTTTCATAATTTCTTCCTGTATTTTGGGTATTTTTTCCCCTCATTTCTTTAAAGTAAATTAAACCATGTATCCTGATCTAAAGGATAACAGTAAGAATCTTTCAGTTATTTGTTGCAGCCACTGTTCTGAGGGCAACTGCTGGACATGTGCGGAGTGCATGATTAAGGCCTTAGCTGACCAATTCCTTAGCACGCTGCGTAGAGCAAAACAATAACGTTCCATGTGAGCCAAGAACATCATCCTCACGTTGGCACCTTTAATTGGAACAGGCTGCAGAAGCCACCTCCTTGACATGCTGGTGCCTCTTATTGGGAAAAGATTTTAGCTTATATATGTGGTTGGATTTCACTGGTTAAGGGATTGATAACAAAGAGTATAAAAAACAGCCACTCTGAGCAATAGTTTTCTGTGGTTAGATTTTTGGTAAGGGCTCCGATTAGGGACTTTGGTTAGGGCTTCAGTTGAGGACTTAGGTTAGGGATTTTTGGTTAGGGCTGTTAGGGACTTCTGCTTTGGTTAGTTAGCTGCTTCAGGCCAGGGCTTCAGTGTTGGAATGCTGCTAGGGATATGCTTGGGACTTCTGTTAGCTGCTTTGTCTGTTAAGGGCTTCTGGGACTTCCACTATAAGCAGAAGTCCAAGATTGTAATGCTAGGGCTTCTACAAAGCAGCAATAAAGGACTTCAGAGAAGACATCTGAGATTCTCTGCTCTCTGCATTTCTGGAATCTTGTTGCTATATGGCAATGGGGTTCGTGCCTTCATTCGTCACCCAATGGCCCCCAAATTGGGGGAGAAAAACAACAGTTGTTAAATAACAAACCCCCAAAATATTGACACTACCTTCACTCATTTATCAGTTATTTTAAGTCACTTGTTTCACCTGTTACTGGGTTTGAAGGTGAATAGTTGTAACAGAGACAAAACCCAATTTATTTAGCATTGAAGTTTGCATAGTGGTGCGTGAGCTGTAGGAGTTCAGGTGATTCATCAAAGACTCCCTGCTCTTGTCCCCCAGACAGTACAGATTCTGACCTTTTCCTTACAAGCTCAGCGTTTCTTGGAAAATCAGGGGAAGGTGAGTCTAAAATGTCCATTCTTGGCTAACATGACCACAGCATCCCAGCCCTGATTTGCATCTGCCATGTGCAGATGCTAACCCAAAGTTTTTATTTATTTTAAACATGGAGATCCCCAGACATTTTATGAACTGTGTGCCTTCTGAAATGTTCAGTTTTGATCAGGTGCACGTACACTTCCTAGTCATTGTTCAGCAATACAACCTATGGAGGATGATTGGCATTCATACTAGAAATGCATTATGCTTTCCTACCAGTATGAATTATTGCTTTCATCCCTGAATTTACATACATTGATGCTTGTGCAGATTCTAGACACGTTTGGAAGGAAATACATTCCGAGTGACTGATAGAACAAAGAAGGTTTCTAGTCCTCATCCGTCTATTCTTTAAAACATATCACATAACTGACTGACTGAATATTTTGATTACTGCCTTTAGTTTAGATTCACCAAAATTGATTCTGTCAAGGTGGGTTTGTCTTTTCTTTCCTGGGATTTGGGTTCAGTCTGTGTTGCATCCTTAGGACAAAAAAACTCAATGTTTTAAGGTTTTTCTGTTTGAATGCTACTGATGCCACTATCTTTATTTAGATGAAAAAAAGACTGGAGTTCCTTACCATTCTTTGCTCAGACAGTTGGGGTTCAACTCCTCCACTCAAGAACTGGTTTTGCTTCAGTGACAGATTGCACATTTTTCTGTCTCTGTAATTTGTTCTTACGCGTTTATGCTAAACGATGCTGCAGATCATAGAATCATTAAGATTGGAGAAAACCTCTAAGGTCGTCAAGTCCAACCATCAACCTAACACTACCATGGCCACTAAACCATGTCCCAAAGTGTCATGACGTCTATGGATGCAGATAGTTGGTGTGATATACACCCCTGATAGGACCCAATATGCCAGCATTTGCCTGACTGTGGGACTCACGGAAACTGAAGGAAGTATTCTGCCTGTTCAACAGCTCGTACTCTTCATCTGCCCTCTGTGGCTCAAATAGGTCTTCTCCCTACCTTTACTTTAGAATTTCAGTATGAATACGTAAAAGCTTGAACTCTGTATACGTGCTGTATTTGGCAGGCTAATTGACCCATTTTAATTAATTGTCTTTGGCTCCCACATAAGAGATCACCTTTCCCATAAGCAGCTTTTGAAGGAATCCAGTCATTAATCTTCTTAAGCAGGTATTCTGTTCTAGCTTCCTCTAAGGCATTTGCTCACACAGCCTCCACACTAAACTCATTCAGCAAGGAAATCCCCTAAGACTGTTCACTGAGCTCTGGGAGAATCCTACCTCACAAAAACATTCCTGGAAGAGAGGATTCATTATATTTTATTCAGATGCTCAGGAAAGTTAGGTGAATTAAGCTGACCTCAACTTGCTTTTCAAGTTTTTCCAACTTCTTGGAACAATTACACATAAAATACTGGGAGACACGTAAGACCCAATAATCACAACATTTCTGATACTGCATTAAAATAATTTTTTAGTACAAAACACCATATTTACAACCCTTTGATATCATGCTGAGACAAAAAATACTACTTACATTAATTTTCAATACACTTTGACAACATAAACTATCAAAACATGCTGAGTCTCAATTATTATCTGGCATAACTCACAGATGCAGAATTCATCAAGCAAGATGCTCGTGTGCTTTTTTTCTGTCTGCATAGAATCATAAATATTTTTTGGTTGGAAAATACATTTAAGAATATCGAGTCCAACTATTATCAAAGTCTAGCAAGTCTGTTGCTAAACCATGTTCCTCAGTACCACATCTCTTTATCTTTGAAACACCTCCAGGGACAGGAATTCAACCACTTCCCTGGAAAGCCTATTCCAGTGTTTGAGAACCCTTTCAGTGAAGAACTTTCCTCTAATATCCATTCTAAAACTCCCCTGGTGCAACTTGAGGCCATTTCCTCTTTTGTATCACTCACTACTAAGGAGAACAGACTGACCTCCACTGCAGCAGAAATGGTTTTTGAGACATTTTGTTTAGTCCTCACTTCATTGTTTTGCCATGCAACCTGCTCTGGCTGATAAGTAGAAAGATACTAGTATGGTAATAATGGAGTAAGATCTCTGTTCTTACTGCCTTACAAGAAGCAGGATTTGATGAACCAATAGCCTATGAGAGATGTAGCTGGGTCAATGACCAGGACAGGCTGGATTTTAGAATAATATATAGCTGGAGCCAGCCAGATTTAAACAGAACAGGTGTGGGAGACCTGGGACAAAGCTGTTCCAGAATACATAATGATGTCAGGAAGACGGCATAGGAGAGCAGCATTTTTGGGAAGAGGGAGTAATAGAGAAGGAGGGGAAAAAACAGAAGGGGTGGAAAGAAAAGGAGGGGGAAAAAATCAAAGCCAGGTTTCTCTTTTGGACATACTGAATTTAGGTTGATGGCTCGCTAGCTCCAAAATTATGTCAGATGAAAGCTGAGATGTTAGTTTGGACAGGAGACTGACACCAGTCAGTACTCTGTCAGTTTAGTGATGGTTGTTGAATCTGTGTTTGTGCATGAAGTTAGCCCCAGGGAGCCTGCAGAGGGAAGAAAGTTTTAGGGCCAAGGTTCTGAAACCACCACAAAACATTTCAGACATAAGAGCCACATTGGAGGGGTTGGAAATTTTATGTAATCCTAAACAAATGTGGCTGATGCATAAACACAGAAACCAAGATGCTGTGCCATTCTTGGAGACAGCATATGTTGTGCTGTATTTAAAGACACAGAGTGGACATTCAGTGGGATGAGTGGTTCTCTGTCCTTCCCCATGGGGAGCACAGGGGAGTTGTTATATATCTGTGGGCCAGCAAACTTAGCACAGAGCTGGTTTTATGTTATATACAGAATCATAGAATCATTTTGATTGGAAAAGCGTTGGTAATAGGGCAGTCCTAACCTGACTTTGCATCACCCATCTTGCCTTCATCTGGCAATCCATCCCTTGCATCAGATCTCGTGAGGTCACAAGTACAAGTCAGAGCCAACGCAAGAGAAGTCACAGAGGCACACAACTGGAAGAGGGGTGGTTGCTCCTTTCAGCAGCCACTGGGCAAAATGGAACAAAAAGCAAGCTCTGTAACTGGTCTGCCAGTCGTTAGGGTAGAGTGAAAATATTCTTGTGAGGATGAAGTCGCCTGTGCGTTATACCCAAGTTTACTAGAGTGACAAGCTCCAGCCTTCTATTGTGTTTACATGTACGAAATATAAAACTACTAACTGCTTTGTCTTTCATGGGTTTTCCTGTTTTCCACATTCCTCTTCATCTTGTACTAAGCGAACAGTGCTTAGATGCCCTTTCCATAGGCACAGTTTACATAGAGGTGTTCATATTGACATTTTTTGGATACAAAGTGTGAGCACTGAGAACAGATAGAGTCAGTGGTACTTCTCCATCTTTAGCTCAGTTTTTACAATAAATAAATAAATGCCAAGTCCTCAGAGCAGGGTACAGTTCCCAGCTTTAAGACCAGTCAGTAGGTGGGAGGTGGGAAAGATCTGCCAGTATGACCTGGGGGATAATAGATGAGAGTATTTTGACACTGCATATTTCTCTCATGTACTGTGCCTGCCTCCTCTCACCTTGATTATAAAGTTTAAAAAAAATCCAATTCTTCACCACCTACACATATACTATTAAAATCATGATGTGTATTAACAAAAAAATCTTTCCCAGCTGGATGGGAAATTGCTGATGGTATTGCTAATAACAGAAGTCAACCCTTCATTGTGCAGCCATCTACCATAATGCCATAAAACCAATGCCTGCCAGGTTTTACAGTTTTAGAAATTGTTAGTTTCTCATCCTCTCCTCCATCTTTCCTTCTGTCTTTTTTTTGTTTTGTTTTGTTTCGCCTCCTCTCTCCCTACATAAATATAAGCTACCAAGATCATGGGTAGTGCTGACAAAGCACAATGGAGAGGTGTCCAAATACTCTGTGATGAGTTCCTTTATTTTTCGGGGCAAGGTGGGAAGGAGCAAGGACAGCACTGGCAGACCTGGATTCTGGATTCTGCAGTTAGAATCATAGAATCAATCAGGGTTGGAAGGGCCCATCAGGATCATCTGCCATGGGCAGGGACACCTGACACTAGATCAGGCTGGCCAGAGCCTCATCCAGCCTGGCCTTAAACACCTCCAGGGATGGGGCCTCAACCACCTCCCTGGACAACCCATTCCAGGCTCTCACCACTCTCATGGTGAAGAACTTCTTCCTCACATCCAGCCTGAATCTCCCCACTTCCAGCTTTATTCCATTCCCCCTAGTCCTGTCACTACCTGATAGCCTAAAAAGTCCCTCTTCAGCTTTCTTGTAGGTCCCCTTCAGATACTGGAAGGCCACAATAAGGTCACCTCAGAGCCTTCTCTTCTCCAGACTGAACAGCCCCAACTCTTTCAGTCTGTCCTCATAGGAGAGGTTCTCCAGCCCTCTGATCATCCTGGTGGCCCTTCTCTGGACACGTTCCTGCATGTCCATATCCCTCTTGTAATAGTGGCTCCAGAACTGGACACAGTACTCCAGGTGGGGTCTCACCAGAGCTGAGTAGAGGGGGAGAATCACCTCCCTTGACCTGCTGGCCACACTTCTCTTGATGTAGCCCAGGATCTGGTTGGCTTTCTGGGCTGCAAGTGCACATTGACAGCTCATGTTGAGCTTCTCATCCACCAGCACCCCCAAGTCCCTCTCCTCAGGGCTGCTCTCCAGCCAGTCACTGCCCAGCCTGCATTTGTGCTTGGGATTGCCTCGACCCAGATGCAGGACCCTGCACTTGGTATTGTTGAACCTCATGAGGTTGTCATGGGCTCACCTCTCCAGCCTGTCAAGGTCCCTCTGGATGCCATCCCTTCCCTCCAGTGTGTCTGCTGCACCACACAGCTTGGTGTCATCAGCAAACTTGCTGAGGGTGCACTCAATGCCACTGTCCATGTCACCCACAAAGATGTTGAACAAGACTGGTCCCAGGACTGATCCCTGAGGGACTCCGCTTGTCCCTGGCCTCCACTGGGACATGGAGCCATTGACAGCCACTCTTTGGGTGCAGGCATCAAGCCAGTTCTTTATCCATCTCGTGGTCCACCCATCAAATCCATGTTTCACCAATTTGGAGACCAGGATGTAGTGTGGGACAGTGTCAAAGGCTTTGCTCAGGTCCAAGTAAATGACATCAGTTGCTCTCCCCTCATCTGTTAATGTTGTGACCTTGTCATAGAAGGCCACCAGGTTTGTCAGGCAGGATTTGCCCTCAGTGAAGCCATGCTGACTGTACCCAATCACCTCTTCACTATTCTTCTGTCTCAGTAGTGCCTCCAGGAGAATGTGCTCCATGATCATACCAGGCACAGAGGTGAGACTGACTGGCCTGTAGTTCCCTGGTTCTTCCTTCTTACCCTTTTTGAAAATGGGAGTAATGGTTCCCCTTTTCCAGTCAGTGGGGACTTCCCCAGACTGCCAGGACTTTTGGAATATAATAGAGAGGGGTTTAGCAACCTCATCTGCCAGTTCTCTCAGTACCTGTGGGTGTATCCCATTGGGTCCCATGGACTTGAACACTTTCAGGTTCTTCAGGTGATCACGAACCTGATCTTCACTCACAGTAGGCAGTTCTTCCTCCTGGTCCCTGCCATTATCTTCCATGACTCCAGGAATGTGGCTGGAGACCCTTGCAGTGAAGACTGAGGTAATGAAGTCATTGAGAACCTCAGCCTTTTCCAGGTCACTTGTGACCATTTCACCTGTTTCCTTTCTGAAGGGGCCCACACCTTCCCTAGTCTTCTTTTTACCATTAATATACCTGTAGAAATTCTTGTTGTTCCCTTTAACCTCCCTGGCTAGATTCAATTCAAACTGTGCTTTGGCTTTCCTAACCAGGTCTCTTGCTGCTCAGGCAGCTTCCTTACATACCCCCCATTCCAGCTGTCCTTTCCTCCACTCCTTGTAGAGCTTCCTCTTAAGTGACAGTGTGTCCAGCAGCTCCTTGCTCATCCAGGCAGGCCTCCTAGCATTCTTCCCTGCTTTTCTCTTTGTTGGTATACATTGCTCCTGGACACAGAGGAGGTGGTCCTTGAATACTGACCAGCTGTCCTGGGCCCCTCTTCCCTCTAGGGCTTTGTCCCACGACACTTTGGCCAGCAGATCCCTGAAGCGATCAAAGTCTGCATGTCTAAAGTCCAGGGTCATAAGCTTAGAATATGTCCTCCTGGTTGCCCTGAGGATCTTAAATTCAACTGCTTCATGGTCACTGCAGCCAAGGCTGTCTCTGAGCCTCACACTGGTCACCAGCCCTTCCCTGTTGGTGAGAACAAGGTCCAGCATAGCACCTTTTCTTGTTGGTTCCTCTACCCTTTGGAGGAGGAAGTTGTCATCTATGCAATCCAGGAACATCCTGGATTGCTGGTGCCTTGCTGTGTTGTTCATCCAGCAGATGTCAGGGTGGCTGAAATCCCTCATGAGGACCAGGGCTTGTGACCTGGAAGCTGCTTCTATTTGCCTGTGGAGGGCCTCATCTGCTTGGTTCTGCTGGTCAGGTGGCCTGTAGCAGACCCCTACAGTAACATCTCCTTCCCCTGTCTTGTCTTTAATTTTAACCCACACACTCTCAACCAGCTCATCATCCTTCCCCAGGTGGAGCTCCACTGATTCCAGCTGCTCACTGACATAGAGGGCAACACCTCCTCCTCTCCTTCCCTGCCTGTCCTTCCTAAAGAGCTTGTACACATCTATCCCTACATTCCAGTCATGGGAATCATCCCACCAAGTTTCAGTAATAGCCACTATGTCATGGCATCCCAGCAGCACAGTGCCCTTAATTCATCCTGTTTGTTGCCCAAGCTGCATGCATTTGCATAGAGGCACTTCAGCTGGGCTGGCCTTGTCCTCCTCTTGTGCCAGTTCCCCTTGATTTCCACAGAGTGTCCTGGTGCATCATCTGTGTCTTGCCTCAGGGCAGCAAGTTGAGAGCCCTCACTAGCTCTCCATCCCTCTGCCTCTGGGGAGCTGCCCCTCTGTCTCTGGCCAGCAGTAGACTATTAACCCCTTCCCCCTTCAAATCTAGTTTAAAGCCCTGTCAATGAGCCCTGCCAATTCCTGTCCCAGGATCCTTTTCCCCCTCTGAGACAAGTGCATCCCATTAGTTGTTTGCAGCTCTGGTGCCTTGTAAACCGAGCTGTGATTGTAGAACCCAAAGCCCTGTCGATGACACCAGCCCTGGAGCCATGAGTTGACCTCCTGGCTCTTCCTAAATGTTCCCTCATCCATCATTGATGTTAGAGGGATAGAGGAGAACACAACTTGAGCTCCTGATCCCTTTAGCAGTTGCCCTAAGGTCCTGAAGTCTCTTTTAATTGATTGTGAGCCTCTCATTGTTGCATCGTCACTACCCACCTGAAAGACCAGAAGTGGGTAATAGTCTGAAGGACTCACAAGGTTGGGAATTTTACCTGTAATGTCCCTTACCTGGGCAGCAGGGAGGCAGCAGACCTCTCTATGAAGTGGGTTTGGTCTGCATATTGGGCCCTCTGCTCCCTTCAGTAGGGAGTCTCCTATAACAATGACCCTTCAAGGTTTCTTTTCAGGATTAGTTTTGATGGCTGGCCTGAGGCAACCTGTCATTGGCGCAGCTTCTGACCTTCTTGAGTCCTCACTCTTACCAATGACCTGTTCCTCCTGCACAGCCTCATACCTATTCTGCAAGCTCACTGTAGGCAGTGTGCTGCTTGAAGCAGCACGCTGCTCCGTTTGCGTTTGTTCTGTCGGGCAGAGACCGGTTCCCACTGACCCTGCTCAAGTGGGTTACTACATGGAGGATGGGAGGGTATCAAACTCCCTGCTCCACTAAGAGTTACCCACTCTTCTGGTTTTGTAGAGGTTAGAGTATGGAAATAGTTAAGTTACTGATGTTCCCTCCTGATATGGAGGGATTCTTAGGGCTGAACTATTTTTAGAAGAGTGAGAAATTCAGTTTAACAAGGAGCAGTTCTGAAACAAGCCCTTAGCTCCACAGTATCTTTCAAATTTCAGGAAATGCAGACTTAAGTTCGAACTTCAACACTGTCTTACTCTCATAAGGCATCACATTAGGGCTCTGGTCATGCATTTTGACTGAAGTTAGGATCTGATATCTTAGAGGGCCCCTCACCAGTCTGAAGTGGCTAAGCTCTATCTGTGGAAAAGATACTGGTTTACTACTTTTTGGTCCCTCACTTAAATTATATTCCGTTTCTCTGAGATTTCTTCAAGATTTGCAAAAGAAAACACTGGACAAGGAAAAGAGAATGATAAGCCTCCTCCTCTAGGAGGAGAGGCTTTCTCTGGAATTCGGTCCAGATATAGCTACTGCTACTTCAGTGTACTTTTTTGGGGTGGAATTCAGATGCTGAATATCACATTCCCACTTGTGCAGGCATTTAACAGCTGTAGCCCTGAAAGGCTTGGTCCATACTGGAAGGATTGCTCTGTTCTTAGTAGTCCTTAATTCTGCTGCTGGCTTTGATGTGCTAGGATTGACATGTGGATTGAAATACAGGCTCTAGGTAAATTACAGGCAATCAATTCCCACACCAAAAAGAATTGCATCAAAAAACATTAAGGTATAAATAGAAAACACATATGTCAATTAAAACAGAACCCACAGCTGCAAACAAAAGCAATTCTATTGCTGCTGTCTTCTGAGCCCAATGGGCTCAGTAATTAATGAGATATCTCCTTGGATCTGGGTGTTGTAGGTCCTCCTCAGCAGTTACTGAATATTTCCTCTGCTTTCATTTATCTTCTCCCAGCACTTTAACACCAAATAACAATTTGCACTTAGTAATTAAGACCTGTCTTGCAAGCATTACAGACTCTTCTGTACAGCTGTGGGACCTGTTTCACACCTCCCCTCCTTAAAAGAAGCTGATCTGAAACATGTAAGGTGAATCACTATCTAGGCTAACAGAGCTGGGACTGGAGAGTGATATACCTCCATGAACTGTTATAGCAAGTACCCACATAAAAACTGGTGTGGCTGCAGTAAATGATCTTTTGTTTTAATGACATTGAACTGAGAAACGAAGGAAGGGAGGGAAAGAGGGAGGGGAAAAGAGCAAAGAAAGGAAGAAAACCACCAGAAAGTTTTGTCCCAGGGGCATGGAAGCAGAGGATGTTTAGAGCAAGCAGGAAGCAGACAGCGTGCAGCCATTCTCTAGAGGGAACTAGCCTCAGCCAGGGAAGCTTGGGTTGGAAATCAGGGCAAGTGTTGGGTTGGAAATCAGTGGCCTTTAGCAGAGTAGATGTAACTGTGGTAACTGGATATTTCTCCAGTAACTACTACCAGTGAAAGATTTAACAGGTTCCCAAGAGCTGAAGTTAACCAGAGCAGAGGTGCAATTTTTCTCCAAAGTCAACTCTGCTTTGGCCTGTTTGGTCTCTTTCAGAATAAGAAGCCAGTGGTTTGTGTTCAGGTGGCTTGTATTCAGGTTTTTCTGCAATGGCCAATGTAACAATCTGCTTTTAAAATAATGACAGATGAGATCTTCACCAACATATTTACAGTGTCTGTCCTTGCCTGTACGATACCCTGGTTATGTTTGGGGATATTAACCTGTACAATACCCTGGTTAGGTGTTGGGATATTAAAGTTAAATACAGGAGGTTCCACCTCAACATGAGGGTCACAGAGTACTGGAACAGGATGCCCAGGGAGCTTGTGGAGTCTCTTTCTCTGGACACTTTCAAGACCCATCTGGATGTGTTCCTTTGCAACCTGTGCTAGATTCTATGGTCTGGCAGGGGGGTTGGACTCGATAATCTTTGGAGGTCCCTTCCTACCCTAACATCCTGTGATCCTGTGATTATTTAACTTTAAATTCCCTTGGGATTTTTTTTCTTTCCTCTGCCAACCCATTATGTTTCTTGGCAAGATGGTAGCCCATGCTCACCTCCACCCTAATCTAAAACAGCAGTGGATGTCTTAGAATCATAGAATCAACCAGGTTGGAAGAGACCTCCAAGATCATCCAGTCCAACCTATCACCCAGCCCTATCCAATCAACTAGACCATGGCACTAAGTGCCTCATCCACTCTTCTCTTGAACATCTCCAGCGATGGTGACTCCACCATCTCCCTGGGCAGCCCATTCCAATGGGCAATCACCCTCTCTGTGAATCCTCCTAACATCCAGCCTATACCTCCCCTGGCACAACTTGAGACTGTGTCCCCTTGTTCTGCTCCTGGTTGCCTGGGAAAAGAGACTGACACCCACCTGGCTACAACCTCCCTTCAGCTAGTTGTAGACAGCAATGAGGTCACCCCTGAGCCTCCTCTTCTCCAGGCTAAACAACTCCAGCTCCCTCAGCCTCTCCTCACAGGGTTTGTGTTCGAGACCCCTCACCAGCTTTGTTGCCCTTCTCTGGACACATTCCAGTACCTCAACATCTCTCTTGAATTGAGGGGCCCAGAACTGGACACAGTACTCAAGGTGTGGCCTGACCAGGGCTGAGTACAGGGGAAGAATAACCTCCCTTGTCCTGCTGGCCACACTATTCCTGATACAGGCCAGGATGCCATTGGCTCCCCTGGCCACCTGGGCACACTGCTGGCTCATGTTCAGCCTACTATCAACCAGCACCCCCAGGTCCCTTTCTGTCTGGCTGCTCTCCAGCCACTCTGACCCCAGCCTGTAGTGCTGCTTGGGGTTGTTATGGCCAAAGTGTAGAACCCTGCACTTAGCCTTGTTAAATCTCATCCCATTGGCCTCTGCCCACCCATCCAGCCTGTCCAGGTCCCTCTGCAGGGCCCTCCTACCCTCCAACAGATCAACACCTGCTCCTAACTTGGTGTCATCTGCAAACTTACTGATGATAGACTCAATTCCCTTGTCCAGATCATCAATAAAGATATTGAACAGGATGGAGCCCAGCACTGATCCCTGGGGTACACCACCAGTGACTGGCTGCCAACTGGATGTGGCACCATTCACCACCACCCTCTAGGCCCAGCCCTCCAGCCAGTTCTGGACCCATTTCAGAGTGAATCTGTCCAAGCAACGAGCATCATATAGCAGCTGCTACTGTGTAAATCAAAGACTAGAGACAGCTGTTGCTGCTTATTCACAATTACAACTATCAGGATCACATAGACTATACTCTGTTTTCTCCAGGTAAATCTGTGCCTTCTGATGTGGCTCATCACTTTTGGTTTGGTCTAACATTCTTATGAGTTAGGCAATATCTACTTAAAAAGTTGAGCTTGCATCACTGCTGTTTGTTCAGGCAGGTATCACACATGTCACCTGTACACCTCTGCAAATGGTCTGACTTGGTGTTTGCTGTGAAAATCACCTTACCCTCGTGAGGCCTTGCAACATGGGAGTTGCAAGGATCATCCCAGGATGTAGTCTGAGTTTGGATAGTGTGTGCTTCCTGACAGTGATTTAGAGGCTTGTAGGCAGAGCTTTCTTCCCTTTCTATAATGCTCTAAGTTGTTTTACAAGTACAAAAAACTTTATATTATTTAGTCTAGAAAGTTATTTCATAGCTGTATTCACCTTCTGTAAAGCCAATCCACCAGTGTTCCCTGCACTTTTCAGTGGACACAGTCACAGCATCAGTATCAGTTAGACATTGTTCTGTTCATAAAGGAAGCAAAAGAACTTGATGTGTGAAGGCAGAAGTTACCAAAACTATAATTCCTGCAAATGTGGATGGTTAGAAGGGGCTGGTTCCATTTTTCCCTCATGGAAAGAACAAAGGTCTTCTTCCTCTAAACTCAAGATATTTACTTATAATAGAATCACAGAAAATTTCTGTTTGGAAGAGACCTTGAAGATCATCCAGTCTAACCTTCAACCCAGCACTGAAGGGTCAACACTAAACTCTGTCCCTAAGCACCAGGTTCACACACCACTTAAACACCTCCAGGAATACTGACTCCACCACTGCCCTTGGTGGACCATTCTAACGTTTGATGACCCTCTCTGTGAAGAAATATTTCCTAGCATCCATCTTAAACCTCCCTTGATGCAGCTCGAAACCATTTTCTCTAGTCCTGTCACTTGACACCAAGGAGAAGAGGCTGTCCCCCTCCTCTCTCCAACCTCCCTTCAGGTGGTTGTAGAGAGCGATGAGGTTTCCCCTCAGCCTCCTCCAGACTGAACAACCCCAGCTCCCTCAGATGCTCCTCATATGTCATGTGCTCCAGGCCCTTCATGAGCCTTGTTGCCCTTCTCTGGACATGTTCCAGTGCCTCAATATCTTTCCTATAGTGAGGGGCCTAGAACTGAACACAATACTTGAGGTGTGGCCTCACTAGTGTGGAGTACAGGGGGATGATCACCTCCCTGCTCCTGCTGGCCACCTGGGCACACTGCTGACTCCAGTCAACTGTCAATCGATACCCCCAGGTTCCTCTCCAAGTGGCAGTTCCAACATCCCCCCGTCTGTAGCTTACTATGGGGTTATCTCATCTTTAAGAAAAATTTATACTAAGTGTTTCAGTGATTCGGGGTTTTTTTACCAAAAAAAAAAAAAAAGTTAAAAATGGGCACAGATTCAATAACTCTTACATTCTTTTGTTTCATTGTGCTGACCAAAACATGCTTTGATACTCTCCAGCTATGTTACTGGCTTAAAGTCATGACACCTATTAATCCCAGTATCCCTTTGATACAGCATTTGTGGCAGCCACATCTAGTGATTCCCCCCTGACTGTGTTGTCATTAACCCTACAACTTTTCTCTGTGATCTTTCTATTTCTCTGCACTCATGTTTATTCATCATTTCCTTTATACTTATTGGGTTTGAACTTCAATTTATTGATTTCAGCTCATTTAGAATCATAGAATTGTTAGGGTTGGAAGGGACCTCAAGGATCATCTAGTTCCAAACCCCGTGCCATGGGCAGGGACACCTCACACTAGATCAGGTTGCCCAGATCCACGTTCAGCCTGGCCTTAAAATCTTCCAGGGATGGAGCTTCTACCACCTCCCTGGGCAACCTGTTCCAGTGTCTCACCACCCTCATGGTGTAAAACTTCTTCCTAACATCCAATCTGAATCTATCCAGTGCACTATACTTTGGCCAGCAGATCCCTGAAGCGATCAAAGTCTGCATGCCTGAAGTCCAGGGTTGTAAGCTTCGGATTCATCCTCCTGGTTGCCCTGAGAATCTTAAATTGTATTGCTTCGTGGTCACTGCAGCCAAGGCTGTCCCTGAGCCTCACATTGGTCACCAGCCCTTCCCTGTTGGTGAGAACAAGGTCCAGCATAGCACCTGTTCTTGTTGGTTCCTCTACCATTTGGAGGAGGAAGTTGTCATCTATGCATTCCAGAAACATCCTGGAATGCTGGTATCTGGCTGTGTTGTCCCTACAGCAGATGTCAGGGTGGTGAAAACACTGGAAAGACAACAGTTTAGAAAAAAGTGGAACATGGAAAGTCTCTCCTCTAACTGCGACCACCCCTCTCCCCCCCCCCCCAAAAAAAAACCCAAACCCAAACAAACAACCAAACCCAACCCCCCCAAAAAACCTCAGCAAAACCCAAAAAACAAACCTAAGTGTGTAATTTTACAGTTCTACATCAGTTTCTAGAAACTTAAAACAAAAAAAACCCAAACCCAAGCAAACCCAATGTGGTGGGTTGAAAATTAACCCACCCCCCCCAACATTAACTTTGCCAGACTAGCTCAGTTTGGAAGCAAATGAAGCTGTATTCACAAGCAAAACTGCCATCTACAGTGGAATGCAATGAATATGTACAAATACACAGTATTTACAATATTTACAGGTATTTACAATATTTACAGGTATTTACAATTAACAAACAGCACAAGGACCCCCCTGGCTAAAAGACCAGGGAAGGAGCTGTAATAGCTTCCCTTCCCTGCCTCCCCAGCAAAGAAGCAAGAAGAGAAGAAAGATTGTTTTGGGAATCAAATCTTATGGGAGGTATCCCTCCAATGGAATTGTTTAGAATAATCATTATTTTCCTTTTTAGACCCAATAGTGATTTATTTACATTTTTACTACTTTCTGCTCAAGATCTGTGAAAAAATGTCAAAGGCATAGTCTAAAACTACCACACCCAACCAAAAACCCAAAGATAAACCACTGGCCAGTACAGTCTTTGGATACTTAGAGGAGGGGAGAGAGTCAGTTTCCAGGATGAAGTCAGTCGGTTTCAGCCTCAACAGGGTCTTTGCCTTCTTTGTTCTTTCTCTAGCTCACACTTTGTATAATCCCACCCTCCAGAGTTATGGATGTTTTTCCTACCTGCAGGTATGTTTAGGTTCTGTGCAGCCTGTTCACAAGTTGTAATAGGGGTCGGCTGGGCATGAGGAGATCTCCTTGCTTAATCCTACCACTAATACTTATCCTGAGTGCTTGGCTGTTTTTCACCAGGGTTTTGTGCAAGGCAGTTGTATCACTAGTTTTGCACCCTGCTTGATACTCCTGTAGAGGACAGTCTGTCATCGTTGCACTAAAAACCCAGACTTTCTTGTTTCCATGTCATTCCATGTTTCCAAGGTCATTCAGCCTAAAGATAAGACTCTTAGAGTACAGAGTCATACAGCATGCAATAAGGGCAGAAACCAGTACAAGACAGAAACCAAATTCTTGCTTCACACCTTCTCAGGAGAAATGAACCAAACTGTCATACTATGTGACCTCTCCCAAGAAGATGGCTTTTTGTCCTCCAGTAGCAAGACCACAGTGAGGTTCATAAATTTTCTAGGACCTCTGTGATAGTAGATCTCATCCATGTCATCCATGCCATGCCTGGCTAGAGTTTTTGGCTTCAGGTGGTGATACTAACAAAGTTCTTGTCCTGGCTCTGCAGCTTTTAACCACTGGACACAGTGGTGTTTATTAAGCCAAAACCAGGACACAGGGAACCTTTTACTCTAGGAATGCCAGTACACTGATCATAGCCAGTGTTTCAAACAGAACTCTTTAACCTCTTCAGAGAACATCTGACATAACCTGGTATTACTTGAATTTACACCACTCTGCACTCCTGCTGGTCTCCTTGCTAGTTACCTGAATATACATTATAAAGGTGACTAGAGAAAGATCACCTATGCTGGTTGCAACAGGTTAGAATAATTGAATTTTTGTTGGAAAAGACCTTTAAGATTGAGTCCAACCATTCCCTAACTCAGCACCACATCTCTGTGTCTTTTAAACACCTTCAGAGATGGGGTTCAAACACCTCCCTGGGAAGCCTGTTCCAGTGTTTGGGAACCCTTTCAGTGAAGAAGTTTCTTCTGATATCCAATCTAAGCCTCTCCAATGCAACTTGGGGCTGTTTTCTGTTGTCCTGACACTTGTAACTAGGGAGAAGAGACCAACCCCTACCTGAATTTTACCTCTCTTCAGGGAATTGTGGGGATTGAGGTCTCCCCTCCTTTTCTCCAGACTAAGGGTGCATGAAAAATTCCACCTTCCAGTATGGGAGATCAGGCAGGTAAGTGGCATCATGGGCATCATGAAGGAGAGAAGTATGCACTTTTTGAGCAAAAGCTTGCTGGATGAATTTGTAAGTGGGTGTCTGTTCATAGTCCAACAATTTTTCTGTCACAAATTGCTGATGGCAAAATAAACCAAGATTATGTGCATCACTGCTGCTGACTGCTCTAATAGCGAAACATCTGCATGGCTGTGGTTTTGAGCTTCTCTGTAATATTGAAGTTTAAGATCCAAATCCTTCTTATGGAAGGGGATATGGTGTAATATACTTTTCATTCAGTGGCTTTCATAGATTTGTAGGTTGGGAAAGCATCCCTCAAACAGTTGTGTAGTTTAAAACGCCTGTGTGTTGGCTGCAAAACACTGCATGGTGCAGTTTGGCACGCACTGGGAGAGTGCCATTCGGATTTCAGTAGCCCACAGATAAGGGCATCTCAGGGAACTATATAAAAAGCTACTGTCAAATAATTTTTTGTCCACTAGGCTTGTTATCCTGTCAAAGAATGTAATTAAGTTGCTTTGCTAGATGCATTATAAGTCTCAGTTGCCTGCTATTTATCACTTTGTTTTGCTGTAGCTGCTTACACAACAAGTACTTCATTAAATTCCTCTACCTATCTGTTACCTATTGATGTAGTGTTCCTTATGTTCTAGCTCCCTGTTTTCCATTGCCTATATGGAAAAGAAGACATCTTTTATACTCTTACACAACAGATGGCATTTAGGGTCACTTATCCCTTTCAAGAGTACTCACAAGTAGTCACCAGTGGTTGTGATTACCCACCTTACTCTTTTTTGTGTTACATTGAGCAATAGTCTACCTTCAAGTTTTCTCTATCTTCATTTTGAAATGGTTGCTTCATAGATTTGTTTTGTGATGTATCTTTTTGCTTCCTAGCTGCTCTTAGGTAAATTTTTCTAAAGGTATTTCACTCCAGTGGAAAGTAGTTAAGTGTTTCAGTCTTCATACAGCTGCAATGAAACTAAATACTCTGCATGTATTTCCTGTAGCAACTGAAGGGTTTCCAACTGCTTTATTGACACAAACGAATGTGTTCTCAGCAGCCCCTCTGTAATAAGAGAATATCATTATTGCTATTGCTTAGAAAAGGCAAACTGAGACACAAAAAGGCTGTAGGATTGTTCCAAGTTCTTTGAGAGCTGCAAGCTGTGATTGAAATTTGTAAGACCAACCTTAGGGTGGCCATATTGGTATATATAGTCCAGAAACCTTCTGGAGTCAGCTTTCTCAGCTCTGTAAAACACCGCCTCTGGAGTGCTAGAGTGACTGCACAGCATCATGCTTTTGGTGGAGCGACACAGTAGCAGAGGCTATACAAAAGGTGCCTTATGTGAATTAGGGTGGGAAACTTGGGTTGTCCCAGTGTGACTCCATCAGTTACTTGGTGTCACGGACTCTTTCTGTAGAGATATCTTACCTACTGTTAGCAGATAACATATATTAACCTGTTGTTGTGCCGAGATTCCACAGTTACAAGCTCCTACTCAGCTTTCCTTTGTCCCTGTTTAAGACCACTTGAGTGATGGCACTTTTGTCCAGTTGTCTGTGTCTGTATCTAATTGTCTGTTTCTTACAACAGCATATAAGTATGAGGATCTTTCTCCCAGCTTCAGGAGCACGAAGAGGGTTTGAAACATATTTCTTACCTTATCTTATGGCTTGTGATCCCACTCAATAGACCTCTCTCTTTCCTGAGACGCTTTCGCTTCTTTCAATAGCCAGACACATGCTTTGAGTGAAATAGTTCCCAAATTTGTCTTAGTTTTTGCCATCCACATGAAAAAAGGTGAGTTTGGCAATCTTCCCTATCTTATGGATGCACCCTGTAACTTGATCTTGCTAAAATCAGTTTCCAGAGAGTAGATGAAATGGAGGTAGAGAAGACACTGTCATCTAGGACAATAGACTCCTAGGAGCAGCAAAATCATATTTCTTCAGATTGCTTTGCCTAATCCATGGAAGCCAAGTTACAAAGTGTTGCTGAAAGAAGAGTTTGAATCTTTGGAATTGGTGGAGGACAACAAGGCTTGGAGGTAGAAGTAACTACCCTGTCTTTTCAGCAGCAATGGACTCTTCTCTCCAGGGCTTTCTCCTACTTCTTACATCCAAATCTATCGTTTTTCTCTCTCCTTTTTGCAAGACCCTCAACATTGCAATAGTAAAATTCAGGTTTGCCAAGGTCACTGGAGCACTGAGCCATTATGAGCAGTTCCTATCTTCCACGCTCCAGCTTCTTTTCTTACAGAGAAAGGAAAATTTTGTTAAATACATTTCCAGGCCCAGAATGCAGAGGGTGAATAAACATTCAAAATTTATATTGTTAAACGTCACGACTTTTAAAGACAATCTTGTGTTTTGAGACCTGACACATACTTTTTTATCATTTGGCAAAAGTATAAGCATCTGGGGAAGTATTAAATTTTGTTTACATTATAAACAGAGTACATTGCTCCCATAGCCCCCCTAGATCAGCTACAGAGTGTTTTTGAAAGTGTCCATCAGATAGATACATAAGCTTCACTCCATCTGGTAAGGGGGTAGCAAGAGCTCCTCATGTGTACCGTCTAGAAAATTCATCTTTGCAGGTAAAATTGGACCCTGATAGAATGGAATACTGACTTGAGGAACTGCAAGAGGGATCAACAGCTCAGTGCTGCCCTTAGTCATGCAGTGATCCAGGTGGTCAAGTGTGAGACACTTTGTCAGTGTGGAGGGAGAAGAAGCTGATGCTCTGCCTGTACACAGCAGCAGCCAAGAAGCTGATGCTCTGCCTGTACACAGCAGCAGCCAAGATATTAATCCCACGTTGCTGCAGACGCTGAGCTCTCTCAAAATGAAAATAAGGTGACTGGAAAGGGCAGTGGAGACACAGGGTTAACAGTGATATCCTGTAGGAGAAGATAATATTTAAGTGTCGGCAAGCGATTTCACACACCCCAGTCATTTCACCTTTGTGTTTGACACAATGGCCAGCAAGAGAGCACAGCACGTAAGGCTAAGAAGTGAGAGAAGGTAGGGGCAGAGGTGACTAAAAAGCTTGGAAGTCAAAGAAAAAAATTTCCATGTTTCCCACAGAAACCTGAGCAATAATCCTAGAACACAGCTGCAGCAAGACCAAAAAAAAAAAAAAAAAAAAAAAAAAAAAAAAAGCAGCAAAACCAACAACAAAATCCCATGGGCTTAGGAAACAGGAAACAGTGAGGAGCTAGACTGAAAACCAGATCCATTTCAGAATAAATTCGGTGTTTCAAAAGCAAAGATGTTTAAGGCACATGAGCCAAAGTAATAAAATGTGATATGAGCTGTTACTGTAAACAAGGAGGAATAATTGACAGCGAACTAAAACAGATCCACAGAGCATGCATAGCCCAAGGCTCTGCAAACCTATAGCTGAATGAGAAGGAGTGGCATGAAGAGAAGTCAGAGAAAGGCTAACAAATCACAGGTGGAAAATAAACAAATCACACCACAGCCCTTGATCCCTGAGACCAAAAATGCAGGTGGTGTCACTACATAGTCCTGTGGTAGATCAGCAGAAGGAACAGTCAGCATGTAGAAATAACAGAGACCATCTCCCCCTAAAATAAAGAAAACCAAATGTCTTTGGGGCTGAAGGAGAGAGACAGGGTTTGTGAAATGGTTAGCCAGTTTCTTTCATCTTTTGGATGTGCATCCTATCACAAACCCTTAGCTTAATCCACAGGAGAAAGCACCCAGGTTGGGTTTGGAGGAAAGAAAAACCATGGCTGGGATCTGAGACGCAGGACTACAGACAAAAGCTCTGTGGGAAATAGCCTGGTGTGCTGGTGGAGCAGCAAGGAATGCATTGTAAACAGCATAGGGTGCAAAAAACTGCAGCTGAGCAGGCCCTCACATTCTGCTGACACATATTGTAGACACATGGAAGCATACACACAGACACATAAGTATGCACGTGTTTATGTGTTTATGAGCTTCAAAACCACCTGAGAATAACTACATGTGTAGTTTCTAAGCCTATGGACAGTTTGGCAGTAGAAAGCTGTTCCAACAGAGAATGGAGGTACCTTTGGTGGTGGTGTTCACAGTTCAGGAGAGTGGTGATGTGCCACCTCTTTTTCTTGGAAATCCTAGCCCCAAAATGCTTACAGAATGAAATATTAGTGTACAAGAAAAGGATGTTAAGAGACCACAGGAGAGGAAAGCCAGTGATGTTTTCATCTAAGATTAGAAAAAGATGGAGTGGTAGATGAACACTTGTGACTGACCCAGTAGAAGAGACATCCTTGAAGCTGCTAGCTGATGTTAATTATGGAAAAAGCATTCTAGTGGGAAGAGAGATCAAATTTTTGCTTTGTACCCCATCCATAGCTAGGGGACATAGTCATGCTGCCTGGTGTGCACACAGATGGTTAGCAGCAATTCATTCTCACAGGCGTCAGAAAAATTAAGAGCTTTTTCACGTTCATAGAATCATAGAATGGTTTGGGTTGGAAGGGACTTTGAAGATCGGAGTAGTTCCAACCCCACTGCCATGGGCAGGGGACACCCTCCACTAGATCAGGTTGCTCAAGGCCTCGTCCAACCTGGCCTTGTACACCTCCAGAGAGGGGGCAACCTGGTCCAATATCTTACTGCCCTCATTGTAAAGGATTTATTCCTAATATTAATTCTAAATCTACCCTCCTCAAGCTTCAATCCATTCCCTCTTGTCCTATCACAATAAGCCTCTCTAAAAAGTCCCTTTCCAGCTTTCTTCTAGGCCCTCTTCAGGTATTGGAAGGCCACTATAAGTTCTCCCTGGAGCCTTTTTTCTCCAGGCTAACAGCCCCAACTCTCACAGCCTGGTTCCATAGGGTAGGTGCTCCAGCCCTCTGATCGTCTTCATGGCCCTCCTCTGGACCCACTCCAGCAGTTCAATGCCCTTCTTATGCTGGGGCCAGCAGAACTGGATGCAGTACTCCAGGTAGAGTTTCACAAGATCAGAGTAGAGAAGGAGAATCACCTACCTTGTCCTGCTGGTCATGTTTATTTTGATACAGCCCAGGACATGGTTGGCACATTGCTGGCTCATGTTGAGTTACATGTCAACTGGCACCCCCAAGTCCTTCTCCTTGAGACTTCTCTTAACCTACTCCTTGCCCAGCCTGTATTTGTGCCTGGGATTGTCCTGACTCAGACGTAGGGCCTTGCACTTGGCCTTGTTGAACTTCATGAGGTTGGCATGGGTCCACCTCTACAGCCTGTCCAAGTCCCTCTGGATGCATCTCTTCCCTCCAGTGTGTCAGTTGGCCCACACAGATTGGTATCATCTGCAAACTTGCTGAGGGTGCACTCAATGTCACTGCCCATAGTGCTGACAAAGATGTTAAACAGCACTGGTCCCAGTACTGACCCCTGAGGGATGCCACTTGTCACTGGTCTCATTTGGACATTGAGCCACTGACTACAATTCTCTGAGTGCAGCCATCCAGCCAGTTCCTTATCCAGTGAGTTGTCCACACATCAAACCCATTATTTTCCAATTTGGTGACCAGACTGTCATGCAGGACAGTGTCAAACACTTTACACAAGTCTAGGTAGATGATATCAGTTGCACTTCCTTTATCTGCTGATGCTGTAACTCCATCACAGAAAGCCACCAAGTTTGTCAGGCATGATTTGCCCTTCGTGAAGCCATGCTGGTTACCGACAATCAGCTCTTCTTCATTTTCCATATGCCTTAGCAAAGACTTCAGCAGTTATGTTTCCCCTTTTCCAGTCAGCAGAGACTTCACCAGATTGCTATGACTTCTCAAATATGATGGGCAGTGGTTTGTCAACTTCATCTGCCAATTCCCTCAGGACTCATGAGTAGATCTCATTGGGCCCCACGGACTTGTGCACCTTTAGGCTCTTTAGACAGTCTCAAACCTAATCTTTGCTTATAGTAGGTGGATCTTCCTTTTCCCACTCCTTTGTTTCCTGCAGCTTGCAAGATGCAGCTAGAGCCGTTGCTAGTGAACACTGAGGTAAAGTAGTCACTGATCACCTCAGCCTTCTCTCTATCCCTTGCAACCAGGTTTCCATTTTCCTTTTGGAGAGACCCCATATCTTCCTTAGACTTCTTTTTGTCACTGTACCTGAAGAAATTCTTCTTATTCCCCTCCATTATGTCCTTCTCCAAGTTTAATTCTATCCGTGCTTTTGCTTTCCTAACCTGATCCCTGGCTGCTTGGACAAATTCTTTGTAGCCCTCCCATGAGGCTTGTTCTTGCTTCCATTGCTTATAGACTCCTTTTTTTTTTTTTTTCCTGAAGTAAGTCCAGGAACACCTTGTTCATCCATGTCAGCCTCCTGGCACTCTTGCCTGCCCTCTTCCTTCTTGGGATGCACTGCTCCTGGGCTTGGAGGAGATGGTCTTTGAGTATTGACTAGCATTATTTGGCCTCTTTCCCCTCCAAGGCTTGATGCCATGACACTCTGCCAAGCAGATCCTGAAGAGGATGAAATCTGCTGTCTTGAAATCCAGAGTAGTGATCTTGCTTCACACCCTCTTTGACACCTAGACGGTCTTAAACTCTATCATTTTGTGGTCGCTGCAACCAAGGCTGCCATTAAGTTTTACATTGCTCACCAGCCCCCATGATCCTCACCAAGGTCCTCACCTTTACTCTGGCCAGCCCTACAGCCACAGACATGCTGTTGATGATAGTATTACTTATTCCCATCCCATTTTTATATTTGTGATATTCTCTCCCCCTGCCACTCTTGCAGCACCCATTGTTGACCTTCCTCAAGCAGTTTCTGCAGAGGGGACTTGAAGCAGTTTCCCTGCACCTTTCAAAGCCACACAGTTTACAGCTTAATTGGGATGTAGACTTTTCATTGCTGCTTCTGAATAACTAAAATGTCTTTTCATACATGTGAAGAGAAGTGTCATCACTACTTTGCCACTAACCATCGCCTACCTCATATATCAATGTCTATTTCAATGCCATTTCCATGTATCCACTGAATATTAGAAGAGACAGTCAGATAAGGACAAGAATTGAAATTAAATTCTGAAGATAAATACAAACTCCTGCCATTGCAGCATATTCATGCCATGTCATAAACCAGCTAAAAATGTCTGGGCACGCATACTTCAGTCATTCTCCTTCTCCGCCTGCAACACTTTGCTCAGAAAACCAGAAAGACAAAGGCATTGATGCTGAGAGGAAAAGAAAAAAAAAACAACAAACAACCAGGAAAAAACAACAGAAACCTTTCCACTTGGGAAAGTCTTGGGTTTTGACTTGCCAAAGCCAAGTCTTGGGATTTGACACTTATGGTGCTTGATTCTCCAAAGAGGTCAATGAGAGGTAAGAGGTTTCATCACCTCAAAAAGTGCTTGGAGCTTTGTATGTATTGACAGATGTTTTAATTTGTTTTGCTGAAATACGTAGGACAGGCAGGATATCTCCTACATGCTGCTTGTCTTGCACTCTTTATGCCTTAATTTTGTGGCCATTTCAGGAAAACCACTACCATGGTATATCTAAGCCAGTCTGCTTCACATTGTGAAAAACAGTTCTGTGAATCTATCAAGAGCCCAGTCAAAGATAAAAGTAATTTCATACACTTCAACAGGCTTTGGGTCAGATTCTGCAGAATATGTCCAACACTGCTTTTGCATGCTAAAATTCAGCATTTTCAGAGAGGATCAGCTGTACAAGAATAGTCTCGTGGCATTTGTACTTCCTTTCAAGATATATGAAGAAGTCATGTAGTAGAAGCTCAACCTACCCCTTCAAGTGAGGGAAAAAAAAAGATGATGAGTAAGACTGTCCTTCCTATGTCATTATCATCCATGGTGAGATTAGGAACAGAAGTTCCATCACTTCAACAGCGGATGTGAGAGTCTGGCACCCTTACAAAGTTGGAACTTCCTGTAAGAAAAAGATGTGCCAATGATAGCAATTTTTATCACAGTTTGATAAAGATAAATATTCAGCTCCATTAGTCTCCTGCATACTGTGATGTGAAAATCTGTAGGTGTTTCAACATCAGCATTTTGGTTTGGATTAGGTGACCACTTTTGATGAGACTTTCCTGGTTGCCCCTCATCTCCTGTTCTGGTTTTCAGAGTGAAATAGATTTGGAGTACACAAGCAGATTGCATTCATGTGAAATGGAAGCCAAAAACATGCTCCAGAAACACTCCTAAAACACTCCAGATGCTAAGAGTGATTCAGTCCATGGGTCCAAACTAGAGCTAGTCTGAACCAACCTCCTCACTCCAAACACCAGCTGTTTCACTCCACAGGTCTGCTCTGATGCTCTTATGAAAACCTGCCTGAGATACCATTACCATGACTACCCCAAGTTTGCTCTTTGTGCATCTTTCCCCCCCACTAAGCAGCAACCATGCAGTGCAGCATGATGCCAGATGGTATTGGGGTCTTTGGCAGTGCCAAGAAGATCTTCCTACCAGGAAAGCATTTGTTCTGCATTCCTGTGAGCACTGCTGGTCAGCCAAGTCTGTCTGTTAGTTTATTCCTCTTCACTCACCATTTTGTGCTTTTCAAATTGCCTCAGAAGTGGTCTGTTACTGAGATAAGATGCCTAGGGAGATGGTTACCTATATTCCTCCCTTCCCAAAGTAACTTCACATAAATTGCACTGCCAGAAGTAGTGTGATATGACCTCAAATATCTAGCCAAGTGATTCTCATGCATCAGATCAGATAACGAAATTCAAGTGTCTATCTGCAATGTTTGCAGGCAGCTGATTGAAAATAACCCAGGCAGCCATTTGAAACACTGCACACAGGCAACCACCAGATGATTGCTACCACAAGAAGTAACATCAATATGTGCTATTATATCTGCCCTAGCTTCAGGGGCTGCCCTGAACACCACCAAGAAAAAGACAGACACTGCAGTGACAGGTCCTCTGAAATACTGACCTGCAGTGCAGTGCTCACACTGGTACTCTGCAGTCTTCTAGGAGCTGAAGGGCTCACCAGCTGGGGAGCTCATAAGATGCACAGCCTGTGGTGTGATACTGCTACTGTACACTGTGGAGTTAAGCTGAAGCAAGATGGAAGGATGCCCCTTTCCAAAACGGTGAGGCACAGGGAGGTCCTCTGAGTCAAGCTTACTCCCTGCCACAGGGACTGCCTGCACAGAGTTTGTCTGGGCGAATAGCTGTCTAAGGTTTCAAACAGTGATGAACACACTGTTTGTCAAATATTTTTTCTAATGGTCAGATGCTCCCCACTCAAAATCTTTTCTTCTTCCTACCTGGAACTTGTGTAGCATGGGTCCTAGCTGCACTATCTTCCAAATCTAGCTTGGCTAGATCATAGTGTTCTGCACAGCCAGAAGTTACTGCCCTTGCATGTATTTATAGAACTGACCAAAGTCAGTTCTTGATCTTCTCTGGACTCAACTTGAGGCTGTCATGAAAACTGCTTACTGAGCTCTTTGTCTTTGACAATTACTTGGACATCTATGAACCAGTCTTTAATCTCACCAGCATAATATAGGCTACACTGATTTTTCAAATTGCCTTTTTTTTTTTTAAATCAGAGGACACATGAAACTGTCAAATAGACATCTGATTTCAGTGATCTATAAAGACAACTTTAATCAGATAAATATGAAATCTCATTTTTATAAGAGGTTTCATTGATTGCTTTTAAGAAAATAGGTTGTGGCATTGGCTGTCTTTGACTGTAGTACCATTCATTAATGCTTTATTCACCTTCTGTATCTGCTTAGCCATAATTTTTCCTGGGACCAGTGTTGGACTAATTAAATGTGGGAATTCCAGGTTATTGTGATACCATTTTTAAGTATGGATTCACAGTTTGAAGGAGTTGGCATATGATCAGCATGACTCCACACATGCTGTACTGGGTCCACAGGTGCTTAGGCTCTCTGCAAGAGACCAGACAGATAGACATAGAACCAAGTCTTCTGCACGTGCAGAGTTAGCAGTGTGTCATGATTTCTGAGGACAGCTCTGGTTCATGCTGCTTAATCAACAATGTAACTGCTAACAATGATTTTCTGGTCCTTTGTATCTTCCCTTGTCACTCAGTACTTTTTACAAATCACTGCCAGTGATTCAGGAAGCTCTTCAGACACTTCTTTTAGTACTGTTTGCAAAATTTTCTGTTACTTCTACTCCATATTGCTATAATGGTTTGTAACAGTGTGAGAGCTGAAATCCCCCCACACCAACAATGACCAGGCTAGCTCAGTCTGGAAGCAAATGAAAGCTGTATTTACAAGCAAATCTACAATCTATGATGAAATGCAATGAATATGTACAAATATACACTATTCACAACATTTACCAATATGTACAATCAACAGAAAAGCTCAACCAAGTCCCCTTTGCTTCCCCCAAGGGGACCTCCCCAAGGGGACTCCTCCCCAACCAGAAGGACTCCCCCCAGATCCCCTTGGCAGAAGGCAGAGATTTAAGAAACAGAGAGGCTGTTAGACTTAGCTTGTCAAGGTCAGTGTGTTATCTTCAGCCAGAAAAGAAGCAGCAGCAGCCTGACTGCCCAGCAAGCAAGCCGAGAACTCAGACTGCCCCAACTCTGTTTTGAGTAGTAGTTCTTAAACATTTCTCTCTCTCCAATGGAAGTGTTTAGAATAATCATTATTTTGCTTTCTTACACCCAATAGTGACTTATTTACATTCCTTCACCTTCTCTGCTTGAACTTTGTAAAGAAAAATTTAAAAGACAGTTTTAAAACCATCAGATGGTTATTAATTGATATCGTCTGTTGCTACTGATAAGATAGAAAATTATTTCTTCCTTCCTGTGAAATAAGCTCATCCCATTTCTTTCCAAATACAGAACACAAATATTCTTTGAATATTTCTTATTTTTGTGTATCACAGCTGGCAACTCTGCCTTCTTTAACACCAAACCTACTAACGAAAGGAAGAGACATTACTGAACTTGAGGAGTGATGATTTCATCAGAGAAAATGGGTGTGAAATGCCAACAAATTGCAGTGTGAAATCAAATGGGGTGGTTATAACCAACCAAATAATCAGGTTCTACAAATGGCTTCTGCACTGCCATGGGTTCAGTCCCAGCCAGCAGCCAGGGCCCATGCAGCCACCCACACAACTGGCCCCAGCTTCCCCTGCCTCCTCTGCTCTGTGGTGGGATAAGAAGGAAAATTGGGAGGAAAAGGCAGAACCCTGTGGGCTGAGATAAGGAGAGTTTAACAGAAAAGCACAAAGAAATGAAAACAATCTGACTGGCTATGGCCTGGCCTGGCCTGGTCTGGCTGCCTGATTCTGCCCCAGTGCCATGCCTAGGCCAGAGTGACCTGCCCAAAGCACCCACCTTTGGCCCAGCCAGCATTTCACTTGTGTACCATCAGTCTGGTATGGAATACTCCACCGGGTAGGCCATCTGCCTCCCTTGACTGTGGCCTCTCCCAGCTTTTTGTGAAGAAAAAAACCCCAAGCCCTCAAACTTAACCCTATCCTAGCCTAACCCAGGACATAGACTCCTCTCCACCCTTTGGGATCTTGGAATTGCTTTAGGATCATAGAATCATGGCATGTTAGGGGTTGGAAGTGACCCCCAAAGATAATCTAGTCCAACCCCTCTGCTAAAGCAGTTTTGCCTAGAACAGGTTGTACAGGAATGCATCCAGGTGGGTTCTGAAAGTCTCCAGAGAAGGAGACTCCACAGCCTGGTCCAGTCCTCTGCCACACTCACAGTAAAGAACTTTGTCCTTATGTTTAAGGGGAACGTCCTGTGTTCTACTTTATACCCACTGGCCTTTGTCACAGAGCACCACTGAAAAGAGGCCAACCCCATCCTCTTGACCTTCATCATTTAGACTGATAAGATCCCTTCTCAGTTTTCTCTTTTCCAAGCTAACGAGCCACAAGTCTCTCAGCCTCTTCTCATAAGAGAGATTCTCTTGCCCCCTCATCTTCATGGCCCTCTGTTGTAGTCTTCTTCAGTAGTTCCCTGTCCCCTTGAGCTGGGGAGTCCAGAACTGGACACAATACTCCAGGTCCAGCCTCACCAAGGCAGAGTAGAGAGGAAGGAGAATCTCCCTCAACCTGCTGCCCACAGTCTTCTTAATGCCCTCTTCCACATTGCCATTGGCATTCTTGGCCATGAGAGCACATTGCTGGCTTCTGGCCTACTTGTTGTCTACCACCACTCATAGGTCCTTCTCTGCATAGCTGCTTTCCAGCAGGTCAACCCCTAACCTCCTCTGGTGCAGGAGGTTATTCCTCCTTAGCTATAGGACTCTACACTTGCCCTTGTTGAACATCATGAATTTTGCCTCTGTCCAACTCTCCAGCCTGCCCAGGTTTTGCTGAATTGCAGCACAGCCTTCAGGAGTGTCCACCACTCCTCCCAGTTTTGTATCATTGAAGATCAATATCACTGTTTCCATGAAGAGGATTATTTGGTACGACACTGCAGATAGCATGAGGATTTGACAATCCAAGAGGTCCCTTTGAATCCTGTTCTCCTGTGTGATAGCAAGGATTTCATTAGGTCTTAGTATACTTAAATAATTCCTTCTTGCCCTTAATCCTTAAACCCAGCATTTTTTCTTTGGTGTTTTATCTTCCTCCATCAGCTGTATCTTTCCTAGCTAGTGACTTGCTTGCACAGCTGTCAGACTTTCACAGGATTACAGAATGGTAGGGATTGGAAGGGACCTCCAAAGATCACGTAGTCCAACTCCACTGCTAAAGGAGGTTTGCCTAGAGCAGGTTGGACAGGAACATGTCCAGGCAGGTTTTGAAAGTCTCCAGAGAAGGACACTCCACAACCTGTCTGGCAGCCTGTTCCAGTGCTCTGGCACCCTATGTTTAAATGAACTCTCCTGTGTTCTGGTTTGTACCTACTATCCCTTGTCTTATTACAGGGTGTAGTAGGTCAAATTAGTTACAAATCATAATCTTTTTTTAATGTTCATTATTTGTTGCCACTTTAACTTCTTGTCTTTACTACAATGAATTTGAGACCAAAAAGCCTTGCATAGAATGACAGGTTGTGAGTTGGGGGGGATCTAATGAATTTTTTAAAAAGACAGTGCTAAGCTTTTTTCTTCTAACAGTAAGTTGCCTATAGCTGACCTCGGGAAGTTTACTTGGAAAGCACTAAATAGACTTATTGCAGACTGCACACAACAGAATTTGTTAGCATTTCCATGATGGAGCCACCAGTTTCTGTTTCTCTGAATGACTCGTTTTTACCTTTTCTAAAAGGGAGTGTATTATCCCCAGCAAGTACTTGATTGTTTCACTGCTGCCATCTCCAAATCTGTAGCTGCTCTGTTGCAATCTTCTTGGTTCACCCAAGCCCCAGCTAGAGAAGTGGGCTGTTAGGTTTAACAGCCCCAGGTAGCCCAGGACCAAACAGCTGCCTCTCAGCATGGAAGTGCTGGTGGAGGTCTGGGAGGTAAGGGGTTGTTTTGGTTTGGTTTGGTTTGGTTTGGTTTGGTTTGGTTTGGTTTGGTTTGGTTTGGTTTGGTTTTTTCCCAGCAGGAAATAGCTTCGAGGGATCTCAGCAGTTTTAGGTAGAGCAGCAGCACAGAACTTCTCACTGTACAGGGGGTTTAATACTTAGCTTGCAGGGCAAGAAAGCCACGACACTCCTGTTGAAGAATAGATAGGCTCTAATTGAATGTGTTTTGATTTATAACCTGCTGGCAACTTAGCTTCAGGAGTGTCAGAAAAACCCCACATGCACTGAAGAAATACAACAGCTCTGGACAGGCAAAGGCATTTTTCGTACCTGACCTACAGCGAATCACTACTTTATGCTCAGGCTTCAATTCTTCATTAGCAGCAGGGTCATTGGCTACTCCTCCTATGAAAACTACAGGGGCAGCACTAAGCACTTCAATTAAGCAGGAGCAAGCACTTTTCAATTAGCACCCAACTTTATGAAATGTGAGGCTGCGGCAGCAGTGAGAAGGCTGCTGTCAAGCACCGCCCTGCAGCAAACACAGACTGGGTCTCCCTGTTCTTGGCTGCAGTGTGGCAGTCCAAGGGCAGCAACAGGCACAAGGTTATATGGGGTGGGCATCTTCATTTCTTCATCAAGCTTGCTGCTCGTTTACAGTCATGAATGAAACATTTGGCTGCAGCAGTATAAATAACAGGTGACATTTTAACAACACTGGTGGCACAAATGATTCACAAAGAGACATGTGGAGAAGACAAGAGGCAGCAGAAATAAGTTGTACCAAGGGAGGCTTCATCTTGATGTAAGAAATTTTGTTGCAGTGAAGTCACTCACTGAAACAACCTCCCTGATACGTGTTAGAGTCCCCATCATAGAAGATGTTCAAGATGCAATTGCACAGGGTGATAGACAGTCTCATCTAGACTCCCTTTCCCATTAAATGATGGACTGGATGATTTTCTAATGTTCCTTCCAGCTTGGTCTGTTCTGAGTCTATTGTGCAGAAGTGTTTAAACATTAATGGGTTATACAAGGCCATTTTGCCTCTTTTGAGGCAATTAAAAGATACTCATACATTGAAATTAGTTTCTCAGGAACATTTCTGATGTATCCAAGGGGCAGAGCTATCAGTTCAAGACAGTGAATACTGGAGGGCAGGAAACGGTTATAAAGAGAAGCATCCTACATGCACATATCATTGATCAACGATGGGATGGGAATTGATCATAGAATCATAGATTTCAGTTGAAAAAGATCTTTAAGATCATAGAGTTCAACCATCAACTCAACATCACCATAGCCATTAAACCATGTCCTGAAGTGCCATATCTACATATTTTTTTTTAATACCTCCAGGGATGATGGCTCCACTACCTCCCTGGGCAGCCTGTTCCAATGCTTGACCACTCTTTCAGTAAATAAATTTTCCTAATGTCCAAACTAAACCTCCCATGGTGCAACTTGAGCCCATTTCCTCTTACCCTATCACTAGGGAGAAGAGACTAATACCTACCTGATTCCAACCACCTTTCAGGGAGCTGTAGCGAAGCAGAGGGTCTCCCCTCAACCTCCTTTTCTCCAGACAGTGCCCTTCTCTGGACATACTTGTCATTGTAGGGCCATGACATGGCCCAGTACAAGACACAGTCAGTCCTTAAGATGTCTAGACAGGGTCCCTTTCTCTCCCCTCCTTCCTCCAGGAAAACAGGGCAACACGGGAAAAGGGGACAGGACTCCCACCTGTCTGGTAAACAAGATGTTTATCTGGGGTGAGAGCACGTAAGCTGACCACTGCTCCCCCAGATACAAGGTCCTTGCTTCTGCCTTTTATGGTTATAGCCTGGCAGAACGATTTTCCATCAGGCAGCTACACGTTAGCTTCAGTGCTCCATTGGACCAATCGACCTCTGGCAATTTGTATATATACAAGTGACTTGGTAGTCACCCTTGCTTTGCTTCAAGCCTTGCCTTGCTTCAAACCTTGCTTCAAGCCTACTTGGACCCGTCTTGTAGAAGCTGCCTCAAGTTGCCCTGCCCTGCTTTGAGTGCCTGGTCCAGAGCCTGGGATAAAGCCACGAGCCATACACATGCAAGCCAGAGAAGCAAGAAGCCTGGAAGCTGGATCCATCTAGTCTGCTTCCCCTTGCCACCAGAATCGTGCTGTGCCTCAGTTCACCCAGGAACCAAGCGAGCTCCCGTCGTTAACTGCCTGCCATCCGCTGAAGCCAGACCAGCCTGGGACTGCGCAGTAAACCTTTCTTGCCAGCAATCTGCTGTGCCCGCACCCTACGAGAGCTCCCCAAAGCTAACATAGCAGCAGCAGCATCCCCCCATGTGGGTGAAATTAGCTGTGAGTAACTAATTCATTGCCCTTTGGGTTTAAAGGTTCTTACCGAGCCTCCCCCTGCTGTAATTGAGCACTATCTACTCTTGGGGACCTTCTCTTTCCAAGTTGTTGCCTCCTAATTTGCATAGAACAGTTTGTATTTTGCCCTAAGACTGCATATTCCCATTGTAAATATATATTCCAACTGTACAACGATCCTGTTCAATGAGTTTTGGCATATTTTATTAATAAAGGGTTACTAATATTTTTATTAATACCTGTTTGCCATATTGTTTATTATTGTTGTGAGGGTAATTAATAAATATTTCCCCCTCGACCACAACAATGCTCCAGCTATTCAATGTCCTTCTTGTAGTGAGGACCCTGAAACTGAACACAGTATTAGGGGAGGAGCTGCACCAGCGTGGAGTACAGGGGCACCATCACTTCCCTGGTTCTGCTGGCCACACTATTCTTGGTAATTCAGCCTTCTGGACATGGGAATTTGACTTTAACAACAGGTTTTGGTGTTCAAACACATTTTCTGCATTGGTGTCTGCCTCTAGGTGACCTGGGCCTCTCACATGCCTGGGACAGTCCTTTAGGATAAGATAGAATACATACATATATATATATATATATATGTACATGATGTACAGCAAAGCCTTCTCTCACTGCCAGCCCTTTGCTTCTCTCTAAATGGCACAACAGTGATTTATCACAGACATGCACAGAAAGTCACAGCCTGATAACAGAGGGAAAAAAAATATTGAGTCACAAATATAAATGGTAAAAATACTCAAGTATGTACTTTCATCCAGAGAGTTTTAAGCCATTTAACAATATTTAGCAATCTGTTTCAAGCCACGTGAAGACATTACCCCACTGCCTGCCAGAAACAGCAGCATGGCAGGTGGGAGGGAGGGCTCCACAGTCCCTTGCTTTTCTTTCAGACCTGCTTTCTGCCTCCAAGCTGGCATGCTCAGCAGATGCCTCTGAAAACCCACCTCGTTTGCTCCTTTACTCCCTCCCCCACCACCCACCCACTCTGTGCCAGAGAAAGGATCTGCTGAACTTCCATAATGATTTCCAACAATCAGCCTGGAGAAAAAAGCTTGTGGCTCCCCACTCTCTGGGTGCATCCATCCACGTGCCTTCCTCCTTCACCTGCAAGACCCATGGACCACCAAAGGTTGTGCATTTATAGCCTTTAAGTTCTTGCCTGATACCACTTCTCCAGGTAGCTTTACCTTGACAAACTCCTCCTGCCTTGAGTGATGTTGCAGAATCCTGTACTTGTTTCTCTTTGAACCCCATGATCTGCTGCCACTGTGGTCATCCTGTTGTACTCCTACAGTGGCAGGGATGCTTGCAACCAAGGTGCACCCCAGCTTCATGCTAACTGCCACCTTTTCTGTGGTGTGTAGGAACACTTGCCTTTTGAAGGATATTCAGAGCCTGAACCTGTGGCAGTTTGGGCTCATGGCTGATCTGATTCCTACACCTATTTTTATTTTTGATTTTCTCCCAAGATTCTTTATTTTTTTCTTACATCATCCCCAGTCTGGTTATAGGTGTATGTTGCTAGCAACACGTTGCTAGCAAGGAAAATGGAAGCTGCTTATCCTGAGACCAGAGGCATGTTGCTGAGCTAAATCTGGGATTTCCAGTTGCAGAATCACTTTGTTTCTCCCATCTTAACAATGCACCCGGAGCATTATGCCCGGTTTGGGGCTCCCTAGTAAAGAAAGATATTGACAGAGTTCAGCAGCAGGTTGCTAAGATGGTTAGGGAACAGCAGTGTGTGATCGGTGGAGAGAGGCTGAGACAACTGGGTTTGTTTATATGTAAGATGAGAATGTATGGGGAGATCTTACTGCTGTCTGCAATGGGAAGGCACAGAGAAGATGGAGCCAGGTTTTTCTCAGAGATGCACTGTAGTAAGAGAAGAGGCAGCAGACGCAAGGTGAACTGAGAGCAATTCATATGTGATATGGGAATATCTTCTTTATTATAAGTGTTGTCAAAGATTGAAATGGTGTGTAGAAATTATGAAAACTCCCTTCTTGGAGATATTCAGAACTTAACTGGACAAAGCCATAAATAACCTTCTTTAATTTGGCCTGCTTTAAGCAAGGGTTTGGGCTCGATGGCCTCTACAGCAGCTGCCTAACTTCAATTAGTTTGTGATTTTGTGAGCTCCGTTTTTTGAGCTATGCTTTTCCTTCCTCTGTGTGCTTTCTGTTAGCCAATCTGAGACCCATTTTTATTCTCAGTGATTTGGGAAGATACAGTTTTATCAGCACAGAGCAAGGGTTGAAAATATTTTTCATCCCATTTTACTGAGTTGATCTCTGCATCTTACCATGTCTTTGTTATGGGTTGATATAGAGCATGCCTCTGATCAATAATCACAGAGTTTAACTTCATTTTCACCTAGCTAAGAACAATAAATTCTGTAAGAGGTCCCATGAGTCTTCCTAAAGCACTGAATCCCAGAGGTGTGGAATGGTAGAGGTTGGAAGGAACCTCAGGAGATCAGCTAGTACCACCCCCCTGCTAAAGCAAAGTTCACCTAGATCAGGTTGCACAGGAACATGTCCAGGCAGGTTTTGAAAGTCTCCAGAGAAGGTGGTTCCACAACCTTTCTGGGCATCCTGGTCCTCTTTTGGCATCCTCACAGGTAAGAAGTTTTTCCTTAAGTAACAGTTTGTGCCTGTTGCCTCTTGTCCTATCACTGGGCACCAGTGAAAAGAGCCCAGCCCCATTCTCTTGACTTCCACCCTTTAAATATTTATAAACATTGATAAGATCACCTCTCTCTCTTCTCTTTTCCAGGCTAAAGAGCCCCAGGTCTCTCAGTTTCTCCTCCTAAAAGAGATGATCCAGACCCCTCATTGTCTTGGTGTCTCTCTGCTGGACTCTCTTCAGCAGTTCTTTGTCCTTGAACTGGGAAGCCCAGAACTGGATGCAGGATTCCAGATCAGACCTCTCCAGGGCAGAGAAAAGGGGGAGGAGAATGTCCCTTGACCTGGTGGCCTCACTTATCTTAATGCCCCCCCAAATACTCTTGGTTTATTGGCCATGACACCATATTGCTGGCTCAAAGAACAGCAAGGATTTTTTATCTCAGAATATGCTGAGCCTTGAAGTCTGGATGTAACTGACATAACATAACAAAATCACAGTGAGATTATGCTTTTAATGATTTTTGATCAGGGGAAATACTCCTGTTTACTCAATATTCCCACTGGGAGTCTTTGACACTGGAATTTAGGATTAATCTTAGCAAATACAACTCCCCAAAATCTTTTCCTAAACATCCAGTGAAATAAACATCTGCCCAGTTCCAAACATTTGTTTGGCCCAGTACCTGTCCTTGCTGTTAATTATAGCTTCTGCAGAGCTTGACTTCTCTGTAATTGTGACCTTTCTCTAAAATGAAAAAAAAACAAAACAAAAACCCACAACACTCTTTGATGTAGAGATAATGGACTTGTTACAAACCCTATCCCTTAGCATCTCTCAGAACTGGACAACTAATGTGCTAAGTATATGCGCTGCTGCACAGAGCTGCTATTATGTTGCCAGCACTTCAGAGTTAATTATTTTTTGCTTTCAAAGGAGGAAAAGTAGTTTTTAAATTGGTTTAATATCAGTCTCACACCAAAGGTGTTTCTTACTGCATTTCTTCCATAAACCATCAGTAACATTTATTAATATTCTGCCTTTCCTCCCTCCTATCCCCCTCCTTTTTTTTTTTTTTTTTTCTTTCTGTATCCTTTTTTCAGGTAGATGACTGCATCTTTAAGTGGAATAAGGAAATAGCTGTCATCTCAGTAGCAGGTCCATCCACAATTAGGGTCAGAATTTGTAGGATTAGACCCACATCTTGGCTCTTGAGGAGAGAGGCATGGTGCTGTGAGAGTTATAAATGCTCAGTAACCAGCAGAGAAAAATGCCCATTTTTATGCTGAGAAAAAACAGACCTTGTTGTATGTCATGGTCCAATCCCAGAAGCAGTCCAGTGCTCAAAGCTACCCCACCAAGGATCTCACTAACTCCCAAGAAGGCAAGACTGGAAAGGACAGAAACTCATATCTACTCATTTTAAACTTATAAAATTAAACTTAAAAGATTAAAAAATATTGTGTGAGAGCAAGAGACCACTGGGGCCAGCTGCTAGCCTAATCAGTGGAAGATGCTTAAGAGGGAGAGATAAAACAGGGCCACAGCGAAGGAGTCATTACACAGAATCACATAATGGTAGAGGTTGGAAGTGTCCTCCAAAGATACCTAGTTCGACCTACCTACTAAAGTAAGTTCACCTAGAGCAGGTCTCACTGGAACATGTCCAGGTGGGTTTTGAAAGTCTCCAGAGAAGGAGACTCTACAACCTCCCTGGGCAGCCTGGTTCAGTCCTCCAGCACCCTCACAATAAGTTCCAGTGTTCTGGTTTGTGCCCCTTGCCCCTTGTCCCATCCCTGGATACTACACACTACTGAAAAGAGCCCAGACCCATCCTCTTGACCTTCCCCCTTTGGATATTGATAAACATTGATAAGATCCCCTCTCAGTCTTCTCCAAGCTAAATAGCCCTAGGTCTCTCAGCCTCTCCTCATAAGGCAGATGCTCCAGTCCCCTCATCATCTTAGTGGCTCTCTGTTGGACTTTCTCCAGTAGTTCCTTGTCCTTCTTAAACTGGGGACCTCATTAAGGCCACCTCATTAAGCCAGGGTAGCAAATGGCACCAGCCAATGGGATATTTGATACCGTATTGATGACAGGCTGAGTATGTACAGGGGAGATGGCCAGGGGAAGTGGGCTGGATCAGGTGGCAGTGGCAGGTTCTGGTGGGACCATACACTCTTTCCCCCCTATCTAACTGTAGGACTGTGGTAGTTTTAGGCTGTGCCTAGAAAATTTTCCACAGATCTTGAGCAGAAAGTGGTAGAATGTAAATAAATTACCGTTGGATGTAAAAGGGAAAATAATAAGGTCTAAATAATCCCATTGGTCTGATATCTAACATAAGGTGGTTATATACACTAACTTTCTCTCTTTTTGACTTCCTTCACTCTAGCAGATACTAGCTTTGTGCTTCTGCTGGCTTTGATGACCTTGAATGCATTCTTGTTGTGGCTAAGAACTAACAATAACTCTCTGCTCTTCCTTTTTACCATGTACAGGGGGAGGGAAGGGAGCAGGGAGGGGGAAGCTGTTGGTTTTGTCCCAGGGGGTTCTTGTCTTGTTTATGCATGGTATATATATATGTAAATATTGTATATTTTGTACATATTCACTGCATTGCATGTTTAGATTGTAGTTTTGCTTGTAAATACAGCTTCATTTGCTTTCAACTGAACTGGTCTGGCAATTTTATGTTGGGGGGAATTTCAACCCACCACAAGGACTTAACACTGCTGCTAGACTCCTGGGTCTCGGTCCTCCCAACTCCATCACTGCTCCTTAGCAAGGAAGGGGGGTGACCTCAGCACATACCACTCTCCTAAAATATCCCTGTGTGAAAACTGGGGAAACAAAATACTGAGGTAGTCTCATGGGTCTTGTCTACGTATAGTGCTAGTATATTCCTTCAAAGATAATATAAATTGAAGGACAGCAGCCAGTATTCCAAGATACAGGCATACCCAGCTATTACAGGGTATTACAAGCTCTAAAACTTGCTTCTTTCCAGGTAATTGACAGACTTCTGTGACCCTTTATGGAATCATAGAAACTCAGAATTGTTTTGGTTGGAAGACCTTTAAGGTCATCAAGTCCAACCATTATGATCAGTCTTCCTGGGCTCACAGGCTCAGGAGTGCTTTTTCTGGGTGACCCTTTCTCTGGTAGGAGAGATCAATTTTTCTTCCCACTATTTGCTTTCAATCTCATCCATTGTTCTTTTTGTGAGTATTTGATATAGGAGATCGTTGGAGAAGGTGTGGGATACCAGCAGCATTTCAGTTCTTTGCACACTTGGTGACTGCTTTAAGAGCACTTAGAGTGGGAAAGTGCAGCTTCTGCTGAAGAACTACTATCAATGTCTGCAATGGTCCCAAGAGCTCATTAATTCTATTTATTCCAGTTTCCACTCTGATGAGCATGGAAATCACATCTCTTAAAGAAATTGGACACACTTGGCTCCTGCTGCTGCTCTAGTACCCAGACTGTGAGTCCAAGCTGCATTGCCAAGAGCAAGATCATAGGTTCCCTTCTGTGCGCCACCTCTGCTCTCAGGTTTGCAGGCAAAGAGCTGAACCAACCAGAAATGCTCAGGCTACCTTTCAAGGCTGCCTATTAATCAAGGAATGAAGGCAAGAAACTAAACTGTGTGTACTTCAGCGCAGAATAGATGAACCCTTTTGTACAGCAAGCACTTGCAACATTTTAGCATCAAATACCAGTAAAGCTACGTAGAGTCAAGACAGCACAAATTCCAGACAAATGGTGTTTGACATCTCAGTGTAAATAGGCTGGGTTATAAACATTTCAAGTGTCAAAGTCTGAGTGTGTTTGCCTGCCGTTGGGTTTACATCTCTTCCTTATTCTGCCTATTCAGCAGCTCTGTCCTTGTTAATGACTGTGTTTGAACTTGGAAACTGATTTAGACACAGGTTGGATATTAACTACTTATTAGAGCTGTCTGGAAGATGAATATTCAGCTCTAAACCAGGAAAAACTACTCCAGAAGGGCTGGCAAGGAGCAGGGGACCTGCAGTTACAAACACATGGCTGCTGAAGAGATGCAGAGCTGGGAACCAGGGTTTAGTCCTGTTGCAGATGAAATCATGTGATGGACCAGCTACATCCTTGTTCCTATCTACTTCTGGCAGGATTTCAGAATGGCCATATTCCTGCAAAGCATTTCCTACCACTTTTGGTCAGAAATACAGCTTAATTCAGGCATATGAGGACCACTCTTCACATGGAGATGTGCAGTCCATTTTACCAGTCCATTTCAGCCTGATGCAGAGCCAGGCTGCACACCAGACAGCAATAGGTATCTGATCTAGCAGTAATTCAGGAGCCAAAATTCTCAAAAGCCCATCAATTTACATCATTATTTTACAATCTTCAAATGAAAGCAGTAACTCATCAGAAATATGTAAGGAAGTGCCTCTCCATCCAATAGATGTTGTTCCCATATTAAAAGAGACATAAAAGCGATTATCTTCACATGCCTTGCCCTGTACAAGTGGATTAGTATTATGCCTCTGTCTCATATGTATTCAAATATGACCTGGGATTAATTAAATTGCAAGACACCTGGAGGGGAAGTAAGAAGCATGCACACTTTCTACTCCAAACATTTTAGAATGAGGAAAGAGGAATATTTTACCAGCAAGACCTTTTGGTCTTGATGGGGAAAAAGAGTTGAAGACCAGCTTGGGAATCTCAGGGCAAAAAGCACAGAACAATCAAAACCACGAGAATGTACAGAATGATACAATCACAAAATGGTAGGGGTTAAAAGGGACTTCTGGAGACCATCCAGTCCACCCCCTCTGCTAGATTCAGAGGAACATATTGTTATAACCCAATGTCCCAAGCCAACCCTGGGCAGAGGAGGGGAGGTTGTGCTAAAATTAAAAAATTCCTTTGGATTAAATTAAAGTGAAGTGACATCAAATGGCTGATGAGTTGGGTTTGTTGGAGCCAGTGAAAACTCTTGGTAACGAACTGGAGCACAGGGAAAACGGGAAGGAAAAAGCAGAGGAAAAGAGAGAGGAAAAGAGAGAGTTAAGAAGTCAGAAAAGAAAGATATCACCACTCCTTGGATCCAGTGATGTTTTCACAGGAACAGTCCAAGTTGTTGGTAGTGGGTGTACATTCCAACAGGGTTTTCGGTGGTAAATGCAACACATGTGATCCTTTTATACCCTCTTGGTGGGGGGCAATGTGGTCTCTCCAGATCACAAAGAGAGGTGTGCACCAGGCCCCTGCAGTGCAATACATGGTGCTGGTGCTGTTACACTTGGCTTGAAAGAGAGAATTCAGCCGCTGTAGGAATTATCTCTGCAGCCCTCCTCCAGCACTATTAAGGCCATCACCCTGTCTATTCAAGACCAAGTATGTCACACCTTGTTTGAGACAATAGAGTCATTAAGGGCTGTCAGCCCTGCTCTGCCACATGCATTGTTTTGAGACAATAGAGGATTGGGCTATAACACACATCCAGGGGTTTTGAAAGTCTTCAGAGATGGAGACTCTGCAGTCTCTCTGTGCAGCCTGGCCCAGTGCTCCAGCAGCCTCAAAGGAAAGAAGTTTCTCCTTAAGTTCAAGTGAAACCTCCTATGTTCCAGTTTGTACCCACTGCACCTTCTCCTATTACTAGGCACCACCAAAAAGAGCTCAGCCCCATCCTCTTGACCTCCACTCTTTAGATACTGGTCATCATTGGCAAGATCCTGTCTCAATTTTGTTTGTAATTGTAGCTACCACCTCATGCAGCTAATGGTCTCTAGTGTTCAGCTGCAGTTGAAGGGATAGTGAGAGATTCTCACAGGTGCTGCATGTGCCTGTTTAAATTCAGGTTACCTATAAATCAACAGTGTACCTCTTTCAGTGACAAGTCTGGTGATGGCAGCAGTCAGAGTGACCCTGCTTTCAATTGCTTTTAATTCATCACAGGTATCTAGACTGCAGCTTTCCATGCCCTGCCACCGCAGTGGAAGGTGAAATGCCACTGGAAGAAGTAAAGGCCTCATTTAAGAGCCGCCACCACCCTTCCTCTGGCATCTCTCCTGTGAGGACAGGCTGAGAGAGTTGAGGTAATTCAGTTTGGAGAAGAGAAGGCTCCAAAGATACTTATTGTAGCCTTCCAATATCTGAAGGGAACCTACAACCAAAGCTGGTGAGGGACCTCGTAGGGTGTTGGGTAGTGATAGGACTAGGGGGAATGGATTTAAGCTAGAGGAGAGGAGATTTAGATTAGACTTTAGGAAGAAGTTCTTCACCATAAGGGTGGTGAGACACTGGAGCAGGTTGCCCCGGGAGGTGGTGAAAACCCCATTCTGGATGTTTTTGAGGCCAGGCTGGACGTTGCTCTGGGCAACCTGATCTAGTGGAAAGTGTCCTTGTCCATGGCACGGGGGTTTGAATAAGATGATCCTTAAGATTCCTTCCAACCCTGACAATTCTGTGATCTTCTAGAGATTTGATGCTGGACCAATAGCCTCTGCTTTATCCTTGAAACCTCTCTCTGCTTGGACTGTGCCTGGCAGCTGCAGCCCCATGTGGAGCTACCCAAGCCATGGCTTTGCTTTAGTTCACTTTCTCACTTGGTTGCAGGAGGAGAGCATGACTCCCTTGCAGCATCCAGCCACCTTTTCCAGAGAAGAGGAAAGGCTGCAGAGGCACTGAAGAAATAAGAGCAGAGAGCACTTCTCCCTGCAAGACAAGGTGGGAACTACAGCTGTGGCACAAGATGCTGGACAATATTCAGGCCAACACTTTGAGTGGGAGGAGGTATTGATATCTCAGTGACAAGGTGACAGCATTATGGCAGACTACCCCTGCTTATTCTCCCTTCCTTTGTGGCTTCATGGCAAGGTGAGTCAGTCCCATCTATCCATGCAGGTTCTTCAGTATATTGATCACGATTCCCTCTGCCAATCCTGTTCCCCAGCTGTGGGATGGATGTGGATGACTGCAGAACACAGAGCTGAACCCTCCATCTTAACTCCTGAAGAGAGGCTCAATGTTGCCCTACTCTCCTGCCCTGTCTTGTTCCAGCCATTTAGTGAAGGAGGGCTGTGAAGTGTCCTCCACCTCCATGGAAGAAGTCCCCACCACTGATCTCTTCATATATCAACTCATGAGTCAGAGTCTCTGAGAATAAATTCACCTGAGATTAAAATGGAAGCAAAGTCCCAGTGTCCCTTTACTTTAGCTAAACAATTTTCTTGAGCTTTCCCATCAAACCAGCTAGTATCTCCCTCGTAAAATGTCTCTTTAGTGTAATTTCCCAGTTGTTAGTGAATATTTCCTGAAAGATTAGAGACTGGAAAAAAAATTTAGTGAAATGCAAAGAATCACAGAATCATCACAGAATGGTAGGGATTGGAAGAGACCTCCAGAGGCCACCTGGTCCAACCCCCCTGCTAAAGCAGGATCGCCACAAGAACACGTCAATGCACTTTTGGAATGCCTCAAGAGACAGAGACTCCACAACCTCTCTGAGCAGCCTGGTCCAGTGCTCTGCCACTTTCAACGTGAAGAATGTTTTCCTCTGGCTTACACTGAACCTCCTGTGTTCCAGTTTTTGTCCATTACTTCTTGTCATGTCACTGGACACCACTGAGAAGAGTCTGGCTTCATCCTCCTGACACTCACCCTTTAGATATTGATAAGCATTAATGAGATCCCCCTTCAGTCTCCTCTCCTCCAGGCTAAACAGCCCAGCTCTCTCAGCCTTACCTTGTAAGAGAGATGTTCCAGTCCCCTCATGAAATTAGTCCAGCTCTCTGCTGGACTTTTGCCAGTAGGTCCTTGTCCATCTTGAACCGGGGAGCCTGCTGGCCACACTCTTCTTGGCCGTGAGGGGACATTGTAGGCTCATGGACATCCTGTTGCCCACCAGGTCCTTTTCCCTAGAGGCTCAGGTCAGCCTCCAACCCATGCTGATACATAGGGGCTGTTCTTGTTAAGAAGTTAGGAGGAAGAAGAGAGCCAATACTATCTTCAAGAAAAAAATCAAGGAAAAATGAGGCTCCAAACATGTCACCATGCCTCAGCCAGAGCAGAGCAGCTGTCCATCTGCCCTGTGTAGGAAAGCAGATACCCCATCAGAGCTGAAAGCCCTGATGGAAAAATTGTACCGTAATCTGTATCACCATGAGTTTGTCTGGGGGAAAGAGCACAGTTACACAGAAGGTATTGGTGCTTGGTTCCTGTGAGATGCCTTCCTACCCAAGGGGGTTCTAGTGATTTTAAATTGAGCTGGAGAGCTCACAACCTGCATCAGCTGCTGCCCCTGCTCTCTCTGCTAACAAGCTTGTCTCTGCAGGAAACACTCCTTATGCAGATCTCTCTGCTCCCCATCCCTCCTCACCACTGACTCCCACTCACTGGAGACAGGACAGGATCCAACAGTGCTGTGCCAAGTGACAGGGGATGCCTGACAGCCACAACGAGGGAGCACTTCATATTTCAGAGCTCTGTGCAATGATCGCCTAATTAATCCCCATCCCCGAGCTCAACATCCAGTACAGAGTAAGGATCTCTCCGCCTTCTCATTCTCCTGATGCAGGGAAGCTGCAGCACAGCAAACTTGGGCCATTTGCTCCTGGTCAAGCAGAAGAGACATGGAGAGAGGAAGCTAATGCCAAGACCAACCCCCACAAATAAAATGCAGGGGAATAAAGAAGTTGACTCCTTGCCAGCATCCCTTTCCACCTCTCTGTGCTTGGAGGACAATTAAATTACACTGCTTCTTCCCTTTCATTGTGATCCAATTAATAGGGGCAGAGGAAGAGGCCACCTTTTCTTTTCCAGGTCCGTGCAAAGCCAAAGCCAGGGCAACTGGCAGCTATGAGCCTTCTTGGAAAACATGATGCTCAACAGGATGTCTCTGTTAGGAGAAAGAGGAGAGGGGGAATGGGTGATGTGGAAATGAAGGGCAGATACAGAAACCAGCCCAGTTTACAGCAGGGATTTTGCACTGGTGCAGCAAAACCTTTCTGCTCTAAGTGTTCCCCCCGCAAGCCCCACCCCAAGCCATCTACCACCACCACTGCCTGAAAAAAATATCACAGCTGAGAATTCTTGAAGGCTGCATGAAGGTCTGCAGTGCAAGAAGGCTGTTTGGCTTTTCCAAAGCTCACAAAACACCTCTGAGAGATCATTTCGCATTCTTCTAAGGACCTGCTTACTCCACTAAGACAACAGCATCACCCTCTTCATGGAGCCACCTGCAGCAGCCCTCTCCACTGCTGACAGTGCCACCCTGATGGGTCACCAAGCATGCCATGGTGCCTGTCACTGAATGAGCTGCCAGACACTGTCATGGAGACACACAGATTTGAGAAGACAATAAAATCCCAGCTTCTCACAGATAGTATGTCCAGGCTTTTGCTTTGCTGTGCTGCAGATGGAGACATGGGCGCTGGCTTTTGTAGTGCCATTTCAAGCCCAGGGTGGGGGTATGTCTTAGACACAGCCTAGTGTCCTGCTAATATCAGCTGTGGTCTAGAAGCACTTTGGCAGCTTTTGCCCAGCATGGAGCCACAGCTATTAAACCATAGTGCCAGTGAGCCGCAGGATCCACATGCTCTATGAAACAATTCTCAGTGTAAAGCCAGATGGATTCCAAAGGCATCTGGTTTGATGCCACTCCTGCTACCCCATGTATCTCTGTGCCACACTGCTTCATACTCTGGGAGCGGTGCTGTGGACAGCATTGGGACAGGCTTCTATTAACAGGGAACTGTGTAGCGCAGGAGCCAATAGGAACAAGAGGAACAGGGAAGAAGAAATATTTCCAGACCCACAGTCCCTCTCTGCAGAGCCCCCAAAACACCCTTGCTCTTTCCTTTCCATTATGGTCTATGTTACTAAGGTTTTTCTGCTCACCTGAGCAGCTGAGCCCTTGGATGATCTCCAGGATCTTGGAGAGCAGAGAGCTGATTGCACGTATCCATCTTCCAGCATTCAGACTATGGAAAGAGAGAGGAGACATGGTGTCCCTTGGAAGCCATAGCTCAGTTGCATTGACTACATCCTTAAATTTACATCTCCAGTGCTTCTGGTGCTGGAATGGGATGGCAATATTTTTTCCATCTAATACTCTTTGAAAGTTCACATATATTCATACTGCTGAGATGTGCTCAAGTCCCTCAGCTCACGTTAACTCCCTTCTGTGTGTGGGATAGTCTTTCCAGATGGCAGATCACATAACAGATGAACAACTTCATTTTCATTTATCTCCAGAGTTGGAGAAGAGCAACCCCAGTCAGTGTAGAATTTCAGAAGAAGTTCCTATGTATGGACTTTTTCTTGACACCAGCGCAGTGGAAGTGGTGGCACAGCCAAGGACCAAAGGAAAGGGATAATTCCCTGCTGCTGGAACTCTGGGGATAAAACCTAGACAGGTCTAGTAGAGAGCAAAATAAATAGGTCAAAAAGATTTCTGGAGTTTGGAGACTCCTGGGAAGGAAGAAAACAGTTGCAGGAGTCAAAACAGGTAGATCACCCTTCCACAAAACTGAGATGGTTAGAAAAGCCCAGAAGGTGGCCTGGGTGAGGAAGAAACTGACACTAAGCCCCTGCCTGAATTAGGTACCTGTGCATAGATCTGTCATAGCTGTGCAAAGGCATAACTGCTTCTCAGGAGTTCAAACAGAAGGAAATGACAATTCTGAATTTTAGAGAGAAAATTATGAAAGGAAGTGAATTAGTAGTGAGTAAAAAGTTACTTGCATTCATAAGAAGCCAAAGACCTAAAATTGCACAATGGGACTATGCTATTTTGATTGGGATTAAATTAACCAGGCAGGAATTACAAAAATATAGTTATCTTTATTTTTCCCAAAAACCCCACCCCAAAATTATGTACAAAACTGATTAAATTTATCTACAGGTTCTACTCGGTCACAAATTCTACCAGGATGCTTACTGGCAACTTTAGTATGGTTTAGAGAATTCAGAAAATGGAAAAAGCTAAGCTGCAAAACATCTTTACCCCACTTATCAATCAGAGGCAAGCCAGGACCTTAGGGAAAGCTGAGAATGCTGGTTTTACTCACAAGGACAGAGCAGGAATTTGGAGGTGGTCCCTAGGTCTCTCTTTGGTGGCAGGCTCCAGAATTGCAAGTTTATAATCTGATTTGTGAATGAAGTGGCACAAATCCAAAGGAAAAGGGACCTGCCAAAATCAAAATGTCCTTAGACATGGTGGCCACGAGGCAAAACTCGTGGAGCAGCACTGTCTGAGCAGCACAAGAGAAGCCATACTGCTGGTGTGTTCCGGTGAACAGCTGCAGTTTACGGCAGGCAGGGTCACTCCAGCAGCAGGCAGGGAGCAGGACCCCAGGGCAGGCAGGTCTGGGGAGAAGCCATGAATCCAGAGTGAGAGCAGAGCAAGTCCAAAAATGAGTGCAAAAATGAGAGACCGCTTCCTGGTCACTCTATTTAAGACCTCCCTAGACAATGTGTCCAGTGCCAATATATACTGGCAATCACAGTTCCAAAACCCAGTGGGCTTCCCCACGGGTAAATACATGTGAGGGACCTCTGCCCCAGCGGGAAGAATGGGTGCCTTTTTGCCTGTCCCCCAGAGGGAGGGGAAGGCAATTTCAAGCCTTGGAAGGCAATTTCGTGCCCTTGTCTTCCCCATTCAAACCTCCACTGATGGAGGTGGAGAAAAGGGTGTTTGGAGCACCCCATAACATATGTTACCATCTAATGAGGAGATGGGAAAGCCTCTGTGTGTCTGATAAATGAACTAGATATTAATTCTCAATTTGCATGCTTAACTCCTTCTATATATCCTAGAATTGTTTGGGTAGTAGGAAAAGACCTTTAAGATCATTGAGTCCAACCATTCTCTAACTCTACCAAGGCTGGTGCTAAACCATGTCCCTCGGTGTTGATTTTCTACCCGATTCAGGCTGCCATTGGGTGATGAATGGAGGCATGAACCCTGATATATAGCATATATATATACATAGCATATATATATATACATATATAGCAGTCAGATACCAGAAATGCAGAGAGCAGAGAATCTCAGAAGTCCTCCCAGAAGTCCTTTATCTCTGCGTTGCAGATTCCCCAGCATTACAGAGTCTCAGAGTCACAGTATCACAGTGTATCAGAGGCTGGAAGGGACCTCGAGAGATCATCAGGTCCAACCCCCCTGCTGAAGAAGGATCACTTATATTAGTTTGCACAGGAACGCATCCAGGTGGGTTTTGAAAGCCTCCAGAGAAGGAGACTCCTCAATCCCCCCGGGCAGCCTCTTCCAGGGCTCCATCACCCTCATTGTAAAGAAGTTTCTCCTCATGTCGAGGTGAAATCTTCTGCGTTCAAGTCTGAACCCATTGTTCCTTGTCTTATCACTGTGAACCACTGAAAAGAGCCTGGCCCCCTCCACTTGCACCCACCCCTCAGATAGTTATAGACATTGATCACATCCCCTCTCAGTCTTCTCTTTTCAAGACTCAACAGCCCCAGGGATCTCAGTCTCTCTTCATAGAGGAGATGCTCAAGTCCCCTAATCATCCTCATGGCTCTCCATTGGATTCTCTCTAGCAGTTCTCTGTCTTTCTTGAACTGGGGAGCCCAGAACTGGGGAGCCCAAAACTGGATGCAGTATTCCAGGTGTGTTCTCACCAGGGCAGAGTAGAGAAGTAGAAGAACTTCCCTAGACCTGCTGGACACACCTTTCTTGATGCATCCCAGGATACCATTGGCTCTCTTGGCCACATGGGCACATTGTTATTCCATGGAGAACTTGCTGTCCACCAGCACTCCAAGGTCTTTCTCCATGGAGCTGCTTTCCAGCAGGGCAGCCCTTAACCTGTCCTGGTGCCTGTTGTTATTTCTCCCCAGACGTAGGACCCTGCACTTGTCCTCATTAAACTTCATGAGGTTTGCCTGCACCCAGCTCTCGTTGGATGGCTGCACAGCCTGATGGGGTGTCAGCCAACCCCCTCCCCCTCCAGTTTTGCATCATCAGCAAACTTGCTGAGGGTACTCTCAAACCCCTCATCCAGGTTGTTGGTAAAGGTACTGAACAAAACTGGACCCAGTACTGATCCCTGGGGTACACCACTGGCCACAGGCCTCCAAGCTGACTCTGTGCCACTGATGATGACCCTCTGAACTCTGTTGTGGAGCCAGTTTGCAATCCACCTCACTGACCAGCCATCTATGCCATATCTCCTGAGCTTTTTCCTCATATCCCATGAGGATATCATGGGAGACAGTATCAAAAGCCTTACTGAAGTCAAGGTATATGACATCCACTGCTCTTCCCTCATCTACCCACTTGGTCATAACTTCATAGAAGGCTATCAGATTAGTCAGACAGGATCTCCCCTTGGTAAATCCATGTTGGCTACTCCTGATAACCTTCTTGTCTTCCATGTGGTTAGAGATGACCTCCAGGATGAGCTGCTCCATCATCTTTCCAGGGATGGAGGTGAGGCTGCCTGGTCTGTAGTTGCCTGGGTCCTCCTTTTTGCCTTTTTTGAAGACTGGAGTGACATTTGCTTTCTTCCAGTCATCAGACACCTCTCCTGTTCTCCAGGACTTTTCAAAGACGATGGAGAGAGCTTCAGCAACAGTATCAGCCAGCTCTCTCAGCACTTGTGGATGCATCCCCTCAGGGGCCATGGATCTGTGTGTCTTCAGATGGTATGAGAGATCTCTAATCCAGTCCTGACCGACCAGTGGAATGTCCACATCTCTCCAGTTCTGCTCCCTTGCTTCTAAAGACTGAGGTTCCTGAGGGCTGGTCTTAGGAGTGAAGACTGAGGCAGAGAAGGCATTCAGCAACTCTGCCATCTCTGCATCATCAGTTGCCATATCTCCCATCTCATTCAGCAGTGGGCCCACCTTTTGCCTGCTCTTCATCACTGATATATTTGAAAAAACTCTTCTTGTTCTCTTTCACCCCTCTGGTGAGATTCAGTTCCAGGAGGGCCTTGGTCTTCCTTGTTGCATCTCTGCATTCTCTGGCTACATCTCTATAATCCTCCCAATTGACCAGTCCTTTTTTCCACATACTGTAAACCTTCTTTTTATTTCTGAGTTTTATTAAGAATCTCTTGCTTATCCATGCAAGTCTTCTGCTTGCCTTGGTTTTTTTTTTTCAAGGGAATAGATTTCTCTTGAGCTTGGAGGAGATAATGTTTGAACATCAACCAGCTCTCTTGGGCCCCCCTTCCTTCCAGAGCCCTAGTCCACTGGATATTTCTAAGTGGAGTCTTGAAGAGGAGAATGTTGGCCCTCTTAAAATCCAGGGCTGAAATTTTACTTATCACCCTGCTTCCTTATCTGTTGATATTAAACTCTAACATCTCATGGTCACTGCAACCAAGATTACCCCCAACCTTGACATCTACAACTAGTCCTTTTCTGTTTATTAGTATCAGGTCCAGCACTGCACTTCTCCTTGTTGGTTCTTCAACTACTTGCAGGAGAAAGTTGTCATCAATGCACTGCAGGAACCTTTTGGACTGTTTGTGCTTGGCTGTGTGATCTTTACAACTAATATCTGAGTGGTTGAAGTCACCCACAAGCACCAGGGCACTTCATCTTGAGGCTACTTCCAGCTGCCTGTAGAAGGCCTCACCAGTAGCTTCTTCCTGGTTGGGTGGTCTGTAGTAAACCCCCACAACCATATCATCCATGTTTGTTTGTCCCTTCACTAAGAACAGCATGTCTCTTCTACAGGGGCACCTGAGGGGGTTCAGTGGCTTGTGGGGTGCCACACCTGGTGCACTTGGGAGGAATTTGTCTCCATTGCTCTCCAGCTTCTGAGTCATTATGTTTGGGAAGCTGGCAAGAGAGTAGGGAGCATTTGGTGTCCTGATACTACATGGCTGATGGACTACATGTTTGAGGGACGACAGAGTCTGATTCTGCCAGTCCAGCTTCCTGTCGTGCTCCTTAATAGTGCACAGTCTTTCAACTTCCTCCTTTAGCTCAGCCACTAGACAGAGAAGGTCACCCACTTGCTCACAGTGAATACAGGTGTAGCCCCTGCAGTCTGCCACGGGAAGTGAGACACTCCTTACATCCAGGAGTCTGGATACCTGCATGTTTACGTGGGACCTCTGTCTGAGTTGACACAGATCTTTTGGAAACAGTTTTACCACGAGTTCCAACCATCTATGGTCGTGCCTGCGTGACCTAACTGGAGAAGATTTCGACAACAAACCCACATGGCTCAGCACCTCCCTCTGGTGAAAACGCCAACCCTGCAGCAGAGACTGCGCCCACGCCATGCCTGCCTCTCACCAGAGGGAAGCTGGCTCAGGGGAGTCACACTTGCAGAAGCCGTCCAGGATCCCTTAAAAGACAAAGCAGCTAACAGAAGTCCCAAGCATATCCCTCATAACATCCCTACACCGAAGCCCTATCCAGAAGAAGCAGCTAACTAACAGAAGCAGAAGTCCCTAGCAGCCCTAATCCCCCCAGTCTACCTTATAGCTCGGAGTGGCTGTGTTTTATACTCCTTGCCATCAATCCCTTAACCAGTAAAATCCAACCGCGTATATAAGCCAAAATCTTTTCCCAGTAAGAGGTGCCAGCATGTCAAGGAGGTGGCTTCTGCAGCACATTCCAATCAAAGGGTGCCAACGTGAGGATGATGTTCTTGGCTCACAAGGAATGTTATTGTTTTGCTCTATGCAGCATGCAATTTGTGAGCTAAGGAATCATGCACTCTGCATGCATCCAGCTGCTGACACCTGAACAGTGGCTTCAACAGCTCAGCACCACATCTCTGTGAGTTTTAAGCACCTCCAAGGATGGGGATTCCACTACCTCCCTGGGGAGACTGTTCCTGTCTTTGAGAAACCTTTCAGTCAATAAGTTTCTTCTAATATCAAAACTAAACCTCCACTGGTACAACTTGAGGCCATTTCCTCTCATCCTATTACTTGGTACTAGGAACACCTACCTCACTACAACCTCCTTTCAGGTAGTTGTAGAGACCAAGAAGGTCTCCCCTCAGCCTCCTTTTCTCCAAACTGAATAACACCAGTTCCCTCAGCTGCTCCTCACAAGACCTGTTCTCCCTTCACCAGTTTTGTTGCCTTTCTCTGAACCTGCTCCAGGACCTCAATGTCTTTCTTGTAGTGTGTGCCCCAAAACTGAACTCAAGACTCAAGGTGTGGCCTTGTCAGTGCTGAGTACAGAGGGATAGTGACTTCCCTGGTCATGCTGGTCACACTGTTCCTGTTACAGGCCAGGATGCTGTTGGCCCTGTTGGTACTGATACAGCCTTGTCAGTGGAACCAGTGTGCTGAGAAAGACCAGGATCTGAGAACTGACACTCTTTTAGGGCAGGTTTTTTAATCCAAATAACGCCCTGCTGCTTTAATTACTGCTGCTTGAATTGTGACCCAGGTCCCACTGGTGGCTTCACCTTTGCTATGCTTCTGCTGTCTCGCTCAACCCCACAACAGCTACCCGGTGTGGCTCCTTGCAGATCTGTTCTTGCTCTTGCTCTTGGCTATGGGTCATTGTCCTGGCCTTTCCCAAATGCCCATACAGCAGCAGCAGCAGCAGTAAGGACAGGGTGGTTTTGCCTACAATGTAAAGGTAATGCTCAAGCAATCTCTAATGACTATTTGCCACCAAATGCTTGTATAACGCAAACAGAAGATGTTAATGGTGGGTACTGATGAAGCATGTCTTCTGCTGAGGTGGCGATGGCATGATGATTGTGGGAGGTAGATGTCCTAGCCAGTGACCCTCTGAAAGCAAGGGGAAGTGCATTAGGAAAGGGAAAAGGAGCTCTAGTAAATCATGTCACTGACTTCAAAGATAAAGGAGTCACTTTGTACTCTGAAAGCAACTGAATAAAATGCCTGGTGTCGTTCCTTAGCTAAACAGGATTTTCTACTTGTGTCAGGTTATTGTAAACATCAGTTTGATGAGTCTGGTTGCTGCTGATTGGTCCCTGAGAAGTGCATTACATTAATTTAGCCTTATACTGAGAAAATATTTTGAACTATGATACTATTTATTAATGTGATTTGCTTTCTCCCAACAGATGTGTAAACTTTGCCCAACAGCACTTGAAGCTGAGGATTTGGAGTTAAGTTCACAGGGTTAGTTTCAGCCGTGGGCAGAGCTGCCCGCTCCATGAACACTTGCAAGCCACCTTGTCATGAAGGGACTCCAACCATCCCAGCCACTTGGTAAAGAGAAAGCAGATAACCCCTTGTACCCAGCTGTACTGCAGTCCTCTGAGGGGAAGAGCTAGTTCAAACATTCTGGATAAACTCCTGACAGGATGGAAAGCATTGCTTTTCCTGGTGTTTTTAAGAAGTTCCCCAGCAGGGAAGGAGGAGGAAAGCTTCTGTACCACAGAATCATGGAATCAGAGACTGTTAAGGGTTGGAAGGGACCTCTGAAGGTCATCTAGTCCAACGACCCTGCTAATGCAGGTTCATCTAGAGCAGGCTGCATAGGAACATACCCAGGTGGATTTTGAAAGTCTCTAGGGAAGGAGGCTCCACAGCCTCTCTGGGTAGACTGGTCCAGAGCTCCAGCACCCTTTAAAGAAAGTTTTCCCTTATGTTTAAGTGAAACCTCCTGTGTTCTACTTTGTACCCCATGGCCCCTTGGCCCTTGTCTTATCCCTGGGCACCTCTGAAAAGAGCCTAGCCCCGTCCTTTTGAACTCCACCCTTTAGATACTGGCCAGCACTGGTAAGATCCCCTCTCAGTCTTCTCTTTTCCAGGCTAAAGAGCCTTCCTGAAAGCACCACCAAAGATTAGACCCTGTGGCTCAGGAATGTAGCCAACAATAAAACCCATTGCACTAAGGTACACAACAATATGTTGCTCCACCTCCACTTACCAGGTGTGAGCAGTGCTTTTACTCACTGAAACCTTCCTGATGAGCTCCCACCTGTGCTCAGCCACTCATAGCACCAGGGCAGAGATCGCCTTTCATCTTCAGCCACACATTTTAGAGTCTTTCTTGTAATAAATGGCACTTAGAGACCCAAAAAAGCATTTTAAGGACACCCTTGAAAGATTTTGTGTGGATCATATCAATAACTGGTTGAGGCAGCTCGTAGGATGCTGCTGTAGTCTTTGGCTGCAAGAGAGCTCTGGCTCTCTACTCATCTGCCTTTTGCATGGGGCCCAGCCCTGGAGATGGCCAAGCATTGCAGCAAGTACCCATGGTGAAATAAACCACAGACTGACCTCCTATTCAAGCTGAAAGCATCTTGAGAAGGAGCACCTTCTGTCTGGAATTGCTGAAGGACATATTCAGGACGTTTCAGAATTGACCTTGGCACCAAGAGGGCAAATCCACGTCATTAAATGTCATGCTTGGCTATGAGTAACCACAGCCATCACTCCTTTGGCCACCTCTTATGGCCCAGATGCACTGGGAAGACTCCCTCATATCATCAGCTTCTTGATCCTGCCAGGTGAGGGAAACGTTTCCAAGATTTCATTTACTACCTGTATTTAATCCATTAGCTCTCCCTGCAGACCTCCTGAAGGCTGGGCTGTGATTAAGGAGGAGATAAGTGCCCTGTTTATTACTCTCCTGATATTTCTCCACTTTCCTCTCCACTTCTATGGACAGTTTTCACCCTGCAGTTGTGCAGTGCCCTGTAAATGTACATGGGATCCTCCTGCCCTGTCCCCTCAGGATGTGTTAGAGAAGAGACCCCTCCACCTCCAGCAATGCAGCTTTCATGGCTTGGTTTATGACATTTCTAACGGCATGAGTCATACCTTTCCTGGGGCAGACTCCCATTAGCATGTGGATTAGCCATTCTACAAGGAGCTCATTAGTATAGTGCCAAGCCAGAGTCTTTAGTTCATGGTAGCACCTGGCCCATTGGTGCATCAAAGGTGCTGGTGTCTGCTGCATGAGGAGCAAAAAAAGCACAGAGTTAAAAAGAAAACCAACACCCTGACATTGAAAGGGCTGAAAATGTGACGTTTTAACACCTGTGCAACTGGAAGGAGCCACATCTGTGGAGATAAAGCTCTTTTATTCTAGTCTTCAGATGGGTGCAGTGATGTCACTTTCTAAAGACTTCAGCTGTTACTTGCTGCTCTTGGTAGTAGCTCCTACCTAAACCATACAAAACACCTAATTTAACATTCCCAAAGGCAGCTTTTGTCTCAGGGGGGATGTGAAGCCCCTGACATGCCTTTCCACACTTGTTTCTCATCCATAGACATAACAGAAAGAACAAGATACTTTCTAATGTCCCACCAACTAACTTTTGGCACTCATTGCTGCAAGGTATTCTTGCACCAAACATCCCAGTGTGGTGAAAGTAGGAGCTGGATCATTCAAACAGACCTGCAGGCTCTGCTGCTGAAGTTGATTGCTAACTTGAGACCTTCCTGATGCCTTTGTATAAATTCCAAGAGGTTGGCACACCCCAACAATATTACTCTTCCTAATAGGCTCGGAGACAAGGGAATAGGCCAGGACAAATGCACCATGAGCCAAGTCCCTCCTCAGCACATTGCATTTTTCTTTGCTTGGATATGGTACCCATGTGGCCTGGAGAGTACGTGAAAGTGAAATTTCTCTCAAGATGTGTAATTTTCTAAAGGCCATGTTTCCCTCTAACCCCATTTCCTTCCACTCTTTCCTATTGTAACAGGCATAGTTTTCATCTCCTGACATCACCAGAAGGGCCAAGAGATGTTGAAAGCACTTATTCTTGGAAGAAAGCATTGCATGGCAAAGGAAGGATAATTGTGGTGACAGCGCAGGGGGAGCAGATAGGTCTCCCTACAAAGATTTTACAGCCTTGTTTGCATTAAAAACCAACCAACCAACCAACCAACCAACCACAACAAAAAAACCCCGAACCCCAAAACCCAATTAGAGGTTGGTTTGTTTTATTTGTTTTTGGTTTTGTTTTGGGTTTGGTGGGGGTTTTTTGTTTGGTTGGTTGGTTTTTTTGGGGGGGAGTTGTTTTTGTTTTTGTTAGAAGCAGCAAGGAATCCTGGGAAACTCAAAATATTACCAAGGGACAGTAAGAACAAGGGTAAAAAAACCCCACCATCAAATCTGCTCCTACCAGATCACCACATCTAGTTCAAACAGCAAAGACTGTGTATCAGGGAGTGGAGCTGCCTGGGGCTGATGCCAGTTCCTTCTCCACTGTAGCAAAATGTGGAGCCTAGCAGGCACTGCCCCTGATCCCAGCCAAGGACTCATTTCTGGAGAAGGCATTACCATTCAGTAAACCTCTCTTCTAGGATGTGGTACAGCCCAAGACAGTCATGGTTGTGGAGCTCAGTGTGACAGTACTGCATTCCCCAAGAGCAGATGCAGTGCAACCCAGGGGTGGTGGTGGTGGAGGGGGAGCTGAAACTTCATTTTAACTTGACACCTATGTGTGATGGCAGAGGGAATGAGTTTATACAGCCTATCAGTACTGACTAGAGGAAGACTAACCAGCACCTTTGCAAATAGCAGTTATGGATAACCTGACCAAAATGACCCAAACTGTTTTTCTCCTATATAGATAGGATTGGCTCAGACTCTGTAACCTAAGCATATCCAGGTGAGCTGGTAGCAACCACTAAATGGTTCACCTCAACATGAGGAAAAGCTTCGTTACTGTCAGGGTGACAGAGCACTGGAACTGGCTACCCAGAGAGGTTGTGGAGTTGTCTTCTCTACAGAGTTTAAAAACCCATCTGGATGCATTCCTACATGAACCTACCCTAGGTGACTCTGCTTTGGAGGGGGGTTGCACTCGATATTCTCCAGAGGTCCCTTCCAACCCCTACCACTCTATGATTCTATGATATGGTGTTTGGCATGGCCAAATGGGTATCTGGGCCCCGTAATAGGAAAAACATGGACTCTGCTAACAATGCCTGGCCAATTTGGCTTGGATCAGGCAGATTTGCATTGTCAGAAGCATTTATAAAAAAAGACTAGGAGGATCCCTTTACCAGGTGGAACTGAGCCAAGCTTTTCAGCTCTATGCACAATTGTAGCTCCCTGCAAAATTGTCACTGCTCACCCTCCTTCCATCAAATAACAGGATGGCAGAGGCTGGCAATAGATTCCAGGTGAAAGAAAAAGTGGAAGCAGCACGTCAGGGCTTTAATCACTTCTGGATGAGATGTGATTTTTTCCTCCTCACCAGATGCAGCTTGTTTTTGTGCACAGACATTAATACTCCTGCTACAATATTTGATGAGCCCTCACTTTTCAAGTCTGGATCCCTGCCTGTTTCTCCAGCTGAGCAGCCCAAGGTTTCCTCCTGCTGCTGTGGCCAGCTCTCAGTGGGATTTGCGCATTCTTGGCTGTGTGCAGCCGGGGTGAAGCTCATGCAGGGTCTCTAACGCACTGCAGTGGAACTGAGTCGCTTCCGATGCGGCTGGCTCAGCCTCCTCTCTGCCATTCCTGGCTGCTTCATTAGCATCAGACTGTTCAAAGGGATGGAAATTCAATTATATTTAGGTCAGAAATGTATTTTAAGCAGAAATACCTATTAGGTTTAAAGATCCTGTTCAGAGCCCTCTCTGTCTGCTGCTTTCAGACTGGTTGCACAAACACTCAGCGTCCTTAATATGTTGTTTAACAGGCACTTTAAGCAGGCACTTCCAAAATCTGATTTTTGTTTAAACGTGAATTAGGTTCGTTCTCTCTCCCAAAGTAATTAATGCTGGTAAATAAGATACTACCTTCTGGCAGCTCCGTTATGTATCCTAAACAGGAAAAATCCCAGATTTCTGTGGATAAAATTGAAAGAGAGAGAAAATATCTCTCTGCTGGGAGGGAGCAGGCAGGCAGGTGGGCAGCTTTCCAGGAGCAGCAGCAGTCAGACCTTGCCCCCCGTGCTTTGAGCTTCCATTCTGTTTAGGCAGTGGCCTCTCCATGTCTCTTGATGCAATCACAACTTAAACAGCTTCACGCATCTGGCTACACCTCCTATCAAAGCTGTATGAGTGATGATCTCCTTGGACTTCATAAATATTGATCATTAGTCTGGAAGCAACTCAGCAGACAGAAGCTGCTCTTCAGTACCAGCTCCTGTGCTCATGGAGAAGAGGCTCTGTTGACTCACATTCAATGCAGTTTAAAATGGAGTGTATCCTGATGCTTTGGGATCCTTGGCTGGCCATGCTTAGATCAATACTCTAAATCCTCCTGTGAACAAGCCAGGGACATGATGACCTTGCCCAGGGCTTCCAGCAGTCCTAGAAGAGCAATGTTTTTGCACCACCACATGACACCTCCTTCCTTGAAGGGTTGGAACCCACAGCCTCACTAGTTTGCACTGCTACTGGTGAAGGGTCTGGAGAACAGTTCTTGTGAGGAGCAGATGAAGGAACTGGGGATGTTTAATCTGGAGAAAATGAGGCTGAAAGGAGACCTTCTTGCTCTACAACTCTCTAAAAGGAGGTTGGAGCAAGGTGGGTATTGGTCTCTTCTCCCTAGTAACAAGTGCACCAGTTGCACCAAGGGAGGTCTAGGTTGGATATTAAAAGAAACTTCTTCATGGAAAGGGCTCTCAAATCCTGGAACAAGCTCTCCAGGAAGGTGGTTGATCCCCATCCCTGGAGATACTTCAAAGCTGCAGAGATGTAGTGCTGAGGGACACAGTTTAGCACCAGACTTGGTAGTTAGATAGTGGTTGGACTTGATGATCTTAAAGGTCTTTTCCAACTCAAACTATTCTAGGATTTTATGATTCTATACCCAGAGCAGAGGAACACGACTGCTGCTGCTGCTTCTCTACCTCAACTCACCCAGGACAGCATACTGGACATCCCACTGACATGCCCTGCTGCTGATGCATCCTTTCACCTCCTCATAAACTTTCCATTTCCGTGAAGACTTTGTCTTCTATTTGATTCCTGAGACAACCTTCTCTCTCTCATCCCATGGGGGCACAGCAGGAGACAGAGACCCAAGCACAGCCGGCTGCTTCCCCTGCCAGGCCCTGTTAAGCTTCCCTGCAGCATGCCTTGACACTGCAGGCATCCCTGAGGCAGCGATGTCTCAGGGAGGATGTGATGCTGTTTTCCTGCCCTTCCTCCAGGAGATCTTCAAATTCCTCATCTATTACAGAGCAACAGTCTGTTTAATCCGAGTCTGTTTGAAGGCATCAGGAAAACACAAAGAAGAGCTGGATGGAGGAAGCCAGTTTAGGAGAGCTTAGTATGAAAGATTAACATTCCTGTTTTCCAGCATCGATGGTGATCTTCCCTTCCATCAGAAGCTTCAATGCTGGGCCAGGGAGAACATCACTCTACTGCAGTTTCCCTGGCCCACAATGAATCATAGAATCATTTCAGTTGGAAAACACCTTTAAGATCATCAAGTCCAACCACTACCTCATTCTGCCAATGCTGGTGCGAAACCATATCCCTCAGCACATCTCTCTGAGTTTTAAGCACCTCTACAGATGGGGATTCAACCACCTCCCTGGGGAGCATGTTCCACTCTTTGCCAACCTAAACCTCCCCATGTACAACCATAATGGGAGCAGGGACAAAGGCAGCTCTTGCTTAGCTGGGAGATGATGCATTCAACTGCCTCTGACCTTTGGGAAGAGGAGTATGAGCAGCTTGAGAAATCTGGTTTTCCTTCCAGCCTGAGCTGCAGTGCTTTGGCCTGAGCTGCAGTGCTCTAGCCTCAAGTGCACTCATCAGATAAAACTCCCTTTAGGCCGAAAGCAGACACAGAAACTGGTCTGGATGGTGTTAGACAGAACATACACCAAGGAGGGCTTCAGCACTCAACTATGCTCACAATGTTATGGTGTTAGTTTTAATGCAGCACATGCGGTGCAGCAGCCAGAGGAAATGGTTGGAGCCTTCCACAGAGCTGATGTCTTGAACTCGATTAAATCTAGATGAAATTGGTACAACACTTTTTTATTTTCTGTTAGCTGATCACTGACTTAGAAGCTCTGTAACTTGAAGTCTAGGAGCTTGATAAGCAGATCTTGGAAATCACTCTACATGAAGTGATGCCTACCAATATGATGTCTGTGCGACCTCCACCATCAGCCCACGCTTCCCTCGAGGAAGAAGGAAAGGAATGTAAGCGCTGGTCAAAAGAGGTCTCCCACAGCACCTGTGCAATCATAGAATCATAAAGTGCTTTGGGTTGGAAGGGACCTTTAAAGGTCATCCTCATCTAAGCCCTCCTGCAGTGAGCAGGGCCATCTTTAACTACATCAAGTTGCTCACAATCCCAACAACCTGACTTTGAATGTTTCCAGGGATGGGGCTTCTACCAACTCCCTGAGTGACACGCTCCCAGTGTTTCACCACCATCACTGTAAAAAATGTCTTCCTTCTATCCAGACTAAAACTCTAAAACCATCACCCCTTGTCCTGTTGCAACAGGCCCTGCTGAAAAGTTTGTCCTCATCTTTCTTACAGGCCCCTTTAAGTATTGGAAGGTCACAATAAGGTCTCCCACAAACCTTGTCTTCTCCAGGCTGAATAACTCCAACTCTCTCAGACTGTTTTCACAGGAGAGATGCTCCAGACCTCTGATCACTTTTGTGGCCCTCCTCTAGACTCCCTCCAATAGGTCCAGGTTTTTCCTGTGCTAAGACCCCAGAGCTGGGTTGCAGTACTCCAGGTGGGGTTTCACCAGAGCAGAGTACAGGGGCAGGATCACTTTTCCTTGACCCATTGGCCATGCTCCTTTTCATGCATCCCAGGATATGGTGGCCCTCTGGGTTGCAAGGGCACACTGTCAGATCATGTCCAACTCTTCATCCACCCCAAGTCCTTCATGGTAGGACTACTCTTAATCCCTTTGTCTGCCAGCCTGTATTGATACTGGGAATTACCCTGACCCAGGTGCAGGACCTTGCATTTGGCTTTGTTGAACCTCCTAAGATTCACACAAGCCCACTGCTCCAGCTTGTCCAGGTCCCTTTCTGGATGGCATCCTGTTCCACAGGAATGTCAGCCACACCACTCAGCTTGGTGTCATCTGCAAAGTTGCTGAGGATGCACTCAATCCTAATATGTCACTAATGAAGATATTAAACAAAACTGGTCTCAGTATGGACCTCTGAGGGGCACCACTTGTCACTGATTTCTATCTGGACATTAAGCCGTTGACTGCTACCCTCTGGGTGCAATCATCAAACCATTCCTCATCCACTGAACAGTCCACCTATTAAATCCATCTCTTTCCAATTTAGAGAGGGGCTGTGTCAAAGGCCTTACAGAAGTCCAGATGATATCCACAGCTTTTCAAAATTAGAACATATATTTGCATGGTGGGGCTGGCTCCCAGCTGGCTCTACACACCTGAATTAGGTGTTTGTAAGGTTTAATGTAGAGCTGACTGTGGCCCAATCGGTTCCAGATGGATCTCCCACTATCCTCCTGTCCATCTAATGAAACATGCTTCCTGGAAGTGCAGGAGATTCCAGGAGACATTGAAGGAAGCTCTGGTGGGGAGAAACAATGTACAGAGGCATTTCAAATAGTCCTTCCCTCAAAGTAAAGCCTCATATTGTGTTATTTTTTGTGAATCGAGTAAATCAAAATGATAAAGCAAACAACATTCTCCACTAGGCATGTGACAAATTGGAAGATGACAAAGGGCAGAAGTTTCTCTTTATTTATTCCTCTTTAAAATGACTTAAAAGCAGATTTAAAACACGTAAAAAAAAAAAAAAGAAAAAGAGGGGTTTCAAAATATCAAGAAGCTGAAAGTAAAACCACAAAGGAGGCATTACAAGGTTAGCAGGACATAGAAAGCAGAGTCAGTACAAAACAGATTTACAGTCTCAGTGAACAGCAAGTTCATGCTGCCCATGTAAATGGAACAGCGCCTTAATATTGCCCCTGTCCTCTGGAACACAAAATTCTTCTATTGCTTTGTATAAAACATATATTGTAGGACTGGATAGGAAAACATAATTTTAAAAAAACCCTAACATTTTTAATTGAGACAGAAAAAAAATAATTTAAAAATCTGGAATTGCTCTGTAGGCACTGATCAGTGTTTTTCTATGGCAATCAGTGCGCCAAAGCAGAATTCAGAATGGCACAATTCCTTTTAAAATGATACAGCTCTGCTGTGACTGCAAAACAAAACTACCTGGGCCCTTTCCCTGGCACTGCCTGGCTGCAGTCCTGCTCAGGATGAGCTGTCTGCAACACCGGAGCTGACACAGGGCTGGGCAGAAGCAACAGGCAGCGACACTGAAGATATCTCCTGATCAGTCAGAGCATTCCAGCAGCTTGGATCCATAGAGGGCTTTCGTTCTGCTGACAAAGAGTGACTGTGTGTGTGCCTGCCCAGGCTGTCACTCTGCGTGTTTTGAGTTACATCTGACCTTGAGGTTCTGAGACCCAGTAAGGACTAAACGGGAGCAAAAAACATAAAGATTGTTGTCTACAGCCCTCCTTAGAAATAGCCACTCCAGTGGCCAGTGGCTGGTGGCAGACAACTGCTTCCTTTTCCTCTCCCCTCACTGAACACAGGCAGCTGTAATGTGACTGCAGAGCACTCTCATCAGGCTACAGAGCCCTTGCGTCCTCTGAGGGCAGGGATGTGGACTTCACTAGGATCTACCAAAAACAGAATCAACTCAAAAAATCGTGGGGAGGCAGCTGCTGGGCCCTTGGAGAAGGTTAAAGCAGTGCCCATGAAGGGCACCCTGAAGCCAATTTTTACCTTGCGAGCGTGCTCACTTCTGAGACTTGTCCTCCTCTACCTGTTTGGCACCTGCAGCCTTCGAGCTCCCCACCTGGGGTGAGCAAGATGCCTGAGGTTGGCAGTCCCGAGGCCCAGTGTCCCTGCCCACAGGGGAGGAAAGATGTGCTTTGTCTGCTCTTTTATTAGGGAGACTCTGGCTTAAAAAGTCACTTTTTACAAATGCCATGGCCGGAAGCAGTTAATCAAACATGTCCTCAAACATGCGCTGCCCCATGGCTATGTAAACCTCTTTTTCCTCTGGCGTCATCTGGGCCACCAGCTCAGGGCGTTGGCTCACTTGGCTGTACGTGTGTGGACGCCCAGCCACTGTGACCGTGGGGTCTTCTGCTACCACCTCAAACTCTTCATCCTCCTCTTCATCCTCCAGCCCGTATGTTGTGGTGGCCACAGCAGGAGGGCGGGGAGGAGATTCCTCCTCTGACTCACTGGTCTCGCTCTCAGAGTCACTGGCATTGACACTGGAGAGAGGAGCAGCACCTCCGACCGTAACCGTTGAAGCAGAAGGTGTCTTCTTCTCGTGGATAAGCAGGGCACGCATCACCTCCTCATTGTCATCCAGAGCTGCCCGGCCCTCCTCACGCTCCTGGAAAGCATCCAGATCCCGGCCTCCTGCAAAGAGACAGAGAAGAATGATCATTTTCTCAGAGACCTGGGTGATGGCCCTGACGGCTTTCTGGACCCATATTAATTATGGTCAGTGAGCACATTGGGCTGAGTCATACCCTTTCTCCACGTCAGCTCCTCCTCTCCCTTAAAAGGCAAGAGACAGATATGCTTTATTTCATAATAGCAGAGCAAGCATTGGCATTTTCTAGAAGCTGAGGCCTGGAGTTCATTTGTGACCAAGAGCACATCACAAGAGAAGACAACAAACTCATGATGGGCAGGCACTTGGAAAACACCACCCCAAGGAGGTATCCAACTCAGGCACCTCACAGCTGGGATGATTCACTTTCCATACTGTGGAGCAGAAAGCGGTCCTTGGGTCCTAAATCTGGCCTTCCAGATACCCAGACTATGCACCTAATGATGACACTTCTCAGAGATATAGCCAAGTACCTCAGTATTGTTTCACAGGTCAACGAGCATAGGCTGTTTCCTTTTGTTTCCAGACTGTATGACCACAGCCTGGAGGACCTGAGGCGATGACCAAGCCCACGGGATGTTCTCAGCACAGACCATAAATACAAACCCTGAACCAGGTCCTGCCCTGCTGAACTCCCCATCTGTAAGGATTAAGACAAATAATCAGATGAATCCAGGCAAACAGGGGAATCCAGGTAGACTGTGGAAATCATGTGGAAACATTTTTTTGCAAGGCATGTAGTGATAGGACAAGGGGTAATGGCTTTAAACTGAAAGAGAGCAGATTTGGATTAGATGCCAGGAAGAAGTGTGGGTGGTGAGGCACTGGAACAGGTTGCCAAAGAGGCTGTAGTTATCCCATCCTTGGAAGTGTTCAAGGCCAGCTTAGAGCTTTGAGCAACCTGGCCTAGTTGAGGTGTCCCTGCTTGTGGCAGTGGCATTGGAACTAGATGATCTCTAAGGTCTATTCCAATCCAATCCATTCTATGATTTAAAGTAGCTGTGTTTGGTAAGCTCAAAGGTGCTACCTATCAAGCAGGAAGGGAAACAGCTCATTACAGGAACATGGTGTTGGTACCGAACAGAATCTCATGAAGCAGTTTACCGCCTGCAGCCAAGCTGTGCAGCATAGCATGGAAGGCTCCATTAAAAGAGCTCCTGCTCTCCAAGCTGAAATGCAGCCCAGCCAGTCTCTCTGGCTCCCTACCTGAACCTCTTATTTGAAGATGACTGCAGCTTCCCATCTCACAGACACATGGCCTGTACTCCTCTTTCAGTATGCTTGGCTGTGCAATAGCTAGGAGGTTTTGACATGAGTTGGGTAGGCAGAGTCTCTGTAGTTCACAGATTCAAAAGGTAAAATCCTGTTCAGAAAGTGTCATTCTGCAGTAAACTTCTCCTAACCCTCCTCCTAATTTGATGAGAGGAATATGAGCCTACCCAGCAGCAGTAAACCTAGACAGTAGGGAAAACTTTCTTGCACGTAAAGATGATGCCTATCAAGTTGCTGAAGCTGTGGTGATGGTATTTTGCCTTCATACATTAATGCCACTTGTCTGCTTCCCCGAGATCTGGATCCTCATGGTTTCAGTACCACATCCAGGCAGCTGGTACCCAACCACTTCCCCCAGGGTCAAAAATGCACTGGTTACTTTTTCAACTTGAGATGTGAAAACCATGCTGAGAAACAGGTGAACTAAGGAAGTAAATTCAGTATTCAGACTAAAATCCAGGGGAATTTGTAGTCAGCTCCTTTCCTCCGGTAAAATGAAGGCCAAAAGACTCACTTCTAACTTGACTGGACTTGTGTGTTCATTGTAAATACAGCTGTAGTAATGGGTGATGGCTGCAACTACTATTAGTAATGCACTGGCAAAATTCTTAAAGAAAGGAAGAATGAAGGTGTTGTGTTGGCAGCCTTGTGTTCAGCTTGCTGCGTGCAACTGTGGAGCATAAGAGGTTACTGGAGAGCATCTCTATGCAGTAATATTGTAGCTCATCACATTGAGAACTGTGAAGCAACAACAGCCTGGGATAGCTCCACAAAGTCTGACTTTGTGGCTGAGGTGCAGGGCTGTCTCCTTCTTGCATGAACTGTTCCTGCCAGATCCAAACAGTGAATCTTTTCTGTCCATGGTCCCAAGTTTTTGTCTTCCCTGTTAATGTCATCCAAGAACTAGAGAAATGGTTTGTAGCAGCAATTTCAGGCTGTTTCCACAAGTCCCCTCTTTGATCTCCACTAGTGGTGGAGGTTAAGCAGTGATGCCATCATGCTGCAAGGAGACATATTCCCTCCGCCATGCTCCTCAGTGGCATCTGAGAAACATTTATGCTCTGTACACCAAAAGTCATCTCAAGGAGACAATTTAAAACTACAGGTGAACTGAGTGTCTAGCAGAAAAACAGGGTGAGAACTCACTGTAGCTAGTGAATAACAACAACATCTGCTACAGACTGGAGGAGGAGGTTGTTTCAGTTGCCTCACTTTATTTAATTTGGAAAATGTTTTGGGATCCGTATGCTTGAAAGGTGTTTCCTGCAAAGAAGACTTTCTCTTTTGACTATTGCTTCACATCCATTTTCTTCACTCTCACTACACCTAAATACTCCTTTCCTGCACTGGTTCCAGGGTCTCATGCTCACACATGCCATCTTCTCTTCCTAGGACATGAACGGTTTCACTTGATAATCCTCAAGTGACTTGGAATCAGTGAATCAATTGCATTATTGATTCACTGTTGTAAAAATAATAAAAGGTCTCCACTTCCTATTTTTAGTAGATAAGCTTAAATAGCACACTTACCAAAGCAGAGAGTTGCTACTAGTGGTCACAGGAGCTTGACTATTTTCTATGGACAATCTGATCCCAACATGAAGGGAAGTAATAGCAAAGATGATGAGAAACGAAGAGAAAGTAGTAACAACTCACCTGCCATGGTGACAGGCCTTCCTACTGCATCCCCAGTAGCTTTATTTGTGCCATACTCTCCGTATAAAACACTTTTGGGAAAACACTTGGCAAGAAGGCAGCTGGGAGCACAAAAATGCTGCTGGTAGATTTGGTAGGCTTCACAGTGACCAAATGTTCATGTTATTTGTCAGAGGTGACTTACTAGGAAGGCAGCTTTTTAGATGAGACTGAAAGGCCTTTATCCAAAAGCAATAAACTTTCAAGGTGGAAGACAACTAACATTTGTGAAGCATAAACACATTTGTGGGTAATCCAGCTTTACTAACCTAGGTTTCAATCCTGGATCAAAGACATCAGGATTTCTTTACGTTTACCCACAGACAGGTGCTTTGCGCAGCAGAGGGGAGCAGACAAAATCTGGAGTGTAGGGAGCAGCAGCTGTACACACATGAGGGAACATATTTTTGACAGCAGTCTAAGAGCCTCACATAAGCAGAGCAGAATTTCTGCTCTGTGAATGTTCTTACCATCTTTGATCTCATCAGGGTCATAAGCCCCCTGCACTGTGCTTTCCCGTAGCCAAATCGGTCTTTCTCTGGCCGGCTTTCCTTCACTTGTAGGCCGGTTAAGATCCTCCTGGTCCTCCATGCTGATGACAACATTCTGGGTATACAAGTCCTCATATGAGGGTCCTTTTGTAGTCCATGCTTCTCGATGGTGTCCACCTGCAAGGCCAGCTGCAGTTCCTGAACCAGTACCAGCTGCACGCTCCTTGCTACATAAAAATGAAGGAGAGAAAAGCAGAGCGCGCTCAGAGCAAGCCCTTCCCTGGATGGTGTTGCAACACTCAAACTATGATTAGTTCTCTCCCGTGATCTCCACTGAGAACTTGCATTCTCATTTCTAACACATGGTGCCAGGAATTTGCTTGTTTGGGGAACTTGGGGATCTCCAGTGGGAAACCCTACATGTGGCCATGACAACTTCCACAACAGACACTGAAAAAGAACTGGTAGCACTAAAGCTGCTGATGCTCTCACACGAGACAACGTACAGGAATTCCCAGAATATCCTGAAATAAGGGTCACAGCAGCAACACATAGCTGAAGAGTAATCTGGTATTTGGAAAAGTCTCCTTTTCATTTTTTCACAGCAATTTTACACTGTATTAAAAAAAAAAAAGCACTGAGGTTTAAACAAGTCAAATGATAGGCCCAGAGACACATTCCTGCTAAACCCAGCACTTGTGGAGGAGTTAACTCACCATGTAAAACACAGTTCAAACCCTTGCTTGAACTGTGAGTGACAACGTCAGTGGTAAGGCACATCTCCTGTGTTACACAGATCTGTACTATCCACAGACCCAGCCTTGGAAGAAGTAGGTAGTCCAGGCAGAAGAGAATAAAAGATGAGAGAGCATCTTCAAACCAGAGGGCTAAGGCTGGCCAAAGGGCTTTTTGTGATGATGGTTTGTGGGAGGAAGCAAGGCAGAACTATCTTCATTGTGGAAAAGCTGGAGGAAGAAAAATCACTCCCCTTCTTTGCCCTGGTAAGACCTTGTCTGGAATACTGTGTCCAGTTGTGGGCTTCTCAGTTCAGGAATAACAAAGAACTACTGGAGAGAACCCAGAGGAGAGCCACTAAGATAGGAGGTGACTACAGCACCTCTCTTATGAGGGAGAGCTGGGGCTGTTTAGCCTGGAGGAGAGGAGACTGAGGGGGGATCTCATTAATTCTTATCAATATCTAAAGGGTCAGTGTCAGGAGGATGAAGCCAGACTCTTCCCAGTGGTGTCCAGAAACACGACGAGGGGCAATGGATGCAAACTGGAACACAGGAGGTTCCATGTATACAGAAGAAAAGGTTTTTTCACTTTGAGGGTGGCAGAGACTGTCCAGAGAGGTTGTGGAGCCTCTGTCTCTAAAGATGTGTGATTTACTTGAGGTGATCCTGCTCTAGCAGGGAAGTTGGACTAGATGGCCTTCAGAAGTCCCTTCCAATCCCTACCACTCTGTGACTTATGTGAAGGGTATGGTAGTCAAAGCCCTCCTTTTTCTGAGTTGCAGCCAGCACATTTTCCTCCAGGCTCCTTTCAAGCTCAGGAGACTGATGGAGAAAAGAAACATTCCTGCTTGGATCTGATGGAAAGAGGACATCAGGTGGAGTATTTTCTGCACAGTGATGGCAATGAGCCTAAAATACTCTCTGGTCTGTGCTGCTACACATGCACTGATGAGGGAAAGCAGCTGAATGGAAGCTCACTGCTCTCTGGGTGACAAAAGCCAGACATGAGCGTTTCTCTGCTTCGTATTTAATCTTCTCAGAGAAACAGATCTGCTGCAGACTGCACCCATCCTCAGCCATATAATTTCAGTCATCACAGCTAACAGCCCCGCCTGGACTTTTCCCCTTGTCCGGAGCAAATCCACCCACAGGATACTCACAGTGTCTCTGTTCTGCTGCCAGCTGAGCTGACAGAAGCTGTCAGTGAGCACAGTTCAGTCACTGCTATCTACCCAACAACCTTTCCTCCAGCTGTGAAACTTAACATAAGGTTGCAGTTGGAGAAGGCCTGCGTAATGTGTCATCTTTTGTAATTCAGCAGGGACTTAACCACTGCTGATGAGCTAATCCTGATGGATTTTCAGGGGTAAACAGTGAGAGGAAAATAATGTGCATAGGTGACCATCTCTCTTCTCCAGATAAAACATATTAGTGTGTTCAGTTCCAGTTTGGATTGAGGGCTACTCACAGCCTCCCAACAGTGAGCTTGCTGGGGTCTTTTAAGAAAACACATTTTAGCATGGATGCTGCCCAGTTCTATAGTGCAGCCAGCCTGCGTAGGAAAGCTCCACAGCAGCCTTGAATTTTGGGGCAGAAGACTCATGCACATGTATTGCTTATATAACCCAAAAAACCACAGAGAGACCTTCTTCCCAGTACGTTATTTCAAGTGCTGGTACCCTTCAGCTCTCCAAGACAGGCGTGCGTTCTGTGAAAAGCACCACTCTGCTTCCCACACAATAGAAATCTCTAACTAGCGTTTCCCTGACGATTTTATGTAATCCACTTTCCTCACAAGAGACACAATGCAGCTCTCCCTCCCCTCGACTGCATTGTGACAGCTAAACACTCACTAGTGCCAGGAACTGCCTAATAACACTTTTGCACAGAGCTCCCCATAAGTGTGCCTGAAATTTTACTTTTTTCCTACGCAGTATCATTTAGCAGCAAAACACTTACTCCATGACGTCAGGAACGTTTCAGAAATGAAAGTAACAACTCAAGGAGACACCTACAGTACTAATTACTTGAAGACATATAGACAATTTCTGACTACTTTTGGACCCCACTGAGCTTTGCAAACGTGACTCAATTTTCTTCCTTGTTTGTGGAACTACATCTTCCGTGACAGTTTTGGTAGGAGTCAGCAGCCCCTCAAGATTATAAGACCAAGGGGAATACTCCTTAGTACAAGAATACATCTTCTCTCTCTTTACTCATCCCTGGTGAGGCTGGAGTATTGTGTCCAGTTCTGGGCTCCCCAGCCCAAGAGGGACAGGGAACTACTGGAGAAAAGTACAATGGAGGGCCACTAAGATGATGAGGGGACAGGAGCATCTCTCTCATGAGGAGAAAGGCTGAGAAAATCTGGGACTCTTTAGCCTGGAAAAGAGAAGACTGAAAGGGGATCTTATCAATATTTAAAAGGTGGAGGTCAAGAGGATGAGCCTGGGCTCTTTTCAGTGGTGCCCAGGGATAGGACAGGGGGCAACAGGTACAAACTAGAACACAGGAGGTTTCGCATCAACTTAAGGAGAAACTGCTTTCCTTTGAGGATGACAGAGCATGGGACCAGGCTGCCCAGAGAGCTTGTGGAGTCTCCTTCTCTGGAGACTTTCAAAACCCACCTGGACATGTTCCTGTGCGACCTGATCTAGGCGAAGATGCTTTAGTGGGGGGGGGGGGTTGTACTAGATGACCTCTGGAGGTCCCTTTCAACCCCTACCATTCTGTGATCTTACTGTTTGGCAACACTGTTCCAAAGTACAGAATTAAACACCATGTCTCAGGCATCAGCAAAAAGCCAAATGTGCAAGCTGCCTTACAGGCAGCACAGAGCAGATGAAGTTAGCACACTCATAATCTCTCTCTCCTAGATCCAAGATCTGCTTTTTCTCCACCTAGGTCTAGACTTCGCATAGCCATCTTGCAGCCAGGATCTGTAGCAGCTCAGTTGTCTAGATGTGGCTACATTTGCTCTGTTACCCACTGGTCGTTTTTTCCTGATAGAAATCCCTTAATGAGTGGTTAGCCTTTAAAGGTAACATAAATAATCCCTGACATAGCTGAGGTATGGCCCACAGAAACCACACTGTGCAACGTGGAAATGACTTGAAATTTTAATTTCAATCCTGCCCAGACCATTAAGAAAAGGTCTTGCATAATGGGGATAACTCTTTTTGTGCTGTGTTTGAAATAAAGCACTTTCTCACTTAGCTGCTCTTAAGAGCTTCAGCTTTAGAACAGACAACCCATGGTGCTTGACAACATGACCACAGAAAATAATTCTGTGAAGATTTTTGTTATACAAAATCAAGCAATTTTGACATAAGAAAATGGGAGAGGATATTAAAATCTACCTGGTTTAGAAAACCACAGAGAATAGCTTAGGTAAAGCAGATTTATTTTGAAACCTGTGGGGCTAATTCATGCTTTGCCAAGATTAAGAAAATTAATGGCCTCCTAGAAAGATGTAAATGAAGATCTGCCCAGTTTGCCACAGCAAGTGAATGACAATTATGCAATATCAGTGTGGTTGCTTAGAGCTGTAACCCTCCTGGAAACATATGAAATTGCCTGCATCAGTGCAAAGAGATGATGCAGGCACTGTGTGACCTTTTCTATTTGTTTCAGAATCCCGAAATGTCATTTTTGTCAATGATTTCAGACAAAATGGATGGAACAAATAACCCAGGGTTTGGCACTTTAAAAGAAAAAATATCTCACAGCAGTGCTTTCATGCAATTAGCTGCTTTGAATTAATAAGAGTTAATAAATAATTAAATCATTGTATGTGCTGAAGCAAGTTGCGTTGAAGTAAGCACCGATTTATTTCGTCATTCCTCGCACAAAGTAATTAATCATTTACAATGTTTTTAAAGTATTTAAGAGTCAAGTAAGTGGGTGCTGCTATTTAATCATGGGACTGCACCAGGCTTCTGCTGTGATAATTTCCTGTGCACAGAAGGGGAAATGATTCTCTTTTTGTGAGGTTATCCCAGTTCTACTACTCAAACTACAGAAAAGGGTTTTTAAAGCAAAGGCTAGTGATTCAGCTTAGCCATACGGCTTCAAAGACTCCCCATATCACCAAAGACATGTTGAGTGACCTTGGGAAAATCTCTTCCCCTCTCTATATTGCTTCTGTTTTTCTATCAGAATGATGATGAAAATTAGCTACCTTCTTGGCTAGAAAAATGACTATGAATAGACAAAGAATATTTTATTATGTTAAATAGAAAGTGTGTAGAATGAATACATGAGGAACATTCTCTGTCAAGGTTAGTCTGAGAGAAAAGAAGATACTGTATCCTGCTTGCTCTCCCATTAACTAAAGCCAAGCACACCAAGGCACTGTGGGAATGCTTCCCCTCATAGTGCTTTTTCTTTCCCCCAGTGTGTTTAATTAATTTTTTTAAAACATAGAGAAGTGCATCACATTTCACCACAGCTGACAAAGCTGACAGCTCCCCACATCTTTCTGCATTATTTAAACATCATCTGTTTTTGTACAGCTAGGAATGTTCTGACAGTGTCATTTCCCATGGGTAAGAACATTTTAAAGAGTTTTTGACTATAATATGGTCTCATCCCAAAAAGAAGAGGTGTGTAACAAGTATGAGAAAAGCAGAAGAAAAAAATACCCTTATTACAATTAATGTCTCTGAACTAGAATGCAAAGTGTAGAATGCAGATAGCTTAGTTTCAAAAGCTGCATAGAAGCAAAAGGAATAGATGAAAGATGAGGGTTTGAAAGAGAAAAAAAATGTGTAGATGGCACCTTGAGAGCTTTGCCAAACAGCTGCAGTTTGTGTTTCTTAAATACTGAGGCAAGGGCTTGGTATACATACCAGCTACAGCACAGCATGCAGCAGGTAATTTGAGTACCTCACCCCACAGAAAACTACATGCAGGAGGCTGACCAAAAGAACATTCATCTGCCTTTTTTAGTAAAAAATGGTCATGGTCCTTTGTCTCCTTATAAGTCACTCATTCCTTGGGTAATCTGTCAGTTGCCTGCATAGCTGGTGCTGAACAAGTATGTCCTCAATGGAGCCACAGGCTGCATGAGGATTGTAGTGAGGTGGGTCTCTTCTGCCTAGGAACTAATGATATGACAAAGGAAATGACCTCAAGTAGCACCAGAGCAGGTTTAGATTGAACATTAAAAGAAACTTCTTCACTGAAAGGGTTCTCAAACACTGGAACAGGCTCCCCAGGAAAGTGGTTAAATTCCCATCCCTGGAGCTGCTGAAAAGACACAGAGATGTGGTGCTGAGGGACATGGTTTAGCACCAGACTTGGTATGGCTAGGGAGTAGTTGGACTTAAAGGTCTTTTCCAACCGAAATGATTCTAGGGTCTGGGAAAGCCTCACAGAGCAGATGAATGCACTACAAGGAAGGAGCACAGTGAGAGACCAGGTGTGTTCCCACCTCTGCTTTAGGGCAGGAATCTCTGTAGGTTCTGGCTCGAGGATTTCATAGGCTAAGTTAACATCTTCTGTCTCACGAAGCAGAGCATAGATGGGCTCAATCTGCTCGTTAAATCTTGCCACGAGTGTCCTTGCATCCTTTTTGGGCATCGCCGACTCATCTTCTTCCACTTCAGTCTCACAGAAAGTACAACGGAAGGTTCCTAAAACGAGAAAAGTTATTAAGCAGTGGAAGGAAAGCAACAGGCTCAGCTTTTCATGCAGCCTCTCAAACAGCTGTGCTTTATTGTTTTCTTAACTCGACACCAAATAGCTTTTCACCCCCTGACGATCCCTTCCCACACATGGTGTACCTGGTTATTATTTAAGCAGACAACAAAGCAAACACTTTGATGCCATGCAGTGATACCCAGTTGGGTACAGTTTCTCACTCTGAAAAGCCCAGATGGGCTGCAGTACCTCTACTGAGACATCTCCTAATCTCACTCCCTCTTTCTTGCTGCACATTTTAAATGTCAGCTACCACTGGTCTGTGATAAAAAGCTAAACAATGTACTCTTAGGAGTTTGGATATAGTTTGTTTCAGGTGCTTGCACTATTATCTCACAGGTCACATGAACAGGCTAATTCCATGGTGAAGCACAGTGTCGTTTTACACTGCACCAACCATTCTGCAGTAACTGCTGGTATAACCATTTTCACTCTGCAACTGATGCAGAAAAGATAGTTTCTCCTTCTGTTTCAGGGCCAAAACATGCAAATGAAAACATCAAATGAAAAAACTTATCCCACCTAACCCCCACATTAACTTCCTGAAATTAAGAATGACAATGTAAGAAACGTATGAATGGCAATTGAGAATGAACTCGTTACACAGACCTCATCAGGATCTATAAAAATAGGTCAAAAATACAGGCAACTGAAACGGCTGCATAGCGGTGCAGCTACAAAAAAACTACTGAACTCCTGCACAGCAGGCTTTTCAGTTTCATCACTCCATCTGCGAGCAAGACCCTTGGGGCAGTACATGCACAGTAGGACCTTACCATATGGTCCACAGCGAGGCGAGCAGCACAGTGTAATGACTTAGGCTTGTAAGTGCTGGACTGAGAACATACCCCTGTCTCCTCAGAACACTGACATCCAGAGCAATGCTCACAGGCTTCTCAAGTTTCCTTGTCCCTGGGTGATTTTCTTTATTTATCTGTTCTGTGACACCAATACACATCTAGCATTAACTCTCAACAGCCCAGTGAAGAAAGGAAAAGATTTTTTTACTAATAGGGAGCCTAAGGATAGCTCTTATCAGGGAAATGACTAGGTCTAGGTAAGACTTGTCTGGTTGGGGCCCCATCCCTGGAGATATTCAAAGTGGGGCTCGACAGGGCTCTGGGCAGCCTGATCTAGTTGAGGATGCCCCTTGCCTGCTGCAGAGGGGTTGCACAAGATGACCTCTGGAGGTCCCTTCCAACCCAGACCATTCTATGAAATCAGTATTCAAATCAGTAGTGAGGCCTGCTATACAACCAGCGCTGTCAGTCAAAAGAATGGGGATTGCCCAGGGCACAAGGGCATGATATAATGAGACAGGCTGGCAAGCTAGGGCTTCTGGTATCTTGTTTTGCTGCTTACACAGATTTGTTAGTCTTGTCACCTCATTTTTCAGCATACCTCCTTCTCTGCCTGTAATACAGTGATAAAAACAGACCTAGCTTCTTCAGTGATGGCTGTGAGGGCTAGACAACGCTTCCGTGCTTCTTGGAAAACGCACAAAAGCAGTATTTATGACAGGAGATAGATCTGTTGCCTCTCACCACAGTCTGTAGAGAAGCAGTTTTCTACCACAACACCACCCGAAGTAGCTTTTGCTGATCATTATTCATAAGAGTGTATTTTATATGTGGCCTGTAACATGCACACATTTCCTGCAATAAACCATCTCTTTAAGAAAGTTTGTCTTATCTGTATGTGAAATCTAGAGCACCCAACAACAGCAGTATGCAAAGTGAAGGATAAGTGGATAAAGTGCTCTTCTCCCCGATCCAAGCATGAAACATTGTTTATTTTTTCAGGCTGTAAAATCTGCCCCTACTGATTCAAAACCCATGCATTATATAAACTGTCAGTCTGGCAAAAATTGAAGCCAAAGTTTGGTCTCCTTATCCCACATCTGAGGCTATCAGTGTGACACATTGGCAAACAAGTTGAATCAATTTAAAATAATTAGCACATCCTAGTTCCCATAATGGACTAAGTGAACAAACACAGGTTAATGTGGAAAAACTCCCCTCTTTTTACACTCCCTGCCCCCTTCCAAGTCTTGCTGCATCTTCCTGAGACAGCTCAAACTTTTCACGCTTCCATTTCTAAATCCCAAAAGTATTTGCAAAAGATTAAGATCATAGGGAGAATGGTTCCAATTCAGAGCACCAAAAAATCAGAAAGTAAATACAGCTGTAATGAAATGGAACTCCTAAAGCTATCATGGATTTGCTGCATCTTCTACCCCTCAGGGTTCTTAATAATAAAAAAAAAAAGAAAAAAAAAAGAGAGAAAAGTTAATAGTTGAATTATGTAAAGAATCTGGGAATGAGTGAAATGACAAGCTTCCTCCATTAATATGCTAATTTTTTTGAGGTGATGCAGCACTTCACAAGAGGCATATGTGATTAGAGAACTGGGAAGTTGCTTTGCCACAGCAGATGGCATTTACATGTTGCAAAGCATTTTCGTTAGACTTTAAGAGGTCACAGAATGTCACCAGAGCTTTCATGACATGGCACATCACATCAGCAGTGACACATGTTCCTTACAGATATGAATTGCATGTGACAAACATGAAGTGGAGGCCACGCAAAGGCTAAAACAGCAATGCTCCCCCTCCAGCGATGTATTTCTGCCTTCAGCCCTTACACAACTCATAGTGTTCCATTCAAATAGGCTGCATAAACCAGAACAAGCAGATAGCCTGCAGCAAACAGGCATGAGGCTTTCCTGCACCTTGGAAATGCTAATGGAGAAGGCATACATCCTCTCCACACATGCTGAGGCACTTCACAGACTGCTTTGGCTGCACGTTAAAAACCAGAAAGATCTCCTCATTTGCTCTCAGACTCTCTGGGGCAGGTATGCTGGCAATCTGGCTCCCCAAGGCATACTAAGTTTAAAGCAGCTCAAGCTCTGAAGTACAGGGCTAGAATATCTAGAGATAATTCCTAATGACTTGATTTCACTTGAGAGAAGGAAAAGGTCAACCACCCACCCATGCCTTACATGCACAATGTCCAAGCGTGCACACTTCATCTGCTGTAATTAACACATTTAACTGGTTACAGCCTACTGATACTGAGCCCAGGTCCTGCTCACACCTTTCTCAAAGTCTTCAAGCCTTATCTCCATCTCAACAAGGTGTCTTCCTTCCACTCTGCCCTTTGGATAACGTCCCAGAATCACTACTATGATACCTGCAAACTAATTTTCAAACTAAACTTATTTCTATCCATTTCAAACTTAGTGCTGTGCCAAAAACTGTACCTCAGCTCGGCTAGCTTCCATCTTGCTGTTAATCATAGAAGCACAGAATCAAAGAACTGTCGAGGTTGGAAGAGACCTCTGAGATCATCAAATCCAACTGCTTGCCTAGAGCTCACAATCCTACCACTACTGCTCAGCTACTACCACTAAGCCATGCCCCTAAGCATCACATCCACACATCTTTTAAATAGCTCCATGGTGGTGAATCCACCACCTCCCTGTGCAGCCTGTTCCAATGCCTGGGAACCCTTTCTGTGAAGAAATTTTTCCTGATACCTAACCTGAACTGCCCTTGGCACAACCTGAGGCCCTCTAATCATTCAGATATATTTAGAAACCAAGTTGGGAGCAGGTGTTGATCAGTTAGAGAGTACAAGGGCTCTGCAGAGGGACCTTGACAGGCTGGACAGATGGGCAGAGTCCAACAGGATGGCATTTAACAAGTCCAAGTGCTGGGTGCTGCACTTTGGTCTCAACAACCCCCTGCAGAGCTACAGGCTGGGATCAGAGTGGCTGGAGAGCAGCCAGGCAGAAAGGGACCTGGGGGTACTGATGGACAGCCAGCTGAACATGAGCCAGCAGTGTGCCCAGGTGGCCAAGAAGGCCAATGGCATCCTGGCCTGCATCAAGAATAGTGTGGCCAGCAGGAACAGGGAAGTCATTGTGCCCCTGTACTCAGCACTGGTTAGGCCACACCTCGAGTACTGTGTCCAGTTCTGGGCTCCTCAATTTAAGAAGGACATTGAGATACTTGAACGTGTCCAGAGAAGGGCAGTGAGGCTGGGGAGAGGCCTCGAACACAAACCCTACGAGGAGAGGCTGAGGGAGCTGGGATTGTTTAGCCTGGAGAAGAGGAGGCTCAGGGGAGACCTCATTGCTGTCTACAACTACCTGAAGGGAGGTTGTAGCCAGGAGGGGTTTGGTCTCTTCTCCCAGGCAACCAGCACCAGAACAAGAGGACACAGTCTCAAGTTGTGCCAGGGGAAGTTTAGGCTGGAGGTGAGGAGAAAGTTCTTCGAGGAGAGAGTTGTTAGACATTGGAATGTGCTGCCCAGGGAGGTGGTGGAGTCACCATCCCTGGAGGTGTTCAAGAGGGGATTGGACGTGGCACTTGGTGACACGGTTTAGGGGTCATGAGGTCTTGGGTGACAGGTTGGACTTTGATGATCCTTGAGGTCTTTTCCAACCTCATTGATTCTGTGAAACTGCTGTCACACTCACCACTCCTCCTTTTGCAAGGCTCAATAAGCCACACATTTTCCTTTGCCTTTTAAAACTGTTCACCCGTTCCTCCAACCATGCTATCAGCCTTGTGCTGGCCACTTTCTCCAGCTTGCTCTCATCCTTCTGCTGTAAAGCTGGAAGTACATACAAGTGTCCAGTTCTCCCAAAACCCCAATGGCATTAGTGCTTCTCCGATAGCCACTGAGATCTTTTAAGATGAGAATGTAACAGATCATGAAAGTGCTGCCTCAATTATCACAAGGTCTAGCAACGTTCCCAGATCTTTCTTCCTCCTTTGAACAGTTTCCAGCTGATGAACTCCATCTTTATAGGAGACATTTGCATTAGATGCCAGGTGCATGACACACTATAATCTTTCAGCTCATTTTTATTCCTCCAGCCTTTGTCCTAATCCAATTCTTTATTCTTGACTGCGTCACCAAACATTAAGCTAATTTATTTTCAAATTCTCCCACCACCTCCTTTCAGAAGTAGCATTATTACCATTACATGGAGAGTGAGATCAGGCACAGATGGCACAATTTGAGAAGTATCTGCTGATTTGAGCAGCACTTGATTTGAGATGCCTAAGAAATGCTTTTCTGAAACTTCTGCTTCACAAAAGAGTATGTAGTATTTTTACCAACCTTCTTCCACATTCTAGAATCAAGCATCTTAAGTTAGGTACAACAGCTAATAAGTGCCTTGGAGAAGTTTAACTCAAAATTACTAGTCCAATACAACAGACAAACTCAGCTGGCCTGGAGGATCAGATCATGTTCCTGTGACTATTACAGCCATGTGCTTCAAGTATTTCCCTCAGTACTACCCTTGCATGTTTTTCCTTCTTCTGCAGCAAGCCAGACAAAAAGTGCATTATATGTGTCCAGCTCCTCTCTCTCACTGAACAAAGCACATTTTTGTTGGGAAAATCAAAAATTATGTTGCAGAGAAAAAGTTACAGGATGCATAAGCAGCTTCGATTTCAGCACTTCCTAGCCAAAAGTGCTTAATTCGAGAGACTTATAAATTCTCCATTTCCTAGGTGCCTACTAACAGGAAACTGGACAAGTTGTGCTGACAGCCACATGGTTAATCTGCAGACCTGAAGCCCTCAGTTCTGCACAAGCCTCTACCATCTGACTCAATGAAAAGGATAACCTGCTAGTGCTGCATGGGAAGCAGAATGTCTTGTCAGCTTGCTTCCTGGCAACAAAGGGAGAATGAGAAGGAAACACCTAGCATTCTGCTCTATCTTCTACAAAGAGATGTGCTTTGTAAACCTGCTATCCTACCTGCTAGCTCCAAGCCTAAGATTTCCTACCCAGCTCCTCCTATCTGCTCCCTACTTGGAGGGCCCTATTCTCCCTTGCTAGCAAGTCTTGGTGTATCTTGTCCTGCTTTCTCATCCTGGATTCCTCTCACTTCTCAGACTTCTCTGCCCACCCTTCTTTTCCTGGGCAATTTTTTTCCCAGATGCAGCCTTTTCCTACTCCCAAGCCTCCCTGCCCCATGCTCTTTGATCAGCTAATTGTGCTTCTTAATTTGAGCCCTGGTCATCAGATTAATATCCTGTGTCAAGCCAGATAGCTGGAAGACCTTTTCACAGCACAACCTGTCATTCAGAATAATATAAGACAGGCAAAGGAATACACATTTCTCCACTCTTCTCTTTCATTTTCTTATCAGCCCATTCTTCAATAACGCCAAACTGGTTTTCAATTAAATTTTCTTAAGCAATTTAAACTTAGTCCAATGCACAGAATGGGAAAAACTCAGCATAAAGTATTTGACAAAGTTCTGAATGGACAATTAGAGCAACTCCTACGCCCGCCCTCCACAAATGATCCAAGCTCATGCAATGGAAATACTTAGCAACCCGAGTAAAAGGCATTGCTGTCAGTATAAATTATAATTAACTCTCTTTCATTTCTCATTGATTTTTCAAGATTTAGAGGACTGTTTACAACAGCACCTACAGCATTTCTCTCCTGAATCATTAAAGACATAAATAGTAGGCTGAATGGCTACAATAGACCTGGATCGTTAGTTACTATAACATACTCCACATTAGAATGTAAGGACTCCCCAGTTCAAGAAGGACAAGGAACTACTGGAGAGAGTCTAGTGGGGATCCACTAAGATGATGCAGGGATTGGAGTATCTACTTTAAAAGGAAAGGCTTAGAGACCTGGAGCTGTTTAGCCTGGAGGAGACTGAAGGGGATTTACTTAATTCCTTTCAATATCTAAAGGCTGAGTGTCAAGACAATGGAGCCAGTGTTGGTACATGGACAGGACGAGGGACAATGGATACAAGAGGTTCCACATAAACAGAAAGAAAAAATTCTTCCCTTTGAGGGAGGCAGAGCACTGGAATGAGCTGTCCAGAGGAGTTGTGGAGTTTCTGTCCATGGAAGCATTCCAAACCAGCCTGGACATATTTCTGAGTGATTTACTCTAGGTGATCCTACTCTAGCAGGTGGGTTGGACTAGGTGGTCTTCAATGGTCCCCTCTAACCTCTACCATGCTGTAATTCTGTGATACTCACTTGCTAGAAGTAGCGACCTGAGGGGTTAAATGGAAGCAAAGGCAGTTTTAGTGACCTTAATGGATGGCGCTAGTAACAAAAGTAATTGTTAAAACAACTGATTAAGTGCATTAGTGATAAAGCAGATTAGATTGTAGAAGCAGTTGATCTTTAGTGACTCCCAGAGTTACATGGGAGTCACTAAAGGGATTCTCAGGCCTCATTAAACTGTCCTCAGCATCTCAATAAGAAAGTCTCTCAGTGTGTCTGAGCGGGAGACACACTCCTGCCCCAGCAAAACTGCCATCTGTTTTATCAGATAGTTTTCCCTGACCCCACTGCTCTTTTCTCCTCGTATTGGAGTTCTATAGTCCCAAGAACATTTGTATTCACATTTGACTTCCAAAACCCCAGCTGTTTCAGGCAAAAAATAGAGAAACCCACCAATAAAACCTGTCTCTAGAACGCCACGGCAATACCATTCTCGCTTGCAAGGACTTCAGTGTTTCTACACACACATTAAAAGAGCCAATTACAGAGCACAGTGCGTTACATAAAACATAACGCCACATCTCATCCTTCTGAGACAGGTTTTATGGTCCACTGGATCTCAAGCACTTAAGGACGCTCGGCAGCCCAGGCCTGACTGCAGTACTCTATCTTGAAAGCATACACAGAAAGTGCACGGTTTTATACTAGTCCTGTTTAGGATAGTCCACAGCAGATGCTGTTGTCAGAGCTTCTTATGATATAAGGACAAACACTGGACCATGTGTCGGCATTTTGGGAAGACTTGCTAACCCCCCTTCTAGAGTAAAACATACAGCTTTGCTCCTGAAACCCCAAATGTATTGACTGCACCCCAACACTCTGAAAGATCTTGTTTTTAAATTTCTGACTATAGAGAACACGTTGCAAGTGAGAAACGTGACGATGGGCAGAGACTGTGATAAGCGCAAATCCAGAACATGTCACTGATGTCTGAAAGAAGCAAACTGAAAAGAACACAGGATGATGCTGCCCAGAGGAGATGGTCAGTGCAGTGGCTGTAGTTTGAAGCTGAGTACCCAGCACCCCCCAGAACAGCACTGCAACCAAGTCATGACACTCACCAGATGAAGCCTGAGCAGATGTGAGCTGCTAAATACAGCATCCTGCTCCCAGAACCGACAGCTCTCTCCATGACAAGCTAACAAAGTACAGCATCTCCTCTATTCCTCGCTTCCTTTCCTGAAGAGGTACTACCAGCTAAATACAATTAGAATTATAGGCAGGAAGGATAGCAACAGCCAATACTAAAGGTTGCCTGACGTAGCCTGTTATCAGATCCTGAACTGAAATTTGCTATAACATCTTCTCTATCACAATTTTGCCTCAGATGAGTGAGGAAGCATGTGCAGTGCCCGCTTATAAAATGTCAAGCACAGCAGTTCAGCTCAAAACAGAGCTAGGAACAAATGTAACTAAGATTGTTATCTAAAGAGAGGTTTTAATCTCTTGATGAACTTTTCGGCAGCATCTGAATTCGTAAGAAAGTTGTGTTATCTACTGTTTACAAATGGGATCAAGACCCCAAAATGAAGGGGAAAAAAACTTATTTCCTTTTATTTTTGTATGAATCATAGAATCACAGAATGGTAGGGTTTGGAAGGGACCTCCAGAGATCATCTAGTCCAACCTGACTTCTAAAGCAGGTTGTATGGGAACATGTCCAGGCAGCTTTTCAAAGTCTCCGAGAAGGAGACTCCACCACCTCTCTGGGCAGCCTGGTCCAGTGCTCCAGCAGCCTCACAGGAAAGAATTTTTTCCTTAAGTTCAAGTGAAACCTTTTGTGTTCTAGTTTGTATCTGCTGCCTCTTGACCTATCTCTGGGCAGCACTGAAAAGAGCACAGCCCCATCCTCTTGACCTCCACCCTTTAGATATTGATAAGCATTGATAAGATCCCCTCTCAGACTTCTCTTTTCCAGACTAAAAGAGCCCTAGGTCTTTCAGCCTCTCCTGCTAAGAGAGATGCTCCAGTCCCCTCATCTTTGTGGCCCTCCGATGTACTCTCTCCAGTACTTTCCTGTACTTCTTGAGCTGGGGAGCCCAGAATTGGACACATTACCCCAGGTCCAGCCTCAGCAGGGCAGAATAGAGGTGGAGGAGAACCTCCCTAGACCTGCTGGCCACACACTTAATGCAGCCCAGAATACTGTTGGCCTTCTTGGCCATGAGGGCACATTCCTGGCTCATGGTGAGCTTGATGCCCAGCAGCATTAAATCTGTCTCCCAGCATTAGATCCAGTTTCTCCCAGGTCTGTATGTATTCTAGCATAAATTCTACTGAATCAACAGCTTTAAGAGACTGATACTTTTCACTATCACACCATGAGGTTTTAAGACAGGTTTCTGCAAATTAGAGAACAAGCAAGATCATTAACCTGCAAACAGCTTGTTTGCACTGACTAAAGGGGACTGTAAGGTTGAGGTCTGCACAGAATTCAGCTGCTTGGCTCGTGTAACAGATCTGAATAGCAGGTTTATATACTTCTATCCTTCAAATCACCCTTCAGAAAAGGTTTCTTTTATAAATTCTCTAAGTACAAAACCCAGTATTTGATCATACAACTCAACACCATTTCGTAATATATGCACACCAAGATATAGCTCTGGCTTTTGAGTACCCGATTTTGTGCCTTAATAATGGTTCTTAAACATTTTCCTTTTCTAATATAGATTCAGAGTATTGAATTGTCCACCAGGTATTGAACAGAGAGCAAACATTTCGTTTGGGATTAATGTCCATCAGTTTCTTTTCAAAGCTTCTATTATTGTAATATAGATGTGGCAGATATAGCGTTTAAGGGCACTTTTGCAGTGGCACTATTTCTGATTTGGATGAAGTAATTCTGACAGAAATGCCTTCAGGACAGTTCAAACTTACCAACTTACCAACAGATGAAAAATTATCAAAACAATTTATTAAAAAAAAAGAAAAAGAAAAAATGAAAAAAGAAAAAGATGGCAACTTATAGCAACAACAACAAAATACTCTTAAACACGCAATAGGATTAGCAAAAGATAAAAAAAAATCTATTTTATAATTGCCATTAACCAGTGCCTCACTATAATCAGAAGGAAATGTCACTTAGCCAGTGCATATGTTCATGTATTATTTATTCTCCCTGAGAGCAGTGTGTAAATGTATAAAAATTGAGGGACTGGCAGTCCTGGAAACAGAAGGTCTCTCTGTTAATCTGCAGAGCAGATTTCACTCAGTTATGCAGTTACATTATCCTAGGCATAATGTGGAAAAACGGTGGTGCTGGAATGTTATTACAGATGGCCAAGAATAGTGTCCAGCACTTGTTCTGAACCCTCTCGGCACAAAATGAACCCTGACAAGAAAAGTAAAAACTGCTGAGATAAGACACCCTTGGCAACACCTTTGAATACATAAGGACAGCATTTTCTTCCCGGAAACTCTCAAACCTTTAGGTACAGGGGAAAGGAAAGTTTCAGAGGCTTATTCCAGACCCCCCTGTTTCAGGCAATGACAAATATTAAATAATTCCCATGCCTGAAATCCATTTGTTAAACCACACCAGAACTTCCAATTTTCTGGAAGAGATCTATCCTTCGATATTCACTGTCAATACCAAAGCCCTTTAGTAACATACAATAGATTCTACGAAGAGAGTGATTTACAACTCTAGCACACCTACTACACTACTTGAAGTCAAAGAGGCCTTTAAGTTCAATAGATGGTGGCTCAGAAACACCAACGATTGAAATCCTTTACTTTCAAATTCTCTTCAGAGTTCATGTGCAGCAAGAAAAAATCCCTACTGCATGAGCTTCCTCCACAAAACTACCACGACTGCCAGAGCTACCAGAGAACAATACAGATTAATAAAACAATTTTAAAATGTCATTTTCTCCTTAAGATAATAAACTCCAGCTAAAAAGAAGGGTACCCAAGGGAACGTGTTGTGTATGCTGAGACTTTGCATTTCATCTGCTCATGTACACACAAGAAATCTATTTAAGAACAAAGAGTAAGATCAAAATCCTTAAACCATCGTCCCAAGGCAGTATTTGAAAGGGTAATGGGGCCAGTGTCAGAAGCATGCATTCCATACCAGTGCTTCCAGCAGTGGAGAGCCTTGGGAGAGCAGCAGCAAGAAATAGGATAGAAAGAGGAAGCAAGACAGAGGCAGAAAGCTCCAAACCAGAGTGTTGTTTCCAGCCTGATTTTCAACTGCATCACATGATGGGCCAACACCACGAATATAAGCTGCTCTTCAGTCTACTTTTCCCTTTTTGTTTACCAAGAGATGTTGATGCTTTTCAAAATGAACCATGCAGCTTTTTCAGATGCTGGAACAAAGATTATCAGAACAGCTATTATCTAAACAGATGTCATGTTAACCTCCTTCCTGTGGAACAGGTCATGGGCAACACTTGCCAGCTATTTACTGGTGTAAGAGATCATGCTTTTAGTCTGCAGTTTTTGAAAGGTGCCCCAGCACTGGAAAAATATGCAACAGTGTGTGCTAAGAATGGGTACTGGCCTCCAGCTGACTTTTTGCTGAAGGGCAATGCAAACTAGCATTTTCTACTCAATTAACTTGTATTCTCACCTATACAAAAGGTAACAGGTCCCCTTCTGAGACCTGTGTATGGACCCTCTGCTGTGAAGTCCCACCTTTAATTGCTGCCTTACAGAGTATTTTTATAAATCTATTGATTTATTGTCATATTTCTCACATTTTAGCACATGAAGCCTCACTGAAATATCTATGTATTATTTTTTGTACCTTTAGATATTCTTCTGGATAGTCATGGCATCCCCTGATCTCTTCTCAATGTTACCCATTCTTACAACTCCTTTTTGCGTAAGTTCTTCTTTACTCTCAAAGGAAATCTCTTTCCCTCCTTCTTTGGGAAAACTGAACATGCCAAATAAGACATCCCAAAACAGTCCAAGTAATGCTGCAGGAAGGGCCAGCTCTCAAGGCTGGAAAAGGATTACAGTGAAGCCAGATCCCACCTGTAGGACCCTCTGTATATAACCTGGTTCTCCACACTGTGGCCATAGCTGGCAGAAGGTAGTGAAGAGAAGTGAAAAAAGTGTGTGATGGCAAAGCTTCTTCCAAAGACTGTGAATACAGTACCTGACCTCTCATCTTCCCTCTTTGTCCATATGGAGCCATTGGAGTGATGGGAGCAGCACTGAAAGCTTGGGCCCTGCTTTGTAGCCTGAGACTGTGGCTGGCAGGAAGGACCCTATTTTCTCATTAAGTAGAAAAGAGAGAGCAAATGGAAAGAGGCTTCCTGGGACTGAGCTGAGCTCCAAACTGTGGGAAGGTGCCAGAATTGCTGTGGAGAGGAAAAAGTTGGCAGTTTCTAAGTGGCAGAATTGCACAGATGCCAGGAGTTAACATGGAACAAAAAGGGAAGCTAGTGCACATTAGGCCTATAAAAATGTTGGAAAATGAAATTAGGGGGTGGGAATAACAGGGCACCAGGAAAAATGTGCAGGAGAAATTGCTGAGGTTGCTCAAATTCTGGCCCATAATACTGAGCAGGCTCTCTTGTAAAGCTTGGACTGAGGTCTGGGTAGCCCTGTCCCACACTGCCTCAGAGAAAGAAGCAATGGAGGAGATTTATTTTTTACCTTCCCTTAGTTTCCCTTTTCTTTTGACTCATGCAATGGGAACCACAAGGGCCTGTGGAGGTGAGAGGGACTAAAACAACAGCATGGCTTAGCTAGATGGTCTTAGTGCCACAGGCACATGTCAGAAACTGAGATTTCTGCTAAAACCCCTTCAAAGACCAAATTCCCAGCACTCACCTTTACTACCTGCTTGAAAAGAGGTGCTGTTTTCAGTTACTGCTCTTTTTGGAGGAAAAATATCTTCTACAGTTAAGGGCAATTTTTGCCTTCTGTACTGCAGTCTCTCATCACAGGTTTCATGGTGAAACTGAGTAATGTTCATGGATGGAGGCGGGCACCTCCGCACTGCAAGGTTTGTCCATAACCCCATCTTAACAGCACCCAGCCCCTTCAAAAAGATTGGAGAGTAAGCTATTGCATGCACACATGACTATCTTTAAATCACTGTCTCACTCCAAAAACTTGCATGCCAAAAGCAGCTGGGAAGGGCAAGGATGATGAAATAAACTGGCTCCTATAATTATTTCATTTAGTTAAAAAAAAAAAGTAAGACAGGCCATTTTAGGAGCAGAATACTAAGTCTGACCTTTCTGCAGTGGCATGCAGGAGAACGATCAGAAGCAAAGCCAGCAAGACTAGTTTTTCAGTTCAGCCTGACCTATTCATTAGAAGAAATAAGCCAGCAAAGTAATTTATTTCCATTCTCATAATCTGCCACACCAGGAAGAAAAAAGGACTTGTTAGCATTGAGAGTATTTTAGCAGTGTTTCTGACCTAAAGATAGCCCTCTAGTGATTTGTCATTTTACTCATGGAACTGTTAAAGAGAGATATTGATGAAGCTTACAGTAATGCCAGACAAAGCAATAAAAAGCTTCCTTGACATCTGCAAATTTTGAGAGTCCAGAGGGACCACCTCTCTTTATGTCATTCTATCTTATTTCTCCTTTAAGTTAATTTCTTCTTACCGCTTACATCTCAAATTAGATCACACAAAAAGAAAGAGCTGAAGCAGCTTGATTCAGCCTTGCCTTATCTTCCAACTCATTGTTACACACAGACCGAGCCCTCAGATTATTTTCCATAGGAAACACCTCTTTAACAACCTAAAACAGTACTGCCATTTGAAAAGAAAGTATAAAAGAAAAGTGGTTTAAAAATGTGAAGAAATGGCAAATTCTATTCCACCTTCTGTGTTTTACAATGTATGTTTGTGGAGAATGTGCTGTTTAAGACAGACTGTACAGACTAACAATCTGAGATAAGAAGTATTTAATGTACCACCTGGAATATCTTCTGAAACACACCTGTATGTTTTCCATAAACTACACCCCAGTGAAGTATATCTCTGGACATCAGACTGCATGTACACTGAAAGGAGATGCCCTGACAGATAGCCTGGTGACACAAACCAAGATATTTAGTTTAGTAAGTGTTACTACGCTAAAAACAGGTTATCTAAGTGGACTAAGTGATGGAAATTCACTGTTGATTTCCATTACAAAACAACAACCAAGAATGTACTCCCTATTTTATTTCTTCATTTGATCAAAGAAAACAAAACTGCTAATTCTTACACCATTTCATTAACCTGTCAAACAGGAAAAGAAAAAAATAAACCAAGACAAAGGTAACATGGGTAAAGTACCATTTAAATTGCTAAAGCATCAAAACTCTGGAGCTGTACTGCCTTTGAGCTCAATGGGTTGAGGCAGCTTTTGCCTAGTCTGTTTTATGAGCATATAGAGAACTAAGGTTTCTGAAGTGTTTTAAGCATAGCAGGTGTCAAGTCCTTTCTTCTGAGACAGACCACAAATCCAAGCCAGGCACATCCATGGATAATGTTTCATACTGTCCATATAGACAATGCTTGTAAAGGTCCTGTAAACCTCTTAAATGTTTTTACTTCTGATGACCTACAATTTCACTTAGACAAAAGCAAGAATGAAGTGACCAAGTGTTCCCAGTTGCTTTTTAGGTGCTGGGCTTACCTGCAGATATATAGAGTGCAAGTACGTAAAAAAAAATCCCAAACCCAAACTCTAAAAAATATTCCGTTCTTTAATATATACAGCCTTTTCTCCATCAGAAACTTCTCATATCTTCAAAACCAAGTGCTTCTCTGATAACTCATTTTACAGAGCTGCTTCTCTACTCTCCCTTCGATTTTCCCAGAGAGAGCAGTGGCTTCACTGATCATGTGCCACAACAGCTCCTGATTAATTCTGATAGACAACCAGCAGTTAGCTGGCACATCATCATCATCGCTCTAGGATGAACAATAATCTGCCTTGCCATCTGCTCCCAAATTTATTTTTAACCAGTCATCGCTCCCTCTAGTACAGTGAGTGTGGCAGGAATGGCACTCTTCCTCCTGGAAGTGCTGTGCTGTGAGGTGGTGGCAGCGGGTGAAGGGGGAATGGCCAGTCATTCGCCCCAAGCATCACAATGGATAGGAAACAGATGGATAAACGCAGGATCAGAGGAAAGAAAAATTAATTCTTCAACATAGAGGCAGGCAACTGCCTGTTCTGCAGCAGATGATAGGGTGTGCCCACTGGTGTTTAAGTTCTTCAGGCAAATTTAATAATGTTAAATGGTCCAAAATGGTAGGTGAAGTAGGGAGAAGAGATGTGTATTAACCATTTACTGATAACAATATGCATCCCTGCATTGACCAAGACCCATAAAAAATTTCAATATAAAATCAAAGAACTGCTTTGGTTGGAAAAGACCTTTATGATCATTGAGTCCAACAGTACCTAACTCTACCAAGGCTGGTGCTAAACCATCTCCCTCAGCACTGAGTATCTGTGTCTTTTAAACACCACCACGGATGGGGATTCAACCACTTCCCTGGGGAGCCTATTCCTGTATTTGAGAACCTCTCCAGTGAGTAAGTTTCTTCTAATGTCCATTGTAAACCACCCTTGGTGCAACTTGAGGCCACTTTCTCTCATCCTATCACTTGTTCCTTGGGAAAAAGAGATCAACACCCACCTCACCAAAAAACCCAGTTCATTTCACCTCTGAAAGTCAAAATTATACAACATTCATAGACAAACACTGCCCCAAGCGAGCTGTACTGTTGTGCCGGTTAGTCTCAGCCTATGACACTCACTGTGCCGTGTGGGCTTGATTAATTAACTTCCTTTGAAGAGGAGCACCAAGATGTTACATCAGCATGGGATGCTAGCTGGGAGTTGTCCTGGGAAGGATGTGAGCACAGCCTTGATAAAGTCTTAAGGCAGTGAGGCAAGTTCATTTTGTAACTGCATGGCCCTGCTCACTGCCTTCACCCTCACTTTCAGGTACAGTAGTACAGTCCAAGAGGTGACAATTACAATCCCACTATGGCTGTGCCACTCTTGAGACATGCTGCTGGCACCAGCAAGCTGCTGCAGGTGGACAGTACATATTTGGAAACTGATGTCACGCTGTAATACAGACTTAGAGCTTAAAGCTTTGTATAGCTGATGAAATGAACTATACATCTTTGATACACTGTCAGCAAGATCTGACGAAGGGGAACTGCTGAAAGCAAACCCTGAGATATGAATAAGAACTGTCAAACTCTCAGAAGGACAAACTCAAGGGCAAAAAGAAGCTTTAAGAGATTTGAGAAAGAGTAGAAACACTGAAGCACCTTAGCAAGTCTCCAGTCCAGCCTCCTGCTTAAACCAGAGAAATCAGACTTGACTGTTCATGGCTTTATCTAACCATGTCTTGAAACCTTCCAAGGGTGGAGACTGTACATCCTCTCTGGGCAACCTGGTGCACTTTCCTGGCCATCCTCAGATTGCAGCCTCTTCTGATTTATACTCAGCAACCCTTATCTTCCTAGCAGGCACCACTGTGAACATCCTGGCTTTGTCTTCTTGGTGATCTCTTGTGCTACTAGATGCGAAGCAGTGTGATGCTGGACTGTCCTGAAGAACATCCTCATAAGTAAGCCAGGAAGAAAGGCAAATTATCGACAGGGAAGGCACATAGCTAAAAAAATAATCTTGGTGAGTAGGCAGCAATAATTTGGTACCACCTGCGATAGCTCTTTGAAGTGAGGCCCTGATGGCAGTTAGTATTTCCTAGTGACTGGCAGATAACTAAATACTGTGAATCTACTTCAGAGGGCAGAGGGGGGTTACAAATGCTTTGGGAGACTGGACTGCAATTCTAAATTGAGAAATGCTTGGAATAAGTATCACATAATTCAATAGAGACTGGTAGAAAAGATTGCACTTGAGTTTTTTAAAAGAAAAAAATAAGGGGGGGGGGGATGGTGGTATGGCCAGAAGGGGTAATTGTTTCAGCAGCACACCACAAACCCCTCACATTTATAACAGAGGACAAAATCAGGAACTAACAGTGTTGTGCTGCAAAAGAGTTTAAAAAAAGATCTGCTATGTGTGCTGGTTTGGGGCCAGACAGATCGTCTCTTGCCCCGAAAGGGACAAAAGAATGAGACTCACACAAACGGATTGGAGAGTGATGGAAAGTTTAAATGGAAAAGCAATTGGTGAAGCTACAGAGAACTACAAGCTACAAAGCATAGTGACAAAGAGTATCCCAAAGCGTACAGAACCCCTCACAGAATTCCCAAAGCTTCCCAATCCTTCCCTTCTTCCCACCTGAGGGTAAACCCAAACCCCCCAGGGCTCTTTCTTCCCCCTCCCGCTGCTAGGCAAGTCTCAGGCTGGCCAGGTCTGAGACTGCCCCCCCCTCCATTCTCCTCCTGGCATTAGGCCTAGACAGGCCTAAGAGGCCTTGAGGATACTCCCCCGGCATTACCCGATAAGAGAGGACATCTCCCATGGGAGCAGAGAAGGAAGAAAGAGGAAGAGAATGACTCTGCAGATGGCCTTATAGGGTGCAGGATTTATGGGTAGAAATACGTCGTTTCCTGTGTCCACCCCTGTGGGTGGGCACCCAGGACATCAGAGGTGTATCTCATGCGGCAGTGGCAGGGGGCACCCAGCCTAAACTGCCACACTATGTATCTTAATAACTATACTGTGCAAAGCATGAGACAACAGTATGTTATCCTGCTTTATTCCGTCCTATGTATATCTCTGCTGATAAAGCAGGTACAGTTTCGCATCCCATACTTGAAGATGGGGACCAACTGTAACGAGTCCAAAGGAACAAAATGATACATCTTAACACATGTTCCATGAGGGAAAAATTGGAAAGACAGACTTGTTTAGTTTTCAGGTGGTGGTGGTAGGGAACAGAAAATTTTTGATATTTAGTATGTTACAGTAATGAAAACGGTGACAAACTGTTCTTCAATTTCACACATATACACAAAAGATTACTCACAGTTTTAACTTGGGGTAAAAGAACTTTAAGTTAGGGTATTAAGAAAAGCAGAGGATAAGAAGTTTGGAATATGCTAGGCATGGAGGTTAAATTTATCCTCTTTCAGAACAGGGTGATGGGCTATCTCTTCTAGCCCTGTGCTGTATCTGTAAATAGCCTTCAGCATATTCTGAAAACAAGATCTCTTTTATTGTGTACTCATTCCCCACATTCCTACCTACTTTCAAAGCAGAAACAAACATAACATTTTTGAAGCCACAAACAAACATAAAATTGACAACCCAGAAAGAAAAAATTCAAGCAGAATTTCCCTCCCACAGCTGAGGGCTGTTTAATAAATAAGATTACTAACAACTGCTTTCCTTGAAAACCTGATTGTGCAGCATCTTTCTGGTTCACAAACAAATGCTTTATCTTTTGTTCTAGCCTTTGTTCTCTATGTTTTCATCAACAGATTGCAGATGTGATTTTTTAAAAATTTATTTTATTTTTTCCTACTATGCTTATGCTGAAACCTAGTAAGCCAGTCACTGTAATTGAAGGGTACCAAACTGCATGCAAACTCAAGAGCCCTGTACTCCTTACTGAAACAAACCCATCAGCAGTATGAAAAATGTCCAGAAAGAATTGGCTCAATATGCAAACTCAATGCAATACTGTGCATACAATGGTGGAAAATCTGTCCCTTTTAGAAGATACTGGACTCACAGCAAGTGATCAGGTCAACTGCCCTTTTGCAAACACACCAGGTATTTGAGAACTGCAAAATACACCTTTCCCTTGCTGCTGATAGAGTAGTTTCTGTTGGAAAAGACCTTTAAGGTTATCACTTCCAACCATGACCTAGCTCTGCCAAGTCTAGTGTTAAGAAAGGATGGTTGCATACTATAGTGAACCTAACCAGGTGGCTACTACAAACAATGATCCACAGAACAGTTAGCCTGAATACTTGCAGTTTGTGCTATGATGCACATAGCACTTGGCTTTCAGGCCTGCACTGCACCTATACCCTGGCCACAGGATAAACTTGATCAGTTAATCATACCAGAGGGTAGAATCATAGCGTAACAGGGGTTGGAAGGGACCTCTGAAGATCATCTAGTCCAACCCATCTGCTAGAGCAGGTTCACCTAGAACAGGCTGCACAGGAACACATTCAGGCGGGTTTTGACATGCTCCAGAGAAAAAGACTCCACAACCTTTCTGAGCAGTCTGGTTCAGTGCTCTGGCACCCTTAAAATAAAGTAAGTTTCTCTTTAAGTTCAACTGAAACCTCCTGTGTTCTAATTTGTACCTACTGCCCCTGGTCCTATCACTGGGCACCATCGAAAAGAGTCTGGTCTCATCGCCCTTGACCTCCACCTCTTAGATATGGATAAGCATTGGTAAGACCCCCTCTCAGTCTTCTCCAGGCTAAACAACCCCAGGTCTCTCAGCTTCTCCATGTAAGAGATATGCTCCAATTCCCTAATCATTTTTGTGGCCCTCCACTGAACTCTCTCCAGTAAGTTACCTGTCTCTCTGACAGGACTCTGGGAATGATACCACCACCTTAAAGTGAAGTAACGGTCTCTCATGTAAACTTTCTTTTACTCAACAGCAGCAATTATTAATAATGTTTTCTTCTAAGAAACTCCTGCAAGAACACTAAGACCATCATGCCAGCAGACCTCCCCACGGATGGGGTTCTCCACATCATGCCATTGACCCAGCTGGAGCTGTGTCCAGAGATGGAATAGAAACATCCCATCCACAAGATAGAATTCCCAGCATTGGAAGGGATGTAAAATTATACATTCTCCCTTTCCTTCATTTTAGTTTCAGTAAGTCATATTTTGATCGATACTTCATGGAGTCTGAGTGCCTTGCTTACTGAGATCATAGCAAACACATATATCAGTTCCTTACACATACGACTGACACAGACCATCTGCTAACCTGTGTAAGTGAAAGCCACAGCAGTGTTTTTTACTTTAACACAATATTTCACGTCTGACTCAGCACTGAACATCTCATGATGCTCTTGTCCTATTTTCCCAGTCCCCAATATATGCAGGCTGAAAGAAGAGCATAAAATTGCAGGTTGATTCCTTGGAGGATTTCTTGATCCTCACCTTCTTTTCAATTGCTCCTAGCACACTCACTTACAGGTATGCTCTGAGGTACAACATTGACCCTTTGGGAGACTGGATTGAGTGAACTTGCTGATTTGAAAGTGGGATGAAAGAATGCTTAATCCTGCTTGAATTCATTTAAGGGATCATGGCTACAAAAAACAGACCAGTAATGTTCTTGATCCTTTGCACTTTTAAGCCGTTTCAAAGGTGAAGACAAAAATTTGCAGATAAGGAACAAAAAACCCAAAACAAACAAACAAACAAACAAAACCACAGAAAAAGTGCAAAAGCTACCTTTGCACTTAAAACACTGTCCAGAATCTCAGTCGTTTGTGATCTCAGTTTGATATAGGTGGTTTTAACAAATCAAAATATAGAACAGTAGAATAATAATGACTAGTATAAAAACTATTTTAAGGTCAAGTAACAGAGCTCAGGTTTATAAATAAGTAGGGGTTTTTAATGAATAGATTTCTTAATGGATTCCAAACGCTATTCATTTTGTAGGACTGTTCAATGTCTCTCCTGGATTATAGTTTTAAGTATAGTAAGTCTTCTACAGTCACAGAATGAAACTGGGATTCCTATGGTGCACATGACAGCTAGAGAGGGCTGTTTCCACTGGGCTTAAGACACTTAAAATCAGACATGAACATAAAGGCTATTAACCTACAAGGATCCATTCATTGGCAGCAGAGAGAAAGAACCACTTTCAGAGACCATTTCTGCCTTTGGGGTCCATGTCTGGTTTGTAAACACTTAAAAAGTCAGGAAAGACGAATGGCTTGTCTACTATCAATGCCCATCCTTGGGAAGAAACTCTCTGTCCCTCTCCTCCATTTATTGAGTTGCCTTATTGAAACATTTTCTGAGGTCCTGCAAATACATTTTTAAACAAAACCAGTGCTGAAGATAGCTTTGGTTTCCTTCCAAAAGAGTAGAAGAGTTGGCTGCAGTTTCCTGCGCCCCATTTTATTTTGTTGCAAACTGTGACTTGAGAAAGAAGATAACATCCCAGGCTTTCAGGTTTTCTCTGAGGATAGGAGTTTGGAAATCTGAACTCAGAGTGTTTTCCCAGGTTTGTCACTAACTTATTCCCACTTAGGAACGCATTATATACAATTTATGTTTATAGAATCATAGAATCACAGATCTGTTATGGTTGGAAAGGACCTCGAGGATCATCTAGTTCAACTCCCCTGCCATGGGCAGGGACACCTCACCCTAGATCAGGTTGCTCACAGCCACATCCAGCATGTCCATATCTTTCCTGTAACAGGGGCTCCAGACCTGGATGCAGTGCTCCAGGTGGGGTCTCACTAGAGCGGAGTAGAGGGGGAGAATCACCTCCCTCGACCTGCTGGCCACACTTCTCTTGACACAGCCCAGGATGTGACTGCCTTTCTGGGCTGCAAGTGCACACTGGTGGCTCATCACAGTATATCAGGAGTTGGTTGGAAGGGACTTCAAGAGATCATCGGGTCCAACCCCCCAGCCAGAGCAGGATCACTTAGGGTAGTCTGCACAGGAATGCATCCAGGCGGGTCTGGAAAGTCTCCAGAGAAGGAGACTCCACAACCCCCCTAGGCAGCCTCTTCCAGTCCTCACTGCAAAGAATTTTCTCCTCATGTCGAGGAGAAATCTTCTATGTTCAAGTCTGAACCCATTGTTCCTTGTTTTATCACTGTGAACCACCAAAAAGAGCCTGGCCCCCTCCACTTGACACCCACCCCTCAGATAGTTGTACACATTGATCACATCCCCTCTCAGTCTTCTCAAGACTCAACAGCCCCAGGTCTCTCAGTCTCTCTTCATAGAGGAGATGCTCAAGTCCCCTAATCATGCTCATGGCTCTCCATTGGATTCTCTCCAGCAGTTCTCTGTCTTTCTTGAACTGGGGAGCCCAAAACTGGATGCAGTATTCGAGGTGTGGCCTCACCAGGGCAGAGTAGAGAGATAGAAGAACTTCCCTAGACCTGCTGGACACACCTTTCTTGATGCATCCCAGGATACCATTGGCTCTCTTGGCCACATGGGCACATTGTTATTCCATGGAGAACTTGCTGTCCACCAGCACTCCAAGGTCTTTCTCCATGGAGCTGCTTTCCAGCAGGGCAGCCCTTAACCTGTACTGGTGCCTGCTGTTATTTCTCCCCAGACATAGGACCCTGCACTTGTCCTCATTAAACTTCATGAGGTTTGCCTGCACCCAGCTCTCGTTGGATGGCTGCACAGCCTGATGGGGTGTCAGCCACTCCCCCCAGTTTTGTATCATCAGTGAACTTGCTGAGGGTACTCACAATCCCCTCATTCAGGTTGTTGATAAAGGTACTGAAGAAAACTGGACCCAGTACTGATCCCTGGGGAACACCACTGGCCACAGGCCTCCAAGCTGACTATGTGCCATTGATGATGCCTCTGAACTCTGTTGTGGAGCCAGTTTGCAATCCACCTCACTGACCAGTCATCTATGCCACATCTCCTCATATCCCATGAGGATATCATGGGAGACTATCAAAAGCCTTACTGAAGTCAAGATATATGACATCCACTTCTCTTCCTTCACCTACCCACTTGGTCATAACTTCATAGAAGGCTATCAGATTAGTCAGACAGGGTCTCCCCATGGTAAATCCATGTTGGCTACTCCTGATAACCTTCTTGTCTTCCATGTGGTTAGAGATGACCTCCAGGATGAGCTGCTCCATCATCTTTCCAGGGATGGAGGTGAGGCTGCCTGGTCTGTAGTTGCCTGGGTCCTCCTTTTTGCCTTTTTTGAAGACTGGAGTGACATTTGCTTTCTTCCAGTCGTCAGGCACCTCTCCTTATTAAACTTCATGTGGTCTGCCTGCACCCAGCTCTCCAGCCTGTCCAGGTCATGCTGGATGGCTGCACAGCCTGATGGGGTGTCAGCTAATCCCCCCCACCCCCCATTTTTGTATCATCAGCAAACTTGCTGAGGGTACTCTCAACCCCCTCATCCAGGTCATTGATAAAGATATTGAACACCCTGGAAGTGTTCAAAAAATGTGTAGACAAGGCACTTCAGGGCATTGCGTAGGGGGCAGAGTGGTGTTAGGTTGACTGTTAGACTTGGTGCTCTTAGATCTTTTCCAACTGAAACAATTCTATGATTCTATAAAGAACAGCACTACAAAGTTAGCGTCATCCTCTTCTCTGTGCTCCAAGGACTACCTTTCAGCTAGCTGCCAGTTGCAGACATCCCCATTTCATCTTTTCATTGTCTGCCTGATGCACATCCAAAGAGATTCACAAAACCACAGCAATACAGCCCACAGATACAAGAGAAATCTCTCCCTTTCACAGAAACGTGTTCAGTACTTACTTCAGGGTCAAGGCAAGCCAGAGAAGAAGAAAACTCAGTGGAAGCAAGAAGAAACGTTCCCATTTTTGACAAACAGTCAGCAAGAGATCAAGGTACTCATTAAAATCCACGTGAGTCTTCTAAGAAGCACTGCCTTTTAAATTTATAAACAAATCCAGCTCGATTTAACCCTTAAATAACAAAAATATAATGCTCTGGAGTTGGGGGGGGTAGGGGGGAGTTTGAAAAAGTACAGTAAAAATAAATCCAAGACAAAGTTTTGGACACTGGGCAAAGGGCTAGAAACTTCCCTTTGGAAGAGTATGGAGGAATTGTAAGCTCCAGATCATTGGTCTCCAAACTTCTAGGACTGCATACCCCATCAGTAAAAAACTGTGAGCACAGACCCTCAATAAAAGGATATTTACTTACAAATTACATACTTGTACTACTGCACTAATATTTTATGTACATTATAAAACACAGAAAAATAGAAATAGGAAGAGATAAAGATGAAAAAACTGGTTTACAAGTTCCTTAAACTTTTGTACCATTAATATTTTACCCATACACCCCAAGAGATTGTTTTTTTCATGCATCCCACTGTGGAGACTGCTGCAGATGTTCTTTCCTCCTCCTTCCTATTCCCAAGGATATTTTCTACTCTTCCAACCTGGTGAGGAACAGCATTTACCTTGAGCCAATACAGAGAAAACCAACAATGACAGCAGTGAGCCCTGCAACTTGCATTCAGGCTTTAGCAAAAGGTAGAGGAGGGCTGAGACTCATGACTCACTTTGTTAGGGATTACTTTGTACATGTGTTGGGTTCATGCCTGGCCCGGGTTTGGTAGCAGAGGAGAGGGCTACTGGCATGACTCCTGTAAGAAGCTTCAAGAAGCTCCATCAGTGGCCAAGGCCAAACCAAGCAGCACCTCTGTTACATTTAAGAGGGGAAAAACCTTCTGGGAAAGCTCTTTCTAGGTCGGGTAGAAAGGAGAGAGGGAGGCACAGTAGAGCAGCCATTCCCATGAGGCATGTGGTGAGAGAGGAGTCTGAGTCTTTAGAGATCAGTGGTGGTAAAAATCACATCTATAGTCTGTGGAAGACTCCAGGCAGGAACCGATCCAGAAGAATGCCATGACTGAAGGAAGTTCATGCTGGAGCAGTCTGTCACTAGGAGGACTGTAGCCAGTGGAAGGCACTCACAGTAGCTGGAGAAGGCTGTAGAGCACAGTCTGCCATGGAAGGGATGCTGTGTTACTGAGTTTCTCCCCCAAGGAAGAAGGAACAGCAGAAACAACATGGAACAGACTGGGACTGACTGCAATCCCTATTCCATGTGTGTGTGTGTGTGTGTGTATGTGTGTCTGTATGTCCCACCCCACACCACTGGGTGGGGAGAAGGTAGAGAACTGGGAGCAGAGCTGAGCCAGGGAAGAAAGGAGAGGTGGGGGGAAGGTGTATTTAAGATGCTGTGGTATTGATCACTATCCCATTCTTGTCCAATTGGTAAAATGGAGGTGGTTTTATTTGAATTAAATTGGTTTTGTTTCCCTCAAGTGGAGTCTGTCTTTTGCCTGTGACCATGACTGTGCCCTCATCTTCTGTCTGGGCTCTTCTGTTATATTTTTTCCTTCCCATCCCACTGTATGTGGTTAGAAGTGAAAGACTGGCTGCACAGTTGCTTTGTTGCCAGTTGGGTGGGCTCAAGCCACGACAATAACACCCAGGAAAAACTGGATGTTGGTGGAGGGCAAAGCACAGAAAAAAATTTACTTATATGGAGGGAACTGAGCAGGAACATGAGTTATAAAAGGAAAAAAGTGAACAGTTTTGATGTTCATCTGTTATGTATGCTCATCAGCAAAATAAAGAAACATAGTTCTTACAAATTAATCAGAAAGTGATTGTGTAGCACGTTTGGGAAAAAAAATCAGGGTTCACCGTCGGCCTCAGAAGGTGTTTCAAGGATCTGTCCCAGTTCATTTCTGTTTCGTACTTTCTACTAAGAACTTTGATTGTAGAACTGCATATGCATATACAATGCACTAACAAGACAAAATTAGAAAAAGGAGCAAATCTTTGATAAAAAACACAACAGGAATACAAAGGTGTCTTAAAATTGACAGCAGTCTACAAGATTTTATTTACTAAAGTCCAAAGCATTACACTTGATTTATTATTCATCCATCCCATCAATTTACTTTCTATACTGCCTACAGAAAACTGCTGTGAGCCTTATAAAGGCACCTTTGGATTGGAGGAATAGCTATGAAAATGTTACACCACTGTTAAGACACTGCAGTACTGGAGCACTTACAAAGACCTATGCAGACAAGGTTAAAGTGAGTGCCTATGCTTGAGAATATACCACTAGGGATACTCTTGAGCAAGCTAACTTCTGAGTAAGATACCAGTTCCACGATTTAACTGCTATAACTTGAAAATATATATCACAAAATACATAAAAAGATTTTGCATCACAGCTGACAACACTTCTTGAATGGTCATCACAAGATCAGAAATCAATGTTTTGACACTGAGAAACTGTGGAGCATACCTATAAGTAAACACTGCCATTGCATTAAAGAAAGTAACTTTATAGAATGCTAGAATCAGTCAGGGTTGGAAGGGACCACAAGGATCATCTAGTTCCAACCCCCCTGCCATGGGCAGGGACACCTCACACTAGATCAGGCTGGCCAGAGCCTCATCCAGCCTGGCCTTAAACACCTCCAGGGATGGGGCCTCAACCACCTCCCTGGACAACCCATTCCAGGCTCTCACCACTCTCATGGTGAAGAACTTCTTCCGCATATCCAGCCTGAATCTCCCCACTTCCACCTTTATTCCATTCCCCCATGTCCTGTCACTACCTGATAGCCTAAAAAGTCCCTCCCCAGCTTTCTTGTAGGCCCCCTTCAGATACTGAAAAGCCACAATAAGGTCACCTCAGAGCCTTCTCTTCTGCAGACTGAACAGCCCCAACTCTCTCAGTCTGTCCTCATAGGAGAGGTGCTCCAGCCCTCTGATCATCCTGGTTGCCCTTCTCTGGACACCTTCCAGCACGTCCATATCCCTCTTGTAATAGGGGCTCCAGAACTGGACACAGTACTCCAGGTGGGGTCTCACCAGAGCTGAGTAGAGGGGGAGAATCACCTCCCTCGACCTGCTGGCCACACTTCTCTTGATGCAGCCCAGGATCTGGTTGGCTTTCTGGGCTGCAAGTGCACATTGACAGCTCATGTTGAGCTTCTCATCCACCAGCACCCCCAAGTCCCTCTCCTCAGGGCTGCTCTCCAGCCAGTCACTGCCCAGCCTGCATTTGTGCTTGGGATTGCCTCGACCCAGATGCAGGACCCTGCACTTGGTCTTGTTGAACCTCATGAGGTTGGCTTGTGCCCACCTCTCCAGCCTGTCAAGGTCCCTCTGGATGCCATCCCTTCCCTCCAGCGTGTCTGCTGCACCACACAGCTTGGTGTCATCAGCAAACTTGCTGAGGGTGCACTCAATGCCACTGTCCATGTCACTGACAAAGATGTTGAACAAGACTGGTCCCAGCACTGATCCCTGAGGAACTCTGCTTGTCACTGGCCTCCACTGGGACATGGAGCCATTGATGGCCACTCTTTGGGTGCAGGCATCAAGCCAGTTCTTTATCCATCTCGTGGTCCACCCATCAAACCCATGTGTCACCAGTTTGGGGACCAAGATGTGGTGTGGGAGAGTGTCAAAGGCTTTGCTCAGGTCCAGGTAAATGACATCAGTTGCTCTCCCCTCATCTATTAATGTTGTGACCTTGTCATAGAAGGCCACCAGATTTGTCAGGCAGGATTTGCCCTTGGTAAACCCATGCTGACTGTACCAAATCACCTCTTCACTATTCTTCTGTCTCAGCAGTGCCTCCAGGAGGATCTGCTCCATGATCTTACCAGGCACAGAGGTGAGACTGACTGGCCTGTAGTTCCCTGGTTCTTCCTTCTTACCCTTTTTGAAAAGAGGAGTAATGGTTCCCCTTTTCCAGTCAGTGGGGACTTCCCCAGACTGCCAGGACTTCAGAAATATAACAGAGAGGGGTTTAGCAACCTCATCTGCCAGTTCTCTCAGTATCTGTGGGTGTATCCTGGTGATTCCCATGGACTTGAATACTTTCAGGTTCTTCAGGTGATCACAAACCTGATCTTCTTATATAGCCTTAAAAAAAAAAACCAAACAAAACCAACATCCAACGCCCCCCAAAAGATCAGCAAATACATATTTGAAAATTTTTGTCACATCAATTCTGATACAGGCAGGGATCTGAGAAGAAAAATAAAAAACAAACCCTACATATATGAATTTGCAGACACAGATTTCCAAAACCGATTTCCTGCCTCTCAGTACTCATACCCTTACAGGGGTCTTAATGCTTGTTTCAAACCTGATTATAAATAAACATACAGACATTAATTGCAAATATCTCAGCTCTCACAGGGAGTTCCAAATAGAAGGCCTGCCATGCTGTTTACTTGCTTCTGCTTTCCCTTTCCTTAAGCATGCACTCATGCTTCTATCAGACAAGCAGACCTGGCCCAGCTCCAAGGTAAATTGCCATCTTGCTGTTAGAAACGTATTGTGCACAGATTTAAGTTTTTGTTCTACCAGATTTAAGTGTACTAATAAGCTACAATTAAAATAAAAAAAGGTTAAAATACCCCAAGCTTTTACTGCTTTCCTTCCCAGGTGTGAAGTGCACCAATGAACTTGACTTTGTGATATAAATCATCACCTGTATTCTGAAGAGGGAGAAGCAAGGTATAAAAGATTAATTTTTGCCAAAGATGATAAAGTCTCTTTAAATCCAAGAGAAGAAAGACAGAAGAACCTCAAAAATTTGTGTTTACTTGTTTATATTTTTGTCTTCCAGTTAAATATAAACTATAAAGATGAAATTTTGGAACAATACTGAAGACTAGCAGAGACTCATTATTATTTCTAAGGCATAAGTCCAGCTCACATGGGATATTGAGGCTCAGAGCTGCACAGAATTGGAGACCTACAAAAAAATACTTGGCAAGAAAAATGTTCTTTCTAAAGCTGCCAGTCTAACCAGACAAATCAAGTAGGCATAAAAAAAAGGTGTTTGAGGTTTTCCATCTGCAACATGGAGATGTTAAGTATTAAGTCATAAAACCATACAAGTACATGGTAGAACAAGGATCTCTGGACCTCACGCTAGTATGTCAACCCACAAGTTTCTGATCTGGTATCTAAATAAGTCACCCAAGAAACATTTAGGAAGATCCAAAAGTTGCATGGTGAAACAGACATGGGTCAGAACTCAGGCTTAGCCATATGCTCTCCATTTCCACAACTGAAATGGTTTGTCCTTGCATTAGACTGTAATCACTGCAGTCCTGATAACACACAAGGTGGCAAATCCTTAACACTCACATTCCTGAAAGCATATTACAAGCTTCAGACGATGATTAGGATTATGTTCTGGAAGCAAATATTAAACTTCTGAGAAGCATAGCAGCCTTCATTGCTTGAAAGCAGCAAGTTCTATCTGCTTCACAAGTTACTGCTTTTGTGGGTCATTAACTTTTTCTAGCTCCAGGAAAATTAAGATGAAACACCAAAGCATTTACCAGTGGCAAGACCCTGGGGGGCTGAGAAGAACGACTATGGCCAGGACTGAAGAACTCATTCCTCAGCAAAATGTTCCAGTTTGGACACACAGTGTTCACACAAAAATATTTAGGTGACAGTATGCAGCTTGACTGTATGTTGAGCACTCAAAGAGATGTCCTTGAATTAAATACTTTTAAATCCCGGAAAGAATCAAGTCAAGCACACAACCAGCCTGAAGTTTTAGCTGATATAACACCATATACAGCAGGTGAGAATTATTTCATCTGCCTTCATAAGCTTCTCTGACATTTTTAAGATTTTACATCAATATTTTTTTATACACACCTGCAAATCAGCCAATTTAATTATGACTGCAACTGACTTACATGGAAAAACCAAGAGGTTTTGTTTGTCTATGTTTACAACTGATGTGGTCTGTTCCCACCAATAATCATATATTCCTTTGATCTTGTTCACAAAACAGAGAGAACCACCACAGCCATCTCTCCATTTCGGCTTGAGTAAACACCACAAATCACCTAATCCTTTGTCTTTTATGGTCAAGTTACATGCTTGTCCTCCATTTACTGCAAGATCCTACATCTGCTTCTTTTCAGGTTTGAGGGTAGGCAAGCAAACCCCCTAGCCCCCTTCTAATCAGTTTCACAAGCCCAGTGCAATTATTATGGAAATTAAAAAGCAGGTCTCTCTTCTCTCAACTCCAGTGAATTACTTTCCAAAGTCGCTAATCTTCTCTTTGCAACTTAATACTACAGCATTCAAGTACTCCCATAATCAGAAACATTAGTTTTTGTACTGCTAAATACATTTATCTACTTATCAGTAAGACTGTTTTCAGAAGAAGTCATTTAACCCTTTTCCTCAGCCTGAACACAGTAAGCTGGATCATACTGTTTCATACCACCAGCAAAGGTAATCCAGAAAATACATCCTGCCTTAAGCTCCACCTGTGAGCACAACCGAAGAACTTGTAATAGCCACAGTTAAGTCCCCAGGAACAAGCAGGAGCATAAGAATAAAATTATTAAACAACTCAGGAGAAATAAACATTTGACTAAAAAGAGGAAATATTCTTCCACAATGCAATTTTAGGCCGGCATTGGCATTATCAGAGCGATTCTGTACTACTGAGCTTTCTCCCTGTTCTGCCAAAGCAGCTGCCTATTTCCTTCCTGCACCCAGATTTCCTTTAATCATCGAAGACAGGATGCTGTGCGCTGACGAAATGCCTTTCCTGGCTATCCCTGGTGGAGGGAATTAAAAGCCTTTTGAAATGCAAATCTACACCAAGTCGGTTTCATGCCTCTTGCTATTGTTGCCTCTCCCCGAAGAGCAAGTTAGGTGGAACAGTGAACACTGGACTGCTACTTACCTTCTAAAATGAGTATTGTCTTTGCATTTGCAATTCCCTAATGTCTCCATATTCGTTTGCCTTCCTCCCCAAATCTCACATTTTTCAACCAAAAAAGCTTGTTACCTCTAGATGGCAAACCCCCTTGCTACTCCAGCAGCAAAATCATTAATTCTCTTATCCACATAGCCAATATTGCTCAACAGAATTTTTTTCTTCAACTATCAGCTATTTCTGTTACCTGTTGAGACCTTAACAGAATAAACATTCAGTCCAAATGCTTCTTTTCGTGCTATTAACAGAAAAAATCTTCCTCTGCACTTTTTTTGGAGAATGTAGGCAGGGGAACAACATTTTATTTAAAAAGCAGTACAATTAGAATGAGTAAGAAGCACACAGACCAATAATCTAACATAGGAGAGAAAAAGAAATATTAACCTCCCCAGGGAGCAAAGCATCAACATGAAGACTCACAGCAAAGTTTTGTTCTTTTACTTCAATTTCAGTCCACAGTTGTGGGGGGAAGATGCAGAGAAAAAAAATAATTTCTATACGTCAAAGATAAGTTTTGTGCAATAGCACGAAGTTCTCCAGATAAAAATCTTATATTCTGCAAAATACTCTCTGAAGTCAGTGGTGAGGGCTATACTGAATCACTAGCATGGTTGAAGCAAGACTGAAAAAATACAGTGAAAAATACATATTTACGAGCAACTCTAAACTGAAGGAAGTGGCACTGATAAGGTTTGGGGGTTGGGTTGCTTTTGGGTTTTTGCCCTTTTTTTGTTTGTTCGGAACAGAAATAGAGAATTTTACACTATTTGAAAATGATTGATTAGTAAGAAATTACAGACTCCAATATTAAGCATTCAGCTAATTCAAAGAAATTTTACTCTTCATAGCTGGTAACAATGCAGATAGCATCTTTAACAATACAAACCTTGTTATTTTTTACTTTATTTTGTAATGCAAAATGCTAAATACTCAGCACTCCTGAGCCCACAACTTGAGTACTGGGTTCAGTTTTCGGGTCCTCATTACAAGAAAGATATTAAGGTGTTGGAGTGGGTCCAGAGAAGGGCAACAAAGCTGGTGAACAAAGCTGGTCTGGAGAAGAAGTCTCGTGAGGAGCAGGTGAGGGAACTGGGGTTGTTTAGTCTGGAGAAAAGAAGGATGAGGGGACTTTATTGCTGTTTATACAGCCCACTGAAAGAAGGTTGAAGCCAGGTGGTTGTTGGTCTCTTCTCCCTAGTACCACGAGGAAATGGCATCAAGTTGCACCAAGGAAGGTTTAGGTTGGATATCAGAAGACAATTTTTCACTCAAAGGTTCTCAAACTCTGGAATAGGTTCCCCAGGGAAGTGTTTGGAAGGGATCTCTGAAGATCATCCAGTCTGAACTAAACAGCAGCCGGAGTAAATCACACAGGAACATGTCTAGGCAGGTTTGGAATGCCTCCAGAGAAGGATACTCCACAACCTCTCTGGGCAGCCTGTTCCAGTGATCTGCCACCTGCAAAGTGAAGAATGTTTTCCTTTTGTTTAAGTGGAACCTCCTGTGTGTCAGTTTGTATCCCTTGCCCCTTGTCTTCTCCCTGGACACCAACAAGAAGAGTCCAGCTCCATCCTCCAGACACTCACCCTTTAGATATTGATAAGCATTAATGAGATCTCCCCTGAGTCTCCTCTTCTCCAGGCTAAATAGCCCCAGGTCTCTCAGTGTTTCCTCATAATGCAGATGCTCCAGTCTCCTCATCATCTTAGTGGCTCTCCACTGGCCTCTTTCCAGTAGTTCCTTGTTCTTTTTGAACTGTGGAGCCCATAACTGGACGCAGTATTCCAGATGAGGCCTCACCAGGGTAGATTAGAGGCACAGCCGAACCTCTCTCTGCTGCTGGCCATGATCTTGTTAATGCATGCCAGGGTGCCACTGGCCGCCTTGGATGTGAGGGCACATTGTTGGTTCATGGTCAGACTGTTGTCCATCCGGATTCCCATCACCCTTATCTACAACAACACTGACATGCCCACAGACTCTCTTTTGGAAAACCAGCTGTTGAATGCCTCACACCAAAACATCACACAAGATACAAAGAACCTGCAGCTTTCTATTAAAATGAACTGCTGTATTGCTTTGAATTTGACACTGCTGCTGGTAACCTCAAATCCATCCACCACATTTAAGAACCAGACAGTATCTGGTGGTCACACAAGCAGTTTTTACTCTTTTATATGAAAGAAAGCAGATTTTGTTTGCTGGCAGGGCATGTGTGGATGGTAACTACAAAAAGTCTGTATTGGGCATATATGAGAACTGGTATTACTGCCAGCTATCGAGCATTTCCATCAGGGCACCTGCTGCAGTTTCACTTGGCATGCTCCTACAGGCAACTTTGTTCTCACAATCCTCAGCTACTGTGAAAACTGGCTAGCAGAAATTGCCCTCATCGGAGCCTCCGCAGCACAATTGATCAGCTTGCTATAGAAACCCTTCATACAACTGACATTTCTTGGTAAGCTATGAAACCAGTCTCAACTGATATGGTAACAGAAAGAACAGCTTGAATGGCGCCACAGGGGAAGCTGTTAATCTTTCAGACAATGTAACAGATAGGATATCAAAAGGATGTTTGTCCAAACTCACAGATCAGGGTTCAAATGTACCACTCCAGCAGAGGATTAAGTGGCGACATGGACCAAATTTGACCTTCTTTTCAACAGATGACAATATACTCATGTCTTTAAAATGTTAAAACCTAAAAAAATACCAACCCCCCCCCAACAACAAAAAAACAAACCCCAACTACCAAACAACAAAAAAACCCACCAATAACCCCCCTCCACAAAAAGCAAAACCAAACCAACCAACCAAACACCCCACACACATACTGCTGCCACCCCTTCCCAAAAGAAAAACAAACCACCAAACAAAACAAACCCAAACAAAACCCCCTAAATGAACCCACCAAAAAAAAAAAATCCCAAACCAAAAATATCTATTCCCACCCCCCAAATAACCAGCTCACACCAACGGAGAAGCACTTTAGCAGACTGGCAAGGGAAAGCCTGCCTTTCATGTCCTCCCAGAGTAAGAGTAAGAGACTTCTCTTGTCTGCCACAACTGTTTTTCATTCAGGCAGTGAAAAAAAGACCAAAGAACAGACAGCTGCTTCCCTAAGCATACTGAAAATTGGGCCCACCTAGGAAGGCTCCTTCCTTCGACAAGAAGCAGCTGCACTTTGAGCACTTTACTTTGCAAGGTACAGTATAGCATCTTTCCTTGCAACTTCTTACAATTTCTGCTTCTGCCTGTAGAGGAGCTACTTTTCATCCTCAAAAATAGACTATAAACATGTTCCATACACTCCCACCAATATGACAGAACTCCTCTAACCATGGAGCTGGCTTTTGCAAACCATTCTGGGCACCTTTCATTTGTATTTTAAACTTTGCATACAGCTTAATAATATTTTAAGGACTTCCACATTTACTTGTTTTAAATCACTTTTTGGTCAAGGCTCCTAAAAGTCTCCTTCAGACAGACAAGAAGTTTCTGCTGTGTGCCTCCTCACAGCAGAAAGACAGGCACAACAGTGGTACATCTGAGAGGTACACATGCAGAAAACGGGGAAAAAAAACCCAAACCAAACTCTTAAATAAAATACTTCCTCTCAGAGAAATACCAGATGACCACATATGCTTTGCCTTTCCACTTCACTCTCTAGAATTTGCAAACAGTTGAAGTAAAACTGAGGAAGGTGTTTAAAAGATGCAGTGATGTCGTGCTACAGGACATGGCACCAGACCTGGCAGAGTTAGATATCAGTTGACCTCCACGAGCTTCAAAGTCTTTTCCAAGCAAAACAATAACAATTCTATGATTGAATTTCTCTCACGAAGCATTTCATGGCAATGTCCCTGTTACCACTGACCTCACAATACTTACTTAGACTCATGAAGGATTCATACATATGCCTATTATATTTAATTATTACTTCATCATGACTTACTACTTTTGTCCAACTTAATTACAGCATTACTATGCCATCAGGCAACACTGGCAATGCATCGGCACCATGCCTGGCCAGTAGTGTGCACTGAAAGGCTTATTTCACTATGAGATAGACACATTTGGGCCTCCAATTTCTACCCTGACACCCATTTTTGGGTGAAAATGCACCATGCTCTATGACTCTCATCTTAATTTGAAAAACAGACACTAGTTTTTCAGGCCAAGGAACAAGTACAGCCAGCCAAAGACAATACAGTGGCACAGTCAGCAGTTTAAAATACATTTCTCTAAAGTACTATACAGGATACAAGCTCAAACTGCCAGGAGGTCACAGCAGGTTATCAGTGGAGAATGAGGCATGCAAGGTGCTCTAAGGGCAGAGCAGTGCTGTAACACGGTTGTGAAATAGCAACCTGATCACAGCCTGCAATGTATGTATGCAGAACTGCCTCTATGTATTTATTCCTTAGGCATAGTTTTCAGGTAGCAAACTCCAGCAAATTCAAAAGATATCAACTGAATTTTCTTCTTCATTTCACAACAACATTAATATACATTTCATGCTGCAGTTTCCCCTTCCTGATGACCTGCGTTTGCCACTAGAGGAGCAATTTAACATTTACTGTCTTAGGAAAGGAGAAAACACACACAAAAAAAAGCACCACCTTCAGAACCACTTGATATTATCTAGAGGAACACTGAGCTGCCCATTCATCTCAGTGTGCAGACCATTTTTAGCACAATGAAAGAAAAGGTAACAGAATTTTTGAGCATCCAGAAGACATTTATCTTGAACAGCTAAATTAGGCATTCAAAAAATGGACTGAATGAGACACACATCAAATTACTGATTGTCCAGAAACACCAGATGATTTAATATGCAATTCAATACAAAATCAGAAAAGAATCCTTTCCTCTTCTCAGTAAGAGCTGTTTCTGCTCCAGCTCATATGCAAAACCTCAGCAGCTCTGAGCTGACGAGTTCTTCCTTCTGTCCTAAGGTGGATAAATTAAGCCAGACAATAAGCAGAGAAAGACACAACTGGACAGAGGGAATATCCAAAGGATACAATAATATGAAATAACTCATTAGGAGTTAATGAACAATTTTTTTTTTTTTACTTTAAGCTTCCACCGAGAAGACTATGACAAAATACCAAATGAGCCAATACATCATATTGCATAGATGACAACTTCCTCCTCCAAAGGGTAGAGGAACCAACAAGAAAAGGTGCTATGCTGGACCTTGTTCTCACCAACAGGGAAGGGCTGGTAACCAATCTGAGGCTCAGAGACAGCCTTGGCTGCAGTGACCATGAAGCAGTTGAATTTAAGATCCTCAGGGCAACCAGGAGGACATATTCTAAGCTTATGACCCTGGACTTTAGACATGCAGACTTTGATCGCTTCACGGATCTGCTGGCCAAAGTGTTGTGGGACAAAGCCCTAGAGGGAAGAGGGGCCCAGGACAGCTGGTCAGTATTCAAGGATCACCTCCTCTGTGTCCAGGAGCAATGTATACCAACAAAGAGAAAAGCAGTGAAGAATGCTAGGAGGCCTGCCTGGATGAGCAAGGAGCTGCTGGACACACTGTCACTTAAAAGGAAGCTGTACAAGGAGTGGAGGAAAGGACAGCTGGAATGGGGGGTATGTAAGGAAGCTGCCTGAGCAGCAAGAGACCTGGTTAGGAAAGCCAAAGCACAGTTTGAATTGAATCTAGCCAGGGAGGTTAAAGGGAACACTAAGAATTTCTACAGGTATATTAATGGTAAAAAGAAGACTAGGGAAGGTGTGGGCCCCTTCAGAAAGGAAACAGGTGAAATGGTCACAAGTGACCTGGAAAAGGTCAATGTGCACTTGCAGCACAGAAAGCCAACCAGATCCTGGGCTGCATCAAGAGAAGTGTGGCCAGCAGGTCAAGGGAGGTGATTCTCCCCCTCTACTCTGCTGGTGAGAACCCACCTGGAATACTGTGTCCAGTTCTGGAGCCCCTAATACAAGAGGGATATGGACATGCTGGAACGTGTCCAGAGGAGGGCCACCAGAATGATCAGAGGGCTGGAGCACCTCTCCTAAGAGGACAGACTGAGAGAGTTGGGGCTGTTCAGTCTGGAGAAAAGAAGGCTCTGAGGTGACCTTGTTGTGGCTTTTCAGTATCTGAAGGGGACCTACAAGAAAGCTGGGGAGAGACTTTTTAGGCTATCAGGTAGTGATAGGACATGGGGGAATGGAATAAAGCTGGAGTTGGGTAGATTCAGGCTGGATGTGAAGAAGAAGTTCTTCACCATGAGAGTGGTGAGAGCCTGGAATGGGTTGCCCAGGGAGGTGGTTGGGGCCCCATCCCTGGAGGTGTTTAAGGCCAGGCTGGATAAGGCTCTGGCCAGCCTGATGTAGTGTGAGGTGTCCCTGCCCATATCAGGGGAGTTGGAACTAGATGATCCTTGTGGTCCCTTCCAACCCTGACTGATTCTAGGATTCTATGATTATAACCTCAAATTGCATCCAACAGCAGAGACTGCAACACAGGTAACAGACCTTGAGCTCCTGAATCGACTTACAGATACCCATGCCTAGAAGAATTACACATTTTGCAGATGCTAATACCTAGGATGCAGTTTCAAAAGAACAGCAAGTCACTAGAGTAAAAGACAGGAGTGCTGCAGTCCAGCGTTCATCACTACATATGGCTTAGCAGTATTCACAGATTTAACAGAGATCTTCTTGCTCTTATCTATTTCAATTTGCAAAGCCCAGAGAAAAGTTGACGCGATAACCTTTACTTGAAGGGCAATTACTTCCTGCACCTCTAATAATAAAATGTCCTTTGCAGACAAAAAAATTGTAAGTCAGGATCTGCATTTATCAGATATGTTGTTGGTTTTGGTTGGTTGGTTTGTTTTTTTAAATCTAAGAGACAGCAGACCAGCCTGTGGTTGATGTGGAACACAGGGAAGCCAGCACTCTACAGAAAACAGCTTTTCTGAGTTACTCCAGTGACTTACAATCTGCACAGGCTCTACCTCTACCTTTACCTTTTTCTCCACCAAGCTGAGAGATTCGTGGTTATCTTTCAGACAGGATTTTCAACACGCAGGGAGGGAGTTCAAGTTACAGAGGTAACATACACATCCCTCTTCAGTCATTTGAAAGAGTATTCCTACTTTTAGAAAAACCTGCATTAATTCTGATCTGTTTTTCTCAGTTTTCCCTTCATGGGGCTCCAGGCCTTATCAAGCTGAAACAGAGTAAAGCTGACAGGAATACTCTTGGAGCTTTTGCCAGAGATTTGAATAGAAACAGAAAAACTAAGCAGAGCACGGGCAGTTTCCTTCTGTTGGTGTTTGCCAAAAGCTCTCAGTGGCAGCACAGACAAACAAAATGCGCCTATGAAGTCAAGAAAAAAAAAAATCATACTAATGTATTTACATACACTTGGAAAGCTAACAAAAATTAAAAATAAAATCTTCGCAGAACCTGAAGTTGTTCAGTATGGAACTGTTCTGAGTTCTTTGTCAAGGGAAATTTCTGACATGTCAATTTACAAAGACTTTCTAAGACCTGATTTTAGATGGTAAAAAGCTGTAAATTGTTGTAGTAGCAACATCATATTGCACATGCACTATGGTAGACTGAGCTACCAGAGATGTCTGTTCTGAAAATCATTGAACCTGAAGACAAGAATTGACAACATAAAGATAAGATAGTATTAACTACATAGTGTAAATACAGAGAATAAATAGCACCAAGTGATTTATTTTTTTCTAACAACTCAAAGGGACAGAATACAAAAAGAGATACTCCAGAAATGGACACAAGAGCTCCACGAGAACAGGGAAGGCAAAAACACAGGGAAAAGGGAAAACACAGGGAAAAAAAAATTAACCAAATAGATAGGACAGGCTCAAAAGTAATTTGAATCAAATGAGGAAGATTCGAAGCTAGTGTAGAACTTGCCTGAGGAAGTGGAAATTCAGAACAAGAATAGAAGACAAATGTGTTCTGAATAGCTCACTGGGGATGAATTGAGAAGCTGAGCACTCAGAATAAAAGGCAGCAGCTCTAGAAGTCAACACATAAGAACGAAGCAAAAAAAAAAAAAAAATCAAAGACTAGTCAAATTTCTAATCTCAGTAACAGGACCCAAACCATACAAACGCTCAATTGCATACAGGCAGCTTGAATGTGATATAAGGTGCCTTATGACAGGTACAGAAAATCAACCTCTGAACATGTTATGTGCAATTCTGTTATGAAGTACTCAAATGCCATGTGAAATACTGGTAGTAAAACAAGTGGGATTAAAATGAAATTCAAGTTGTCTTCCCTTCTATAAAACTGATGTTTCACCAGCTTCAATTTGCCCTTCCCAAATTAAATTTCCTATCAGCACACAGAATATGAAAGGGATTCAGACAGTTTGTTGCTACTACCATGCATCTTCAGGAACAGTAGGAGAGTGCTATCCAAAATATTTACCAAACTAAGAATAAACTGTGGGAGGGCAAAGAGTAGACAAGTAATTAGCTGCTATGATTTCCAATAACAACAAAAGACTCCAGTGATTACAACTGCAATTAAGAACATCCCAACAGCATCATCTTCCTGATTCACATTACTCATTTATCTTCCATCCTTTTCTTTCCACTATTATTCATGTCTTATCTAAGTGAATGTTACAGTGAGGACACTTAATGTACTGATGTATCTAAGACAGACCAACTGTAATTACTATTTACTGTTAACAGCAAGATTTTTCTTCACAGTAACAGAAAAGAAATACAAGACTGCACAAAAATTACATTTCAAAGGTAAAAAAGGACAGAGGAAAAACTACTTCATTTTCTTTCTAACATTAAAATCACCTACAACACTGGTGAATATCCTGGATACAGTTTGGAATTTAGAGTGTCTAAGGAAATCCAGAGCTGAATAATATGATGCACTGTGGGATCTCATTTCTGTCAGTCCTTCAACTTCAACCACACCCTCCCCCTTTTGCAGTTTCTAGTCACACACTTTCTTTCAAACTGACCTTGAATTTGACAGTTGAACCCAACACTACACTAGATTTACAAATGCAATTAAAAATCATGAGATACATCTGAGAGACAGTCCACAAACAGAACCAATTAATCAACACCGTGGAACACATATCCACGAACGTAATTTCCAGTTTTGTGACATTCAATTAATGAATCAACTCAAACCCATCTGTACAAAGAAGACAGCTCCCTCTACTGGGTGAGACAACGCAGCTTTTCCTCTCCCTCCCCTCACACTCCACAGAACAGACTTCCACATATTTAATTCTCCAGAAACTAATTTAAAATTTAAAAAAATCCAGTCCACAAGATGGTATGCAGTTGTTTAGACTGCTTTGCAAATGTAAGATTTGGCCCACAGAAACAAGTTTATGTATTTTCTACATTTAAAAGCACAAAAATTCTTTCCACAGGTCTGTGTAAGAGCCTAATGAAGCTACATCTTACCTCTAGGTGAAACACTTGAAAACCCAGTGTCCCTTATGTCAGTGTCTACCGTCAGCCCAGGTCTGGGAACAGACAGAATTCAGCAGTGTTATTTAGTGTTTGCATTTAAAACCTGGCTTTTATCATCTGACGGTTTCTTTAACATTGCACTATTCCCATCCTTGAACTTTCTACAAGTAACAGACAATTTGTGTTCAACCTTTGACATCATAGTAAGGTTATGGAGCCTTTCTGGGATTCAAACGGCAGAAAAAGGAATGAAAACATTGTATGCTGCTTTTACCAGCAGAGATCACACTCTCAAGGCAACATTTATATCATATTAAATCTACATTTAAAATTACCTTAGTGGCAACTTGCTACATTGTTTAAAATATATGAACGGCCACCAAGAACTGTGTACCTATGTACCCTGAAAACAGATCCTTTTTACTATCAGTTATTTTCTCTCCGCTAAAACATTTCCACCTTCCAAAACCATCAATAATTACTTCTTCTGATGAAACAATAATCTCTCAAAATAATTCACAAATGGAGGAAAGCACAGAGCTGAAAAAGCCTCCATTTGACAGCCAGTAACCTGTAAGAAACAGACGTGTGCTGAAGACAAGGACATAGACATAGTAAACAAAACAAAACCATAGAGCACTACAGATTCAAATTATGCATAGACTTTTCAAAGCACTCTTAATTGACAAATTTTTGAGAGCATAGCTACAGGCACAGAGATATTTTGGGAATCTTCTTACCATCACTGATAAGGACAGGCAAAAGCAGTAACTTCTCTTGTAACGCTACTGAGCAACAATTGCTCAGTTTGCACTTAGAGAATCCAATTGTTTGGGTTGGAAATGAACTTCATGATCATCAAGTCCAACCCTTATCTAACTGTGGTGGCTTGAAAATTCCCCCCCAACATTAACTTTATCAGACTAGCTCAATTTGGAAGCAAATGGAGCTCTATTTACAAGCAAAACTACAATCTACAATGGAATGCAATGAATATGTACAAATATAAAGTATTTACAATATTTACAGTTATTTATAATTAATAAAATAGCACAAGGACCCCCTGGCCAAAAGACCAGGGAAAGCTGCCTCCCTGCCTCCACCCACCCTGTACAAAGAGGGGAAGAGAGAAAAGCAGAGAATGTTAATACCAGACAAAACAAATGCAAGTCAAGGTCAGCAATGCCTGTTAGAATCTTCCCAGCGAAGAAGCAAGAAGAGAAGAAAAGAACAGAACTAAAGATTGTTTTGGGAACCAAATCTTATAGGAGATATTCCTCCAATTGAATTGTTTAGAATAATCATTATTTTCCTTTTTACATCCAATAGTGATTTATATTTCTACTACTCTCTGCTCAAGATCTGTGAAAAACTTTAAAGGCATAACCCTAAACTACCACACTAACTCTACCAGCTCTGGCTAAACCATGTTTCTCAGCACCACATCTCTGTATCTTTGAAACACCTCCAGGATGGGGATTCAACCACCTCCCTGAGGAACCTATTCCAGGGTCTGAGAACCCTTTCTTTTAATGCCCAACCTAAACCTGAGTCCATTTCCTCTCATCCTATCACTTCTTACTAGGGAGAGTAGGCCAATACCCACCTCACTCCAACCTCCTCTCAAGGAGTTACAGAGCAAGAAGGCTTCCCCTCAGCCTCCTTTTCTCCAGACTAAACAACCCCAGCTCCCTTCACTAGACCTCTTCTCCATACACTTTACCATCTTCACTGCCCTTCTCTGGAGCCACTCCATGACTTCAATCTCTTGCTTGTAGTGAAGGCCCCAAAATTGAAACCATAGTGTGCCCAAGTACAGGGACACCATCACCTGTGTGGTCCTGCTGGTCACACTATTTGTGATACAGACCAAGATGCTGCTGGCCTTCTTGGCCACTCCAGCACACAAACTCCTTTCTGAAGCACTGGAATTTTAACTATGCAAGAAGAAAGCAAAGCAGAAATAAACAGCCAAACCATTCCCAGCTCTGAGTGACAAGGACAAGAAGCAGACAGTGAAACAGGATGTCTTTTAACAACAGATTCAGAGAATGTCTTCCATGCTCTGCCTGATCCATGTACTAACAAATTTTGGCCCTACAGGTCTTTCAGTTCAGAATATGTTACCAACACAGCTGCAGTCCTGAAGCAGCACAAGTAAAGCATGACTGAAATTCATGTGGCTATCAGCTACCCTTAAGTGGTTGTACTGCTATGATTTCCACTGAGCAGGAGAGGTTTATGTATAGTGCTGAAAAGGGCTAAAGACATGCTTGGAAAAGGATGGGTATTCACTGTCTAACAAGCTTTCTTCCTGTACATGCCTTGACCTCATGAGCTTCCTCTGTGAGAGACCCAAAATTGTTCTTTTTTAATACCACCAAATTTCAAAGGAGCAGGAAAGATCTGCTGACAACACAACCACTGCAATATAAAGCAATATAAAGTACCGAACAAAATTGTCCACTTATTTACCTGTAATGGAAACAAGCAGCTATCTCAAGGTTTGCAGACAGTGTGAGCCCTTTTTAAACAGTAACTGGAGAATCCCATCCAAACTGGTGTTTCATGTAAAAGCTCTTGAGAAGCAACAGCATCAGCATGATCAGGCACTATCCAGACAAAGCTATTACTGACTTAAGAGTTTAAAAAGGAGAAACAGAATATGTATAAAATCTTAGACAGGTATGATCTTATTGAAAGCAAGCGAGGCTAAACTGGCCATTTCGGGTTTTGCATTTATACTGACAAAAAACAACTGCTGAGAATTGTAGGAAATACAGCACTCAACCTTTCCTTCCATCAGCAAAACTGCAAAACACTCCATGTGCCAGTGAATGATTTTGCATTGCCAAGGCAGCCAGTGCCTATAATGCAGAGGAACCCTTGGTTGACCTCATCAGTTCCTGGAGCACAGGCCTTGATGTAAAAGCAGAATCTCAGCATTGTCTTCTGCATCTCCTCGACAGCCAGTTCCTTGGTCTTGGAACACACTGCCCACACAGGCTGAGAGGATTGACCTGCGACTGTTACAGGTCCCCTAAGGACGAGTGTCTCACATTCTCAATTATGTTCTCAGTGTAAATTCTCTGCTCTCTCTTGACTGAAGCAAACTGCAAAACCACTATTCCCCTTCAGCCCAACACCCACAACTGTAGACAATCATTGCTGTAGGAAGCACGTGCAGCTTCTGTACTCAGTGGTGAGCACAGAAAATCCATGCTGGCATCGCTAGTTTTGGTTCTCCATGAAGGAACAAGAAGAGCTGTGCTCAATTATAGCAACGATTGTCATATGACTTAGTGGATTCTGCTTCTCTAGATCTAAATGTCATTTTCTTGGTGTGATAGCCCAGTCCTCTATTGTCTCAAAACTATACATGTGGCAGGGCAGGCCTGATAGCCCTTAATGACTCTATTGTCTTAAACAAGGTGTGACACATCTGGTCTTGAATAGACAGGGTGATGGCCTTAATAGCTCTGGAGGGGAGCTGCCAGCTTGGCAGCTGGATTAACAATTAAAAGAGATAAGCAGGAATTCCCTGTTTAAAACCACTGCAACAACGCCACGGAGAGGCCAATGGCAGCAGGCACACCGCTCTGTGATTTTGGAGAGACAGTGCTCAGCCCCTGACAAAAGGGTACAAAAAGACAGCAAATTCCAGCGTCCATGTGTTGCATCTACCATCTAAGAGCCTGCTGGAATGCACACCCACCACCAAGAACAAGCTTGGACCATGTCTGTGACACCTTGTGGGAACCAAGGGTGGTGGTCTCTTTTTGACTCTCCCTTTTCTTCCCATTTTCCCTCTGCTCCAGTCCAACCAAGCATCCTTAAGGTGCAAGTGACTGAGAGTTTTCATTTGCTCTAATAAACCTAACTCATCAGCCTTATGGTGTCAGTTCACCTTAATTTACTCCAAGGAACATTTTTTGAATCTTAACATGACCTCCCACTGCCCAGGGTTGGGTCGGGACACATGGTTGTTCAAGTAAAAGGAGTTGCACTGTTCTTCATCTTTGGAGGCAGCAAAGAGGGAAAATAATTGCCTCAACATTTTCTTGGTCCTTTTTTTTCCCCCCCTTCTCCAAAGCAGATCAGACATTGATGTAATCCTAGATTAAAAGAGTCAAGATACTGAACACAAAGCACCACACTCCAATGTTCCTAAGAGCATTTGACTTTTGCTCAGGGGAGATCTCTGCTGCTACAAAGGAGACCTTATGCTAGCCTTCCAGTACCTGAAGAGGGCCTACAGGAAAGCTGGGGAGGTATTGTTTACAAGGGCTTGTAGCACTAGGACAAGGGGCAATGTCATTAAGCTAGAGCAGGGTAGATTTAGATTGGACATTAGGAAAAGGTTCTTTACTATGAGGGTGGTAGGACACTGGAACAGGTTGCCCAGGGAGGTGGTTGAGGCCCCATTCTTAGAGACATTCAAGGACAGGCTTGATGAAGCCCTGAGCAACCTGAACTAGTTGGGGATGTCCCTGTTTACTCAAGGGGTTGGGCTAGATGACCTCTAGAGGTCCCTTCCAGCCTAGTGCATTCTATCATTTCTCTAGAAAAATCAAGATCAGGACAAACAATTCAAAGGGAAAAATGAAAAGTAAAGAAATTCAGAAGATGGAAGCCTAGCACCCAACCCTTGCTACCTGCCTTCCCCCCGAAATAATCCTAGGTTAGATTAGCAAATCAGGATCAGGTGCAGATGTTCTTCCTTTTCTTCCCTGGGCCAGAAGCACAGAAGACAAAGTATTTGGACTGCCCCTGTAGACAATGACACCCAGAAAAGATTCTTATTTCATATGCATGAGAGAGACACACCTCTATTGAGACTGAGACACACACTTGAAAAAGAATCTTGTTTACTCCCAACCACAGAAAATCTGTAATTAATTTTTGTTAATTTCCCGAGAACTACTTTACACTGGGGAAGGTAGGGTGTGCCACATAATGAACTGGCTAGAAGAAAATTAAACAGTAACAGCTCACTCCTTGCATGACCATCTCTAAATTACGATTTTTTTGCATAACAAAGTCAACTACATATGTATTTACATATATATATATATACACACATATATGTATACACACACACACACCTGCTACCTGCCTATATATATATCTATATCTATATCTCCTCTCTGCAACCTACCAGTAAGTCATACAATTCAAAAGCAAGATCAGGTCATACTGCAAAGCTACCAGCTTCCAACAAGAACAGACTACCTTATTCACCCTTGAATTTCGTTGTGATAAGACTTCAATTTCTCTACTGCTTGTCACTCAAGCATTTGTACAAGTGTTTTACCAACATTACTATTTGTCTGTACAGAACTATTGCACCCAATACAAAAAAAAAAAAAAAAAAAAAGCAAAAAAAAAAAGCAAGGAACTACCAGTGGAGCAGCTAAAAAAACAACTGTTCAGGTGACAGCAACGATTTACAGTCCTTTTTTACTCAAATATTTACTACATGCAGAAAGAAAGTGTCACCCTAACTCTGGCCACATTCAAACCAATCAGCCTAAAATTCTGTTTCCTTTAAGTCCAGCACTGACATGACGAAGGACAGAGCAGGAGCATTCTGTTAACCTGTACTCTTACCTGTCCTGGGGTCAAACAGCTGGTTGGCCTCCAAGTCTGTGAATGTGCTGAAGCAAATGGGGCATTTAAATGAGGCGCGATTGGTGGAGTCCCTTTCATCTGTCTCGATTCTCCTCCTCATGTGGTCCAGCTTGTACTTCACCACATTGACCAGAAGGCGGTAGTTGATGAAGTAGTAGTTATGTCGGGTGGTTTTGCCATCGGGAGCCGTCTCCACCCTCATCCTGCATTTGATGAACTTGTCTCCCTTAAGGGTGTTGAGGACAGCCCGCAACTGCTTCCGATCAAACTTAAGGAGCTCTAACATGTCTTCTTCCTTCACACAGGGGTTCCTGATGAGAATGTCCAGAGCCAAAGCATGTTCAATGCCATAAAAGCCACGCACCACATATTTAGCAAGGCGTTTAAGAGCTGCTGGGACCTCAGTGAGGACGTCCGGGTCAGTCATAGCAGGTTCAGATCTCAAGCTTCATGTATACTGCAATGAAAAAAAAGCAGATGGACTCTTAGTAAGTCTTCTGACTGCAGAAGTTTTCATTCATCTTACAGCTAAAAGAACAGGGTATTTTCCATTTCTCTTTCCTAAGCCCTCTACTGCTCCCTGAAGATATTCATGGCCAATACCACAGAAGAATTAAGAAATGGTGCTTCTATTTCATAACACAACGATGGAAAACTTTTAAAAAGTACACAAGAAACTGCTGCCGTTATGTACAGCAAATTTCCTTTCTACTCAGTCACAGTTAACAAAGCTGGAGTAAGAAAGTTGTCTTGAAGCTCAGTTCCAGTACCCAGCTTCACGATTAGCTGAGACTTGTAGCATAGGAGAAACAGAAAAAAGGCTACAGCAAGAAAGGCCCTAAGTCAGCCCAAGAGAGGAGTCTTATGGCCATGGCTGATGTCATTGATCACACTATAAGCCACCCTGCCTGCTTCTACTCCTCAGACATCACTGGGCAGAGACACCATGAGGACAGCTTGTTAGTGCAGAGCAGCCTATGTTCCAGCAAAACTCCCAGATTCACAGGGAGAACAGATAGGCTTTTCCTTACTTAGTCTGCAGCATTAAAACCGTCAGTTCTTCCAGGTCCTATATCACAAACTACTTCAGCCTTGATCTTAGACAAGCAAATAAGTGCTTCCAAAGTACTGATGCTTCATTTAAAGTATCTCACATTCAGGCCTTAAAAACCCATGAATAATACAGGATGATAAACAAAGAAAAATCACGACTTAATAGCATGAAGACGTTATGTGTTTAAAATAATTATTCCATGAAGTATCTTTTCAGTAACTTATCATGACTTTTAGACTACTCCCTTTTGGACTACTCTATGCTTTCTGATGAACACCAGTACAGAAATACTGTATTTTCACTTAGTTTTTCTTCACCTTAACATCAAATGATCAAGACAATTACATGCTTCTATGACATACATGGGATCACATATCAGATTGTACCATGCAAGGAATTCCTTGTATCATGCCCCCTGCCACAGGCATAGCCAAAAATCAAACCCCAGTAGACAACTAACAACAGTGACTCTTCTGAAGCAGCCAGGGGAGAGAAAAAGGGAAGCAGCTCCACAAGATAAAGGTTTACTGTCATTTTGCAGGGTGGTTCTTTGCATTTTTCCCTCCGCTACACCTGTAGGCAATAACAAAACCCCCCTCTGCTCGTAATGCACTAGGATTTTCATGTATGAAAGGTTCAAGATAAGCATGAAGTATAGGTGCTTTTGAAATATTTGTGCAGTTATACTTCCAGTTAACTTCAAATAAAACTCTGAATAGTCTTTTTCTGATATGAGACTTCTAGGCAGGTTTAGGAATAACCATTTCTTAAGCACAAGGATTCATCAGCTGAGGAAAAAAAATCTCGTAACTTCAGTTCTGGTTGTCATTGCTAGGCATTTTTTATTCTGTGAACTAATATCATAAATAGTAAAACTCTGCCAATCTCAATTTTGGCTTCCATTAGATGTTTCACATAGTATGTACATACCTTCCCAGCATTCAAGCGTCAAACAAAGAGAAGAGTGACAGCAGAAGGTATCGCTCTCAGTTCAGGATGGTTATCCTATTTTCTTCATAGCTGTCATAAAATCTGTAACATTTTTTTGACAAACACTATTAAAGAACTTCTCTATACTCCCCATACTAAGATGTTCCCCTGAAATCACCAGGCTCTACATGTGTCCAAGCAGCTGATGACTCACTTCCATCAGCTAAGGCTACTCCAAAATCTGTGATCATGCACCATAGTGGCCTAAGTAGCTACCCAATGAAGCTTTACTTATTTTTAACCCCTACCCTCTCCTGCAACCAAGGAGGTATGTTCCTCTTAAGGATTACAGCCACTACAACTGCAAAGCAGCTAGGCTGTGGATTTTTGGAGCTTAACAGGGTAAGAGTTTTTCTCTTTTGTTCCTTTATTTTAAGGTGATTCCCTGCACAAACTTCTTTTTTTCTCTTAGGGCCAAGCGGACTTCACAGTGGTCAAACTGAATTAGCTGTGACACTCACACAAAGGACAGTTTATATTATAGAGCTTTGTATTACAAGTAAAAGAGTTAGCAATAAGGGATATCCCATCCTGAGTTTGCCATACAGTATTTTTGAATCTGTAAGTCAGATCCAATCTGACTATTGTCACAGGACATTGTCTCTGAAAATCAATTTCATTCTGATGGCATTTTTAAAGTCTTTCAGTCACTTAAAGATAAATCTTGCTTTTGACTGAATCTGTCAGCAACATACTGATACCATAAATCAATGTCAATGTAGAAGCTGGCTAGAAGCCTTTATTTATACAAATTGATTAACTCTTATGCAGCATTTAAGCACAGTATAGCATTAACATAAAGATCAATTTTAAATACAACCTGGTACCCCAGAAGAGATTTAAAAAGTCAAATTTTTAAAGTCAAAGGTTTTTTGAGTGCTGATCTCAAAACCAGTCAACCAACCAAACTCTTTCCTCATCATCAATTCACTGTCTCCTAAAAATTCCTTACAAAAACTTGCAGATGAAGGCACAGTGACCTTCAGAACATCAGCTGTAACAAACAAAAAAAAAAAAAAGAGAGAAAAGTGCTTTTCAATAAGCACATCTCACTCCAGATATTTCATCTGAGAGCTGAGCATTTTCTCTGCAAGAATCTCATTGAGAAGATAGGTGTAGATATCCATAGCTGCTTTCAAAACAGACTTAAGGAACCATTTCCTGAAAAATGCACTCAAACAGCTTAAAATGAGATCTACAAAGGACCAATAAATAAAACCACCTGTAAGAGAATATATTTTTCCTTTGGCTTTCAGCAACAGTTAGCGATTCAGTAATACGTCTTAGTATCAATCACTAAAAATTTTTTTTTTCCTCATCTAAAGGGTTTTTACATTATTCCTTATTTTCCTGCAGAAGAGAAGGTTTCAGGGAGAACTCATTCTGCCCTTTCAGTACTTAGAGGGAGCATATAAGAAAGATGGGGACAGGCTTTTAATCAGGACATGCTGCAACATGACAAAGGGTGATGGCTTTAAACGAATAGAGAGGGGAATTCAGACTAGATAGAAGAACCAATGTTTTTACATTGATGGTGATGAGACCCTGGCCCAGGTTTCCTAGAAAGGTTGTAGATACCCCATCCCTGGAAACATTCCAGGTCACCTTGGACAAGGCTCTCAGCAACTTGCTCTAGTTGATGATGCCTCTGCTTACTGCAAGGAAATTGGACTAGATGACACTGAAAGGTCCCTCCCAACCCAAACCATGCTGTGATTCCATCGTTAGTGATGGCATCTTCTGTATCCTCATGTCAATATCCTGAGTGTAACACTGGCTTTCTTCCAGATGTGGATATATGGAAACACAAGTATTTTGAAGACAGCACAAACCATTCTTTCCGATTAATCTCCACTTCACAAAATTGATTGGAAGGAATTAAATTCTATAATCCTGAAGAAGGCACAGAAGACAGCCTTTGGGTGAGACAGACAATTGACAATTGGTGTCAGAATAAAATAATAGTAATAAAAAGCAAGCCTGCCACCAAAGAACACCCTTGTCAAGCTTAGCTACATGAATCATAGAATTGCTTTGGTTGGAAAAGACCTTTATGATCATCAAGTCCAACTATTATCTAACTCCACCAGTGCTGGTGGTAAACCAGTAAACCACATCCTGTAGCACCACAGTGCCCAAGGAGGTGGTAGAGTCACTATCTCTGGAGATATTCAAGAAACACGTGGACATGGCACTTCGGCACATAGTTTAATGGTCATGGCGGTCTTAGGTTGATGGTTGGACTCAATGATTTAGAGGTCTTCATGCAGATTCACCCACCTCCCTGGGGAGCCTATTCCAGGGTCTGAGAACCCTTTCAGTCAAGAGATTTCTTCTAATGTCCAATCTAAATCTCCCCTGGTGCAACTTGAGGCCACTTTATCTTGTCCTATCACTTGTTACTTGGGAGAAGAGACTAACACCCACCTTGCTACACCTCCTTTCAAGTAGTTGAGAGTGGTCAACAATGCTGAACACAAACAACTTACCTATGAAAATAAGAATAGGCACATATGTTCAGCAAACACCAGTTTTTATCCTATATTGAGGCCTAATGCCAAGAGCTCAAACAATACCTGTATGGCTGGATGAAGGACATATTTTGCAACATCATCCTTGATGATCACATTCTCATTTAAGTGAGGTTATACAGAACAAAGGCATGAGAGGAACATACACTACTGCCACAACTGACCAGACTAACTTTCTGTTTCTCTAGGAAAAGCTGACATCTGGGCACTCTGCCATGAAGAGTCCCAGGCTACAGCATATGAGCTCCAAATCCTTACTACCTTTCATCAGGTAAGTCAGACAGTGAATCAGCTCACAATGGTAATCCAGTGCCGTGAGACTATCAGTGTGAAATTCAAAAGCAGGAGACTTTACCATTGCATCCTTGAGCAGTGATTTCACCTTCCATTGAAGACGTAAGTCAAACCTGAATTAATTACGTGTGCAAAGAAATACGATAACATCTCCTAATAAGGTTTTAATGGACGTGCATCTGTTTCATAATAATGTCTGTACTGACCTTAATAATTTATGAACATCAGGAGAGATTGTCAGAGAAGAAACAAAAGAAAAACAATGGCCAAGACAAACCACTACACAGTAACAACCTACAGCACCGACAATAAAGCACACTGGGTAGGATGGTAAGTCAGAAATAGCCAAATTAAAATTTTCAAATTTAAACATGGGCTTTATAGAAACATAGAAACAGTTGATGGGGAATTGTTCTGGGTAATTACATGAATACAGTTTAGTATTATGGACACAGCAGAAATATTTAGGGCTGCTATCCTATTTTATCAGAGTAAGACAGCAACCCTACGTAAACAATTAGGTTTGTTTTGGGTTTGATTTGTTGTTTTTCTAAATTGTTTTCTAAATGTACTAGCTATAAAAGGCTACCCTGGGAAGACAGGCCTAAAGCTACAATAGAAAACCAGTTTTGTTTGGTTAAGAAAAATCAGGGTGCAGTGTGCAAAATGGAGATTGTAACCGAGTAAAATGCATGAGGCACTGGTCTTGAGCATAGCTAGAGATACTAGAAACTAAATAGGAGAGTAAGTGATTGCAAAAACCCATATGAAGGGACCAAGACCATATATAAAAGCCAGAAATTCAACCAGGTGAACTTCTCCACCAGTCAGGACTTTCATGACACAGTATAAGGAATGAATGAACTCCTCTTTGTTGTGTACAAAGATTTCAAGAATTCTTCTGTGAAATCTAACAGGAATCATGCTAAGGATGTTGATTCTGATCTTCCTGCTTTTTCTGACTTAAAACAAGACAGAAGATGACAAAAGCTGCACCTAGAAGCTACAATGTAGATGAAAACAGAACTATGAGTTATGAAAGTGTAAGCCAGTCAGTAAATTAACCTGAATTTTTAACTGCAAATGAACACCATCTTTTTAACTTGCAACTTTGAGGCTTATATAAATCCCATTAGCAATTTACCACAAAAAAAAACAGGATACTGTAAAAAAAGAAAAAAAAAAAAAGCAACTCATTTGTGCATGCAAACCTTTTACAACACCTTGGATATTTTTTGGAGGAAACCTTCAGAGTTTTGGGGCTGGCTAGAAACCTAAGTCTACCAGACATGCTGTTCATATTTGGAAAGGTGCCTTTTATTTTTCTCCATATCCAAATTGCTAGTGCCCTTTTTCACAAAATCTTTGAGACCAAGTTTTGATGATTCATTTGGAAAACAGGCTTCTGATACAAGATTTTTTTAATAAGCAATAAAAATTAACTTGCTTACGCTACTGACATATTTTCTTCAATTAAAAAAAAAAAAAAATCAAAATCAGGCTATATGACGAAGGTCCCTCATCTATAAATGTGGCAAAGTAAACAGGCTTCCAGGAGTCAGTGCATGCCATATCTCATTCTAGCAGTTACTTGCAAACACCAGATCCAGGCTTCGCAAATCTCTCAAAACTTAAAATTATGTTTTCCCAAGAAGAGTAATTCTGAACCTGCCCAACTGTTGGGAAGGAAGGCACAAATTCAAGAACTACAAAGGGATAACAAGCTACCAAGATTCTAAATGCCTGGACAGTGTAACCTCAGTCACTACTCATCCTTTCTAGAAAATGGCGCAGAACCTTCCATTCTCAAGTATGGGCTTTTTTACCTCTCTTTAGTGATTGGATGATCTGTCATGATATCCCTGTTATCCAGAACTGCCTTTATCTCACATCAGCTGCAAACCCAAAACCTTCTGGCATTTTATCAAAAGTTTACTGAATTCCATTCCCTGGAGACTTCAGGAACACTGCTGTTCAGCCTTCCTTCTGCACCAAATCTTGACGAGAAATCCTGTATTTTCATCGCAAGACCTACCCTGAAGTATTCGAGGAGAAAAGGAACAATCTGCTTTCCTGTTGGCATTCCACAATCTGAAAGCAAGATGCCACAGGCATGAAAGTGTTTGCTTCTCCTGAGATAAAAAGTTATGCTGTGGTTGCACACAGAAAGGCTGAAGAATCTGACTGAAATTAGGACATTTTCACCTAATTTCACAAGTAAAAAACACACGAAGCTATATGTGATTTGGCCATAAGGCCTAATCATGCAAGGCAGAATATTGAACAACGCAGGCTTGAGGCACAGTTCTCAACCACATTCATAATCTAAAGCTCATGTAACAATGGGAAGATGTCATCACGTTAAAGGACTACTTACATGCATGTATACAAACAGATGTAATACTCTGAAGTACTTCAAATAGGCATTAACAACTGTTTACAACTGTCGCTGTAGACAAAAAATGGAGCACACCATTTACAGAAGGCCAATCTTGGAGCCAAGAAGAGTGAAGGTAGAAGTTCCCTGACAGCTTAAGTCAAATTATACCCTCCCATAAAGAAGTCTTTCTTTTCCTTCCCAGCCTTCAACCACAATCCCTGCCTGTTCTGCATTAATTTTGCCAGTTGTCTGTTCCTATAGAAAAGTGAATCAAACCAATAAAAAGTGAAAAACTAACATGTGAAAAACATAGGGTATTTCAGGGGGACAGCAAGGGGGAAAAGTTCAAGAACTGAATCATTTATTCTACCAGACTAGAGCCTATGCAAAGTAGAGAGAAGAATGCATGGCTAAGGATGTAGAAGAGGGGGCTTTCCTCAAGTGGTGGCAAGAACATTCAATTGACTCAACTGTAGTGTGAAATTACTACAATTAATTCTATGATAAAGTGCTAATATTTGGCTTTTTTTTTAAATGAAGACGTAAAACTGTTTCTCACTACTATCGAGCCTAAAAAGCGTCACAATTACACTCAAGTACAGTGGGCTTAATGCCAGCATTCCTTGTTAAGTTTCTAATAGGAAAAAAGCAGCAATTGTTTTTCATATTCTAGGTTCAGTGAGACCTGGAACACCATACTTGCCACTGGGATTTTCAAGAATCCCAGAAAGAAGGTAAAGATTTACGGAAGTATTAGGTTCAGAAAAGTTTCAGTTCATCAGGGTGTAGCAAAAAAAGTGTGTATGCTATGGAAGTAAGTAATAGAGAAAATAAACAAGATAATAGGTTAACTTTAAGTCATGTAGCTTCTCATTTACAAGAATTCCCTAAAGTGTCCCGTGTGAAAGAGAGAGTAAATAGTATCTTAAAGGAATCTACCCTCTCCTGTGCCAACTCTGGCACACACAAAGACCTGCATGTGCACCAATTTCTATCACTAAAAGGCAAAAAAAAACCCCAATCTTCTTTCTCCCCCTCCCCAATTCTACTGAGTTTTTCAGCAGTTGAATGAGCTAGTGTAAAAGCCCAACAACCAAGCGAACCAGCAAACATGAACGGATGCCAGTGCAGAAGATGAGAGAAGAAACTACCTTTCATGGCTGAAAAACGCTATCCGACCTACATTTCATAAAAATGTGCATTAACTGTGCACTGCTGCACACTCCTTCCAGACTGCTGATCTTCCTTATTCATTCTGAGTCACTTGCAATGATACATGTTTGACAAGTCAAACCGATTTAACAGCCTAGTGCCATTACGAGATGGTACGCTCATTTGCTTTTCAGGGAACCAGAAAGCTTGTGAAGCCAGAGGAAAACTTACACAGAAAAAGAATGTATTTTGATGAACTGAATGGTTTCATTGTATGAAATCAACCAAAGGTCAAACCTGGCAAAACAAAATTAGCTAGATTTGTTACAGTGTCAGTTACTCCTCAGATTCCCATAATTTTGCACGTTCCTTCAAATTGCAGACTTCCTGCATTAGCAGAGTCAGCTTTAATACCGAGGGGAGAATCCCTTATTGCTATCTGCGCAGTTTCCTATTCCCTACCCATTTCATATGTTTTTAAACAGCCAATTGCATAGACTCCTGTACCACAAGAGTCTTGAGGGGCTCGGCCACATCACCTACAAAAGAACCAAATAAGAAAAGCCCCACAAAAAACATACAATAGTTTGGAGCCGACAATGGTTTGGAGCCAAAGGCGAAGCAGGCGCCTAGGGCAAAGGCCCAGCAAGACAACTTGAGGGGATCACGGACCCCCACGGGCGGTGCTTGCATGCCCAGCCCGTCAGCAGCACCCAAAACAACTTGCGGAAGAGGGGGACGCAGCGCCGGGTTAGGGGGCCTCCGAAGACCACAGGTACCCGCCGTTGGGCTCCCGAGAAGCGAATGGGGGGGGAGGGGCGGAGGGGGCTCCCAGCCGTTAATTTCCCTTGGCAGTACCACGTTGAGTCTCCGCCCGGAACGGCCGCTGAGCTACAGGATGGCACAGCCTGACGGGGCGAAGCCCGGCGGGGGCCCTTCAGCAACGCAGGGCGGGCACGACCCCGGCTCGCTGAAGCCGGCACTGACCTGCCGCCGCCTCCAGCTCTCGCCGCTCCAAGCAGCGCTTCCGGCGGCTCTGCCGGAGGACGTCACAGCCGCGCCCGCTTGTGACGTCCCACAGCGCCGAAGGCCTCGCCCAACGAGGGGCTCCAGGTGCCGCGCATGCGTAGTAACCCTTTCCACGCCCCCTGCGCTCTCGACTTACGGCGTCAGCGGTGAGAGACAAGAAAGCAAGCCAATCGATTTCCCGCAGGGACCCCAGTGTTCCTGCCCTCTCGGAAGTTTAGACCAATCAACACTGAAATAGACGCCAACACTCGAGTAGATAACCAATAGACCGAGAGAAGTGTGTGCTGGACTGGCGGCCCTTGGAGAGGGAGGTGGTGTCCGAGGTTGCTGGGAGGTGGACTAAGATGGCGGCTTTGGACAGGGTCAAGGTACTGGTGTTGGGTGACTCCGGTGAGTGTCCCTCCCCTTCCCGCCGTCCCCGCTCCCGAAGCCGTGAGAGGCTGGGGATGTCCTCTTCCGCCATCTCCCCTCACACCATGGATGCGGGCAGGAGCCCTCCCCGGAGGTGCCTGGCGGCGCATGCGCATCCCGCCGTTCTCGCTTTCGCTCCCCCCACCCCCTTTTCTGCTTGGAAGCAGGCCCTTGGAGACCCCGCTCTCCGAGCTATGTCGCCCGGGGCCTTGCTTGTTTTCCGTCGCGTTCCCTGTTGCAGGGAGTGTGGGAGTACCTGCCGGCCCTCTAGGCTTTGCTTCTTAACCCTTTCACACCTTTGCCCTGGCCGCTGGGCGCTGACCAGCGGCTGTTATCCGCTCGTGCCGAGACTTCAGGACTTCAGTTAGTGCTCCAGCCCGCCAGTCCGTTTGTTACCCGTCCTTGTGTGATCTGCCAGGAACTGTTCTCTGTGTGCATTTGCAGGTGTCGGAAAGTCTTCCCTTGTTCACCTCCTGTGCCAAAACCAGGTGTTGGGAAACCCGTCGTGGACAGTGGGCTGCTCGGTGGATGTTCGAGTAGGTGACATGCCTGACCTCTTTATAGCCATAGATTAACATGTAAGCGTAGAGAAGGGCCTTGGCTTTCTTTTCTTTTTTTTTTTTTTGGTTTTTAATTTCTTGATGTAGCTGACGGCCAAAGAAAGAGGTGTCTTTCAGTGTGTTGTTTGTTGGTTTTATTTTTTTTTCGCTAAGTGCTTAATATTTTAAAGCAAATTAGAATGATGGAGAGTTGGGCAGAAGTGAACCTCATGAAGTTCAAAAAACACAAGCGTAGAGTCCTGCACCTGGGGAGGAATAACCCTGTGCACCAGTACAGAAGGACCTGGGAGTGCTGGCGGACCGTGAACCAGCAATGTGCCTTCCTGGCCGAAAAGGCCAATGGTATTCTTGGGAACATTCAGAAGAGTGTGACAGGCAGGTTGGCAGAGTTTCTCCCCCTACCCTCTGCTCTGGTGAGGCCACACCTGGAGTATTGTGTGGAGTATTCTTGGCTTCCCAGTTCAAGAGGGACAAAAAAGCTCCTGGGGAGAGTCTTTTACAGGGCAATCAGGATGATGAGGGGACTGGAGGATCTCTCATACAAGGAGAGGCTGAGAGACCTGGGGATCTTTAACCTGAAAAAGAGAAGACTGAGAGGGAAACTTAACAATGCTTATCAATATCTAAAGTGTGGAGGTCAAGAAGATGGGACAGGGCTGTTTTCAGTGGTGCCCAGTGATAGGACAAGAGGCAAAAGGCACAAACTAGAACACAGGAGGTTTCACTTGATCTTAAGGTGAAACTTCTTTCTTTTGAGGGTTCTGGAGCAGCACTGTACTAGGCTGCCCAGAGAGGTTGTGGAGACTTTCCTTCTCTGGAGACTTTCAAAACCCACCTGGATATGTTCTTGTACAACACGGTCTAGGTGACCCAGGTTTAGCAGGGGGGTTTGACTAAAGGATCTCCAGAGGTCCCTACATTCTGTGGTTCCATGATTAAATGTGAAGCAAGCACCTGTGTGAGCAAATTTTGACCTTAGAGGATTCTGTCAAAATCATAGAATCAGTCAGAGTTGGAAGGGACCACAAGGATCATCTAGTTCCAACCCCCCTGCCATGGGCAGGGACACCTCACACTAGATCAGGCTGGCCAGAGCCTCATCCAGCCTGGCCTTAAACACCTCCAGGGATGGGGCCTCAACCACCTTCCTGGACAACCCATTCCAGGCTCTCACCACTCTCATGGTGAAGAACTTCTTCTTACTCACGTCCAGCGTGAATCTCCCCACTTCCAGCTTTATTCCATTCCCCCATGTCCTATCACTACCTGATATCCTAAAAAGTCCTTCCCCAGCTTTCTTGTAGGCCCCCTTCAGATACTGGAAGGCCACAATAAGGTCACCTTGGAGCCTTCTCTTCTCCAGACTGAACAGCCCCAACTCTTTCAGTCTGTTCTCATAGGAGAGGTGCTCCAGCCCTCTGATCATCCTGGTGGCCCTTCTCTGGACATGTTCCAGCATGTCCAAAATCAGGCAAGGTATTTGTCTTTTGCAGTGCCTCTCCTAACTGCAGCTGCCACTGGCATGTTACAAGTCATGTTTGTTCAACTGCAATTGAAGGCACGGAGTTTAAACCACACTTCCCTGGGAAACAGTTAATGCACTTCTAAATTGTCATCCAGACTTACTGGGGAATAACAATTTTCTTGCTTAATTTGAGAGTGCTGACCATGACCAAAGGGTTGCTTCTCCTGTCTGCTCATTGCAGGACCTACTATTAGTACAATGAAGATACTGATCTAGCAATTTTTTGGTCCAACCTACAATCCTCATAGGATAATGATAAATGCTTTTTTTCTTTTGTCACTCTGCTGCACTCTCCTATTCTCCAGGTTAGGAATATGTTTCCAAATTTGTGGAAAGAAACATGGTAGTCCTGTTTGACAGTGGAGTGAAACCACCTATTAATCAACCACCAAAAATTGCTGGTTAATTAATTCAGTTGAGATGTCAATGAGAATTAGGAGAGGAAAAAGATGTGGGGAGTTGGAATCCTCTCTGGTTACCTCTCTTTAGTATCCTTCAGTACTACCATGTGTGTTTTAACAACTGTAAGAAGCCATGACCTTACTTTTTCACCTGTTTTATCAACATGCTAATAGTTAATACTGACATGGAAAGGATGCTCCTCGCTGACTGGCCAAGCTCCATCTCTTGTAAGAGCTGTGGTATCTTGTAGCCACTCCTTGATTTGTTCCATCTCTCTTCTACTTGAGAGATTGGATATGGTATCCACACGAGAATTTACAAATTTCTATCCACGTACAGTAATCCTTTCAGATGAATGTTTAAGTGTTGCATGGATTAACTCCTGTGAGCTGGTGCTCTGGGCATGTATGATGTGAATTTTTCATCAGATCCATGACTACAAAGAAGGAACTCCAGAAGAGAAGACCTACTACATTGAGCTATGGGATGTTGGAGGTTCAGTGGGTAGTGCCACTAGTGTGAAAAGTGCTCGAGCAGTATTTTATAACTTGCTGAATGGTAAGTTTGCTTGGTGTAAATATTTTCTTTTTTTCCCCCCAAAAATCTGGTTTTGTCACTGCTTCTGTCATGTACTGTCTCTTGCTTTTGGGGCAGGAGGTGTGTAAGTTTTACTGAGGGCTATATTATTGTCTTTTCTGATTTCAGTACGTTTGTGCAGGGGAAAAAATGTCATTTGTTGGCAGAATTTTATGAATTTTGAACTGAAAGCTGTTTTTAGATAAACACATGCAGCTGAGTTTCATCTACTTGGCACAACAGGGAGTCTTTGAAGTTATAGTGTTGTCCCTTCCAGCTACACTTGTAGACATAAAGGTTGCCTTCACCTTTCCACACCAGATATACATGTCTAAGTATAATTTGTATTTTCTACTCTGTTCAGTTCCAAAATCTACATCAGTCAAATAATGATGTAAATTTATATGACCTTCAATAGTTGTATCCTATCTTGGCAAATTTGAACTGTTCTCCCATCAAATTGCAATAGGCTGCTGACCAGCTTTTCTCTGATGATTTAATTTGCCAAATTATTTTTAAGAATTGAATCTTGCAAAATTGCTGTATACAGAAACTAGTATTTTGTACCTTCAGCTGAGCCTTAAAGGCCTACCAGTTGATCTGTGCCACTAATAAGAGATTATATACTTAACAATGCAGTATTTCAGTTGTTGCTTTTTGGCATCCAAGGTTTGTTCACTAAAAGTAGGTGTATACAAGGTTTACAACTGCTCCTGAAAACGTGTCAGAGATGTTCTGTTTCATTCTCTTTTCTTGTGCCAAATCATTTGAGGGCTTTCAAGAATGTGTTAAGCCATACAATAAACACAGTTGCTCTGTGATTATTTAATTAGCTATCTTTTCTTCCTGGGAAAAGAGGAAGAAATCTGTTTGTAGATACCTCTAGCTTATATTTACCTCTGTAAATAAGGTTTCAGTTGAGCTGTGCCTTCAAAGCAAGCCTACTTGGTATATGAAAAAAATGGATTTCTTTTTGACACCAAGTACACAGTATGCCAGTGAGTGTAGGTCAGACTTGGAAATATCCTATAACAGCACATTAGGAAATGAAATACTGAATTTACGTGTCTGAATTATAATTGATTATATTACTAAAAGAGAATTATTTATCTCCGCTGCCCAAAAGACATTAGGCAGCTCATATATGAAACCTGTTGACTTTAGTAGTTAGCCTTGGCTCTGGTTTCTTTCATTACATTAATTCCTTCATTAGAGCATGTCTCACAAATTGCCTCTGTTTGACCTGATTTAAGAAGAGAATATGAATGTGTTCCTTCTGCCTGACTGCTTCTGCATTCTGGGCTTGCAAGTGGTCTGACAACCTGAGATCAAAAGACATTTAATGCTTGGGTGTGGCAGCATCTGCAGAGGCTGTCAGGGAGACAGTTTTTGACAAGGTTAGGTATGGTTTGCTTGTGGTTTGACCACACTTGTGCTTTGGTTAGCCTGCATCTGCTGTGTGGATCATGATAGTCTAGAGCAGCAAGTGGACAGTAAGACTGTGGCTTGCAGGCCTTAATGGAGGAGGAGCATTTCCTTTAGTAGTCATTGGTCCTGCCTGCTCTTTTTTGTTGCTGACTGCTGGAACTAACTCTGTAGGTTTTCATTGAGGCATATAAGGGGGCTGACCAGTGAAAAATATAACTGTGGAAGGGGAGGCTCCACATAAAGATAAGGAAGAAATTCTTCCCTTTGACAGTGGTGGAGTACTGGAACAGGCTGCCCAGAGAGGTTGAGGAGTCTGGAGGCATTCAAAATGGACCTGGATGTGTTCCTTTGTGATTTACTTCAGGTGGCCCTGCTTTTAGGAAGGGGGTTGGACTAGATGATCTTCAGAGGTCCCTTCCAACCCCTGCTATTCTGTGAAGAGTAGCTGGAGGTGGACAGTGTTTCTCTAAGATTATGCAGCAGTGCCTCTGAATCTGTTCCTGTAGGCCAAGTTATGTTGTATCAGGGTTTTTTCCCTATATTGGGGGTGGACACACAGTTGAGTTGCCTTTTTATGCTGTTACTGAGATAAATACTTCGAAATAGGGTTATGGTTGTGATATGCTGGGAACTCACATAGGAGAGTGCACACAGTTGTGTGGGGGAGTGGAAAATGTTTGTGGAAATGTGGTTTGTTTGTAGTGTGTGGAACCTTTGGGAGTTCAGATGAAAGATTAAGTTGATAAGCTTTTTCTATCTATAGATTGTGAAGTGTGTTGAGAACAAGTCCTGATGAAAAAACAGGGGTATGATTCCATTTTGTCCTTGAGTGGTTTGAAACCTGGAGGAAGTAGTAGCATTCCACAGGTTGCAGAAGGTGTGAATAAATAGAAGAAATTTGTAGCAGGAGTTGGTAATTGACTTAGGAACTGTAGTTATCAGAAGTGGGTGTCTTTTAATGGCACAGCTAGGAAGTTTGGCTGGCTGTTTTTGTCTCAGAATTTACATTTTGAAGGATCATGGTAATGAAAAGTGCTGGAAGCTTAATCTTAAATACATAAAATCTTATTAATTCATGTTTCTAGCAGCAATTTGGTTGACTGCGAAAGTTTATCAGAATCTGTTTCTCCTTTTGGATATCTCCCCAAATATGTACCATTAGTTCTTGAAAACTCAGAAAAGCAATAGCACTCTCTAAACTCATTCAAACAAAGACACAGCCTTTAGACTTTTTAGATGATATGACAAAAAGACAATTATGTTTTCCAACCAGGTAAAACAGAGAAAGGATGAATTCTGTGCTGCAGTAATACAGTTCCAGTATTGCTGGGACTAGACATAAGAGAATCAGGCAATGCCTGCAAGCCTCTTGCAGATTAAACCCTGAGGTGACTTTCATGAGATTTTTCTCTTGGCTTTTATCCAATTCCTGATAAGCAGCGTTAAAACTGTTGCATCCTGATATTTTCAGCTTTACTCATTCAATGTAGCTGAACTGGCTGTACATCCCTTTCTTCATTCTCAGATATGTAGGAACCTGCAGATTTAAGTAAGATAAATTTTTAAAAATAAAAATCATTAAATAGCATCTTGCTGCCTTCTCTTTGGTTTTAGGGATAATTTTAGTGCATGATTTAACCAACAAGAAATCATCCCAGAATTTGTATCGCTGGTCTTTGGAGGCACTCAACAGAGATGTTGCTCCAACAGGAGTTCTCGTGACAAATGGGTGAGTGAAAAACAATGTGCAGGGTTAAGACACAGTAATTCCAAGGTGATTTGTGAGTTTTTTTGTCCATACCTAACGATATTTGAAATCAGATGTGGCTAGATTTTTAAGAAAGAGAAAAAGAAGGGATATCAAAGAAAATCACTCTTCTTTGTGTTTTACATTACCAGTCAGGCCATTCTGCCACCACATTCCCAAACTGACAGAGATGTTGCTTTAAGGGAAAAAGTGTTTACTGTGTTCTTCATTTGCCTGAGGCTTCTGTGAGATTAGGTCCATTCCCTGGTACCTGAAGACTTGTGTGTCCATACTGACACATGCAAAGTGTCTGTAGGGAAGTGTTATGGCATGGCATGTCTCTGTTCCAGAAGGCAGTTTTCCTCTGTGCACCAAGACTATGGAAGTTCACTTAATCACTTTTTGTTCTGGGTGATGGAGAAATTATTTTAGGAGTGTGGCTAATAAAGAGCTTAGAAAGCACAGCCTAAACAGTGTGTTACTAAGTGGCTTTCCAATGTATTATCAAGTACTTCTTCCTGTATCTCTATGCTCTTTTTATACTTTTAGTCAAGGTTTTAAGATCATTGACAAACCTCACACAGGATCAGGGAAACAATAATGAGGAGCAGCTTTTTATGGGAAGAATATAAATTGTCCATCTGCCTTTGCTGGTGTGCAGATTTTTATGTAGAAACATAGGAGAAGGGAAAGAGAATTTGCATTTATATAAACTGCTAATTTCTCCTCCTCTCCCTCCTGTAACATACAGGTTCTTCTCAATAATTTTAATTTTCAAAAGCTTCAGATCTCTCAGGGAAGATGCTTAGCCACTAGCAAGATGTTGCTGTTGGTTGTAAAATTACTTTCTAGAAAGCTTGGTTTAGGTGAAAAAATAAAGATAAGTTATTATCCTAGCTGAGGAGAATGATTGGGACTTAGACTTAAGACATTTAATTGTGATTTTATTTTATAAAAGCTGTCTCTGATCATTGTTCATATCTGAATCATATTTGAACTCACCTTATGGTGGCTACCTTTACTATGTAGAAGAATTAGTATCTGCACTATTGTTATTTCAGCCCTCTTTGATCTAGTGTAGAAAAAGGTGGTGTTTCACCCTTACTTGGCACAATACTGGAATTTGTTTCTTTCCTGCTTGTATTAGAATTTCTTCTGTTGTTCACCTGTGCTGAGAAGAAGTGCAGGTCAGGTGGTTTCTTTTTCCTTTCGATTCCTAAGCAGTGACTTAGAAGCAGAAGCCCTTCCTTAATTTACAGATAGAGCATGTTCTCACTTAAGATAACCAATGACCCTCAGCAAATAATGGACTGTTATTTGAGAGGGACAGGGATGATGATGGTACCCCTGCACCACAACCATTGCCTCATTCAGCATTGTGCTTGTTTCCCTCATCAGTGACTATGACCGTGAGCAGTTTGCAGATAACCAGATTCCACTGCTGGTAATAGGGACTAAGCTGGATCAGATCCCAGAAACTAAGAGGAATGAAGTTTTGACTAGAACAGCTTTCCTGGCTGAGGATTTCAATGCTGAAGAGATAAATTTGGTTAGTATCCTTGTCATAACTGTTTGTTTTCTTCATATGGGGGCGAGTCCTATTTTTTGTAAATAAAGATATGCCAAAATTTAGGGTTTGGAGATTGTCTCACTAATGTGGGAGTCGTACACATTTTGAATGGCTGTCTGCCTTTCTTGATGAAACAGTTGTCTTTGTTTCACTACAGGGAGGTATATAGGGGGTGTTGGATAAGGTTACCAAAGCTTAGAGCTGATGGTTGGCAGTTTTCTCTTCTCTGTTCTTAGTTCTGACAGACTGTTGTTGAATGAAAGGTCAGGATGGCTTTAATGGTTTTGTAGACCTAGCTACACACAGTTTTAATATGTATTTTACATATATATATATATATTTGTAGGTATAAAAATACGCATGTTCATGTATATGCATACACATATATGCACCTGGCGTATTGTGTCCAGTTCTGGGCTCCCCAGTTCAAGAGAGGGGAGTTGCTACTGGACAGGGTCCGATGGAGGGCCACAAAGGTGATGAGTGGACTGGAGCATCTCTCTTACGAGGAAGGGTAGGGGATCAAGAGGATGGGGCTGAGCTCTTTTCAGTGATGCGCAGTTGCATTGCAAGAGGCAATGGGTACAAACTAGAACACACTTAAACAGAAAGAGTTGGAGGACACAGAGAGGTATTTGGAATTCTTCAGTTGATCACCAAGCAGAAGTTAGCCTTTTGTCTAAAAAGACCACGGAGCAGAAATCAGCAGATGTTTTCTCTAGCTGTGTCTGGTGAGTGTGTTGACTTTCTTACATTGATTTCCTTGTGTTTGGTTTGTTGTTGTCTTCTGTTGTGTTCTAGGATTGCACCAATCCTCGTTACCTGGCTGCAGGTTCATCCAATGCTGTCAAACTAAGCAGGTTTTTTGATAAGGTAGGTTAAGACAATTAAGTTCTATTGCTCTTTATATTGAGTGCTGTCTGTGATTTGAACATGAAACAACTATCCTTTCACATTCTACATTTTGAGTTGATTCAAGCCAGTTGTGGAGAGGCCAAAGATTGGTCTGCTTTAGGAAACCTCTGGAAAATAGCTGATTTGCTTGAAAATTTGATTCTTGATCTGCACAGGGCAATGACAAAGAACTGCCAGATGTGCAAAGATGCTCTCTGTGTGCTTTTGGAGTCCTTTTGCAGGTTTGCAGTGTGCTAAGGCAGTAATGTGTGGAGTTACAAGACTCTGGTTAGCTCTGTGTATCCCAGTTAAAGCAAACTAGGAATTAAGAAATTTGGCATATTACTCTCCCTTCCTGCAAACAAGCATCAAGGTCTGTTGGGACAGTAACAGGAGGAATGCTCTAGTTTAAGCATTCCCTGGATAAAGATACCATCATAGTGCAGCAGATCATTTCCTGTAACAGATCACACTTTAGAGGAGGTTTGGCCTGGATTCATTGGAGGAGGGTGTAGATTATACAGGGTGACACAAACCACTTTGATTCTTAGATTGACAGTGCTGCCTCCATAGGTATCCTTCAGCACAGACATCTTTCTCAGCAAGCAAGTCAAGCTACCTCTTCTCAAGCATTACCTATGCCTAGGGTCTGCTCAGAACTACTGGAGCTCTAATGCACCTGCAGAATGAGCTTCATCCAGTGCTCAGGACTGCTGCAGGGAGGGATGGGAATAACTGATGCAGTAACCATCACCTTCATTACTAACACGGGGTGAAACAATGCAGCGTGCAGAAGCTGAGGATAACACAGCTTTAGTAAGAACAGCTGGAGGTGGCAGCTCCTTGTATGTGCAATAAAGCAATAGGCCAGGAGCAGGGAACGTGGGTTCAGACCTTGTCCCAGTTAGCCATGTGTTTCAGCACTTATGTTGGAAGTGTTGACTGGAAGCTGAGGTTATGCATATGCTGTGCCTGCTAAGATCATTCTCTGTTTTTCCCAGGTTATAGAGAAGAGATACTTCTTAAGAGATGGCAATCAGGTGTGTAATTTTTTTCTTCTTCATTTTGTTTCTCCCTGTGTAATGTGAACTGCTGACAGAGTCCTCTTTAAAATGTGGGCTTCATGTGATTTAAATGATGATCTGTGCTGGTAATTGAGATTTTAAATCTGTGGGAGCACAGCTGTTTTGGATAGACATAAAAAAAAGGCTGACTTCTGTCAGCTGAAGTGTTTGTGATTGGCAGCGAAATAATGAAGTGTGCTAACATAGTAGAAGTTGCAAGAGTGAGGTAAAATGGGCAAATATGATCTCTTTTCAAATCCGTCAGCTTCAGGCTGCTGGATTGCAGACTTAGGCCGAGATGCTGTCTTGAAAGTCAATGAAAAGGCTTTTCTTGCACGGCTGGAACTAGCATTTTATCTTCTGTATAAGTAGTTTTCATAGCACCAATGAAGCCATAACGAAAATTACAGCATGATACCAGCTTTTAATCCAGCTGTTAAGGAATGAATTAACTGTTGTCAGTACAATTGGTGAAGAATGACTCTTGTGGCTTGGGTAGGCTACTTCAACTCTTTGTGTCCCCGACCTTCTCATGCAGGGAGTAGTGAGGTTCCACTTACCGTATCAGTAGGTGCTTGCAAATTGCTGTGAACAGCACCACTGAAATACAATCCAATGTTTCATTAGATGTGGCCTTGCTGAAAGTCACTTAGGGAGAGCAGGGGGGGAAATAGTCACAAACTGCTTACTTCCTTTAAGCATATTTTTATGCCTTTTAAAAATAAATTTGTTTTTCCCTCTTTCAATTCTGCATGATGCCTTTTTTTTTCTTTCCTCCTCTCTCCCCTCCTCCCCATATTCTAGTGAAAAGAAATCTCCTGTTCTTGGGGGTAATAGCTTAATGCAGACATCTCCATGTGTGCTGGCTGTGCTAGATGCATGATGTAATACGTTTATTTTTCTTATTTGATCATTTTAGTGGCTAGGTAGCAATTAACTTTATATTCCTTGTGGCCACATGCCAAAGATCACAGCCTGCCAATGCCTACCTTCTTCTGTCTCACTGACAACTCAAAAGCTTAAAATAAATCTTAAGTAGTAGACAGTCATATTTAAAAAGACAAAATCCAAATTGGAACTAGAGATTTCAATATAACCTCTCAATGTTACTATTTGAAATTATCTACTTAATGTAAATATTAATACTGTGTTTGTGGGTTTTCTACAATAGGTCTGTTTGATCACTTGTGTTTTGAGGTATTTCTTTCAGGATGAAAAAAATTTCAAGTTTCAAATTTTTTGTAGCTATGGCTTCAATCAGATCTCTTATAAATAAACATTACTTTTAATTAGTAACTTTGATGTAAAAAAATGCTAAAGCAGGTAAGTTTTTACCTATAGTGTCCTGCTTTTTATTTATAAAGATTGCATTTTCCCTTTCTGAATTCCCAAAACCGTTTCCATGAGATGAACCTTTATATAGAACCTGCCTGGTATTTCCCTTAGAGAGAGATGATTGCTTTTCAGAAATGAACAAAACAATCCCTGAATGAATACCTCGCATATGTTTGAGTTTTTGGCCTGAAAACCCTAACTAAATATAAATTGTGGGGAGTTTTTTGGTAGGCTTTTCTTTTGGACAAGCTCTTTAGCTTTCTCAGTACACTGATTAATTGTGTAAGCTAAGCAGTCTGCTTTGTATTGTAAATTACGTTTTTGTCTGGTACCATCCATAATGTCCATGTTTTCCTCATGTGATCTGTAGCATCTTGGTTGAGACCTTCCATTTTAAAAGGCTGTATTTCCCACGGGAGTGTGGAACTGTTTTGGGAGGATGCATTTCCTGGGTCTGCTGCTTCAATTTGTGTGTAGTTAGATGTAAAAGTTACTCTGGACTGTAATCATGGTTTAATGATGCCAGTAGGACAGGCATCTTCAGTATGAAACAGCAGTGTATCACTTCCTTTCAGGGGATTCACAGGTGCATTGGATCACAAATCTGTTTGATACACTATTAAGGCAGAGAAGCTTCTGATAGTTTCAAGTAGATCTTCTTTGTAAGCACTCATTGTCACAGTGTGAGCAGTGTCTACAGATTGGTTGCAGAAGCAGAAGTCCTAATCCTTTGCATCGTTGCAGCCATTTGTATTCTGATATTGAAGCTTTCAGCATTTGATAAAACTGTCCTTTCAACTACCAAAGAAGTGCTGCAGGCTCAGGTTAGAAGGCATAAAAGTCTCAAGAGCTCTTTAATAAGACTTGGTAATACTATTTTTAGTTTTAAAAATGAATGGAGGAATTTTTGTATGCATTTGAATCTGGGTGAAATGATGAATTTGACATCTGCAATTAACTGGTTTAGGATTTGCCCAAAACATTAAGGCTTTCATTGTAACTTTTGCCAAAAAGCCTGAAGGAGCTCTGTATTAAGAAATGAGCCATACTCAAGTTTTGCAGCTTGTTTAATTAACAGCTCTAAGCTGAAGCATTTTAATCCTGATTCTGGAGTTGGAGTGGAAGAGAAAGACATTGTTGCAGTTGGCTTGGTAACAGGTGCTCAGTTATGGGCTAGAGGGAGCTCACGCTGATTCTGAAATGATGACTTCTCTTTCCTGTTCCTAGATTCCTGGCTTCTCAGAAAGGAAAAGGTTTGGAGGAGGAACACTGAAGAACCTTCACTATGAGTGAAAAATGAAGTGGAAGATGACTTTTTAAGGACATTCCCATTCTGACTGGATGCTTGTGTCTAGCAGAGTGAAAATGATATTATGGACAAGTAGGCTGCTGAACCTGCTTTTGCTGGAAAGGACTTCTGAAAAATCTAATCTGAAGCCTAGAGCGTTCCTTAGGATTGCAAGCCATCTGGATATATGGGAACATTTGGGGGAAGTGTGCAATAAATTGAATGCCTCTCACACTGCAATGGGAAGCTTCATCATACACTGTGCATATGTGTGTGATGTTTTCATCTCCATTTGGGAAAATCTCTGGGCGCTCTGAGATGAATTGCGTTCGTCTTACCTCTAAAGGAAAGGTGACACTAAGTGGGCTTCTAATTTTGCAGTAAAGTGAAAAAACAAGTGAGCAAAATGTAAGGATGTGTAAGGAATGGCCTGGAAAATAATAGGAAACCTTTAATAAATGAATGGTGTTGTCTCACATGGGATGCACTGTTCAGCCTTGTTCAAAAGGGGTAAAATAAATAGGCAAGAGATGAAGAAAAGATTTGAAGCCTTAAAAAAAAAAATCTTGAGTAGAAAACAGGTGGTATTAATTCTGCAATTTAAATTAACATGTTTACTTTGAAGAGGACAAAGTGAATCAGGTTTATCTTTTCAGAAATAAGTGTAGTCTTTTTCTTAACATTAAAAGGCAATGCAATGAAAGCTGATGGGAAAAGTGTTTTTATACAGTGCTTATTTAGGACAAATGTGACATGGTTTTACTGAGCCTGAGGGCTTAGCATATTCAGAAAATGTGAAATGTAAGAACATCCTCTGAATTAGAATGGGTAGAAATTTAAAAGTTATACAGATCTCTGTAAAAAGTAGGAACTGAGCATGATTAGAAGGCAAGTTCTGTGATAGGGATGTTTCCTCTTCATAAAGGATAAAGGGGACTTGACCTGGTCTGAGGGACTGTGCAAGCTGTTGTCTTCCTAAAAGCCCAGGCTTTGCATGATTTCTCAGCCCCCCAGAATTACATGGAGTGGTAAAAGCCTCATTTATGACAGCTTCTTTCCCCTCCTTCCTCACAGTCACCTCTAATGGTTAAGCTTTTAACAAAGGCCAACTAAGAGCTGGAGTTAGATATAAATACAGATTAATAACAAATGGAGATGGAAAGAAGTGAAATGCTGGTGTGAAATTGACAGGGAGCAGGGTTCTGCAGTCTTGAGATTACATCTGCCTGCAGCTCTTCTCTAGCAGCTGCTTGGAAATAAATGTAAAACTGCCTATTGCCACTAATCAGGTACAAAAATGACAGCTAGGTGAGCCAGTCAAACTCACTAAAAATGTGGATATTTTGCATTTCCTTAGGCCATTTCTGGAAAGGTCTTGCACCATTTGCAAACACGAGCACAGTAAGTTTTCAGATGCCTGAATGAAATAGGTTATTAGTTTGCATTTAGTTTATGACCAGGGAAAAGAAGGCACAGAAATATTCTTAGCAGATAACCCATGTCTGAGTGATGTAGTTCATGACAACACCAATGTCTCTCTGCTCCTTTGACAGTGAGAGCTGAAATGATTTTCTCAAGGTCAAGGTGCTCTGTTAGGGTAACCAGTTCTTCACTCCCTCCTAAGGAACTGCAAAACAAGCAAGCTAGAGCTGTTCCTTCCTTTGCCCTATGGCTTCTTCAGACGAACTGGAAGGTTGCAGAGTCAGGGATAGGGACTAGTGATAGGGACAAGAGGAAATGCTCTCAAGTTGCACCAAGAGAGACTTAGACTGGGTGTTAGAAGAAACTGCTTGGCTGAAAGGGTTCTCAAGCCCCGGGGCTCCCCAAGGAGGTGGTTGAATCCCCATCATTGGAAGCATTTCAAAGGTACATTGATGTGCTGAGGGAAGTGGTTTGGCACCAGCCTCGGTAGAGTTAGGTAATGGTTGGACTTGATCATCTAAAGGTCTTTTTCAGCTGAAAAGATTACATGATTCTATACTCAAGTTATGTTGAAATGCAGTCCTGACATTTCATGGGGTTCCCATGCTTGGCGTTTGGATAATTGCACTGTACCTGTCAAATGGTTTTTTACATTTATGACTGAAACATGCTGCACCTCTCTTAAAATAGCTCCATACAGTTTTTGTTTGGAATTGTAGATTCTGTTTTCCTGCAGAGGCAGAATGAGGTGATAATTACTTTTTTTTTTTTTTTTTTTTAAGGAAGTGCTAGCTTCTTGTCAGAACCAAGAGTACCTGAGCAGCCAGAGTTGGCTGCATTGCTGTTTGCAACACACCTGTTTCCACTGTCCAAAAAAAGATTCACCTCCAGGCTTGGGGCTGTGACACCAGACAATTTCTCTGTACGATTTAATCCTCCTTCAGTGTGCTTCACCTTTCTTTTCCCTATGCCCTCCTGTTCTTTCTATCAACCTTCTGTCTGTCTTGCCTATGTCCACCGATACCCCATTCTCTGTTCCTCCAGCTCCCTTACTCCCAAATTCTATCCTTCTTTTTCTCCCTGCTTCCCTTGTGGGGAAAAAGAGGCTGAGGAGAGAC